>NC_133399.1:39145980-39449010 GCF_047511655.1 Castor canadensis
TAGGCCGGACAACTCCGCCTTCGGTAAAGTCTGCAGCAGCGGGAGCTCCGGGCCTGGCCTGGGGTCTGGAGGGCCTGCTCCACTCATCCTGGGAAACAGGCCCAGTCTGGTGGCCATGGCTGTGCCTGGTGTAGAAGCAGCCCCGGACTGCAGATGGATGGGGTCTGGGCCTCCCCGCAAGCTGAGGCCTCAGCAGGTACCGGGTACTCGCCGTCCCTCACCAGGGCCTCCCAGGAACACTTGGTTATATTGCTAAGGAATTGATTCGCCATGGTCTCCCTGAGGTCAATTCTGGAGCCAAAGCCCCCCACCTCTCCCCTTCCAAACGATGGGACCCCTGTAGGACCCAGTGTATGGGGGTAAGGGCTTGGCTAATGCCAGGCCCAAACCAAGAGAGGGGTGGCACTGGGGCCTGAGGAATGGGCCCTGCTGTATTACCACTCTCAGGACCCCCAACCTGGATATCCCTTCTGGGACATGGGAGGGGCTGGCTCAGACCGGAGTTCATCTTCTCCTACAGATGAGGCAACTGAGGCCCAGGGAGCCCCAGCAGGGGGCAGGCAGGGGATCTAGGGCCCCTCGTGCCCTCTGTCCTTCTAGCACATGGCCTGGAGGACAGGCATCTGGGCAGCTTTAAGGGCAAGGGGACAGTGGGCTGGAAACACTGGAGTGGCTCAGGTTCAGGTGGGGCCAAGCGGCTGAGGCCCCACAGCAGAGGGAAAGCAGCCTGGGGAGAAGAGGAGCAGGAGCCGGGTGAAGGGGGTGGGCTCAGCAGGCTCAGGATGGGGAAGCTGGTGGGCACAGCGGGAAGCAGGATAGGGCAGGAGGGGAGGGACCCCAGGCCACCAGAGCTGAGGCTCAGTGACAACAAGCCTGGTTGACAGACCTGAGGGATCAGGAAGAGACAGGCAGCACCACAGCCTCTAGGGAGATGGTCACTTGGGCCACATCTGAGCAGATGCCTAGGAAGGGGACGGCTCATGGGACAGAGCAGAATCTGGAGACCCAGAGGATACACTGACCCTGGTAGGTCAGAGAAAGAGGAGATTAAATAACCCCGCCCATGTCCCCAGGGCAGATTGGGATCTGGAAAGACAGACTGCCCATTAAGATGTCCAAAGCCTACGGTCTGCATGGGGCCGTGCTTGGACACAGAGCAGAGCACAAGGGCCTGGAGCCGCAGGTGGAACCAGAGCAGGGCTCACCTGCAGCAGTCTGGCCCTGGGCCCTACCAGGCTCTTCTTCACGGAAGCTTAAGGAAAAGAACAAAGACAGACTCCCCAAGTCCTAGAGCACAGCTTGGAAAACCTCTGTAATTCAGCGTCCCCGCCACAGGGCATGGCGTTGTCCTGCGGGCGGCAGGCATTGCTCACTGCGCCTTGGCCTTCAGCAGGAGCCTCTGGACTGTCTTGTAGAGGAGGTCAAAGTGCTGTGGATAGATGGGTGGCGTGTGGGGTGAGGTCGGGGCCACCTGTAGGCCCAGTTGCAGGTCAACCCTACCAGTCCCCAGGGTGCCCACCAGCTCACCTGGACTGCTGTGTAGGCCATCCCAAGGTAGGCACCAATGCAGACAGCCAGCAGCAGGTCGAAGATGGCCGGCTTGACCCTGGAGCATGGTCGTGTGAGTAGAATGAGCAGAGGATGTGCCAGTGCAGCCAGCTCCCTGGATGCCCTCATGGATCATGGTCCCCTGGCTCACTTGTGGACACAGGGCACTCGCTGATCACCACTCACCTGTACGCATTCATCACCTGCTTCAGCTGGTCATAGAAGACAAACTCAGGGTCCCTGGGGAGACACCACTTGCTCAGTGGCTCACTCACCCCACAGCCAGCCTGGCCCAGGCCACATCCTATCCTCAGCTCCTTCTCAGAGACCACTACCGACCAGATACAGTAGCAGACACTGGCCCACCCGGCTGCCAGCCCAACTGTGCAACAGTGACAATGTTCACTCTGAAGACATGCTCCCTTCTACATTTGTGGGTATTGAAACAAGCTCTCTAAAACTACAACAGAGTGACCAGAACCTTCACTGGTCTGCGAAACATTTCTGGTGAGGGGGGTGATCATGGCTCCATAGCTGGGGGTCCATTCTGAGCCTTGGTACCCTCTCCTGTGCAGGACCCATCTCCACACAAGCTGTGAGGACCCACAGGCAGGCAGGAAGGAGGTGAGCAGGAAGGGGAACAAAGCCATCTGGAGCTACTTCCTGCCTCTCCTACTGCAAGGCCCTGAGCTGTGGCTCCACCCACTTGGGAGGAGCACAGGAGCCCTGAGCACAAAAAAACAAAACCCAGGGCTCCTAGGTTGCTGGAGGCCCACAGTGAGAGAACTGCCGGGCAGGGGGTGGGGTGCAGGCGGCCAGATGAAACACTGAGCACCGATGTCAGTTACCCTTTCTAGGTAAACTCTTGGCACCAGACATGCGAATACACTTCTGCTGAGGCCCAATACCGAAGGCTCACAAGGCACCCTGTGTCCTTCACTCTGTTTTGTATTTCCTCCTGCCCTGCCTGGGGTGGGGACAGAAGGCTCCAGGATGTTCAGCAGAGCCGTGGAGACAGCAGGGCGGCCACAGGGCTCACCGCTTGTCAGCCTTCACATGGTGCTGCCGCACGTCCTTCAGGTAGCGGCCCAGGAAGTGCTCGAGGGTGCTCAGGAACGTGCCGTCCTTGTCCAGCAGTTGTGCGGCGCGAGGCTGATTGGTGAGCCAGTCCATCACGGAGTCCAGCTGCTCCTGCTGCACCTGCTGTAGGCAGCTTGGTCACCGCCCAGACCATGGTGTGTGTCCACAGTCCCAGACCCCTGCCTGGACCTCCCCTTACCATCTGCTCTGTGAACACTGGCATGTCTGGGGGTGTCCCCTGCGGAGAGACAGAGGGACACAGACTGAGTCTGGCAGTGGCAGGGGCAGGGGCAGGTTTGGCCTGGGGTGAGGGGGGTGGGCAGGAGGGGCCTCACCTTCTCCGTGAGGTTGTAGATGACCCGCGTCAGCGCCTCTGCAATGATCCTTGTGTTGCGTGTCAGGGTCTTGGAGTCCACCCGGGACCTGCAGCGGGAAGGGTGACCCCGGAACCCAAGGTGAGTGCTCACCAGGCAAGGAGCATCCAGGCAAGCAGGTGGCTCCCGTGGGGCTCAGGGCTTCAGGGGATGCCCAGCCCTGGAACCTGGGCTTCTCATCTGGAAAGTGGGAGATGGTGGCGCCTCTCCCAGGGTAGCTCCTCCACACTGGGGCAAACCATGCGCCCCAAAACTCATGTCCACCTGGACCCCCTCAGACAGACTTTACTTGGAAACAGAATCTTTGCAGATGGGATGAGTTAAGATGAGGTCAGGCTGGAGGAGACTGGGCCCTAAATTAAGTGGATAGGATCCTTGTGAGAAGACACAGATGAATCGTGTAACACAAAACAGAGGCTGGGGTGACACGGTCACAGCCTAGAAACGCCTGGAGCCGCAGATGCTCAGAGAAGGAGGAAGGAATCCCCCCCCCCACCCAGGTCTCAGAGGGAGGACAGTCTGAAGACTGGGCTCTTGGACTATGGTCTCCAGAGGGATAGAGGACCCACTTGTGTGTGCTAAGCCTCATTTGTGCCTCCTTCTTCCTATGCCTCCAGTAGGGACATGGGTGGGACATAGGGGAAGCTAGGGTTCAGGAGGCCTGCGGGGGCATAAGGTAAAGGGGCCCAGCACTGGCTGTCTTTCTGCTTGACAGAAAGGAAGACTTGAGAAGGAAGCTACCCCACCCCCCCAAGAAGGTTCTGGAAGGTGGCACTCACCGAACATCCATGATACTGTTCCGCTGGCCATCCCTGTGGCTCTCCAGGTGGGAAAGGGTGAAAGCGGGCAGCCGGCGGATGGCGAAGCGCTCGTGTTCCCACGCCAGCACGTCATCAGCCAGGTTGATCTTCTTGTGCACCATAGAGAACCGCACCTCGGGGAACTGGTGGGTGGCCACCTGCAGCCCAGGCAAGTCAGGGTGGGGAGGAGCCACTGGGGTCTCAGGAGCTAGCTGCTGCTTGGCTCAACCCTGGCCGTCTCCACACTCAAGTTCTGGGCGTGGGAAGCGGGGATGACCTGAGGCTCGCTCCACACCCTGTGTGCACAGGACTTGCTAGCTACTAGGCCAGGGGGACTTGAGGGGCTACTCCCAGGCAGGACACCCTTGTGGCCCAACCTGAGTGCAAGGTGAGCACTGCCTGGGGCCCCAGCACCCACCGTTTCAAGCTCCCGCAGGAAGGCATGCTGCAGCGTCCCCTCCCGTGGTGGCTTAGACACGTGCAGGTGCAGCTGGCTGCCCCGGCCCACAGTGTCCAGGCACAGGACGAAGGCCACGTTGTCCTGAAGCAGGCTGGAGTCTGTGGGCCGTGGAGGGCTCAGGGGCGGCAGGAGCAGGAGGCTCCCCCGCCCCCCGCCCCAGCACACAATGCTCTCACCTGTGTGGTCCAGGTTGTCCTCCAGCCAGCGCTTGGTGCCCTGGTAGTTAAACTTGCCCCCTCCTGAGGCAAAGAACAGCAGGTTGTACCTGGGGGCGGACCAGGGTGTCAGCTTGGACAGGAAAGGTCCTGGGGTGGAGGAGGGACAGGTGCCAGCTTGTGGGTCCCAAGGAAGAGTACAATAGGCCCGGAGGTACCTCCAGAAACTCTTCCGGGACTAGCTCCCCTGGGCACTGTGCACATGGGGTGAGTACTCCTCTTTGGGGCATCTGGGCACTGAGCAGTGTCCCTGGCCTTTACCCACTCCATACTCCCCTTTTGTGATAGCCACACATGTCCCCAGATGCTGCATAGGGTCTCTGGGGCAGGGCTATCCCAGGTAAGGCCCTTGCTCTACTGCCTTCTAAGCTCTGAACATCAGGAGAAAGCAGGTGGACAGAGCAGGATGCTGACACAGGCCAGGATGGGACTGTCCTTATGAATAGCCATAGGGCTCAGCACAGCTTCCTCTGACATAGGACTGAGGTCAGAGGAGCCAGGAGGGACTCCGTCCACTCTAATAGCCCCTGTGCGCTTCTATGGTGACCAGCTGCAGTGACAGACACCCATGAGATCTGGTCCTGCCTGGAGGACCAAATCTGCCCTCCTCTCACTCAGCACTCCTGCACTCACTGCAGGATGAAATTCATGACCTGCTGGAGCCTCACAAATGGCCTGCCTTAGAAAAAGGGACTTTGCTGCTATCACCCATTCTGGAGTGGGGGAGGCTACACAGAGATACAGCCATGTGAGGACAGAGACAGACACTGGGGTTACATGGCCACAAGTCAGAAACACCTGCAGTCCTTGGTATCTGGTCCGTGGGGACCATGAAACTGGGATTTCAGAAGACTGCAGGGGCCTTGTAAACCAAGTGTGTCCCAAACCTGCGGGGAAGCACTCCTGATAAGGCCATGTCTGCCTCCTGCCCCACAGGCTGAAACCGACCTTGGGCTGAAACCACTCAAGAAAAATGGTCTGTTGCTGAGCATGGCAGCCCCTTCCTTGAATGACATGGCAGGACAATGACACAGGATCACAGGCTCAGAGTTACTTAGTGGTGAAGTCCATGGGGGGCTGCACAGGCTCTAATACTGGGGTTGGAACAACCTGGCCCCACAGAGCAAGGACAACTGCGGACACTCCCTGCCCCATACTTCAGTTTGCTCAGTCTGGCCCTTCACCACCTGCGTACTGTGACCAGGTTAGAACAGTAGCAGCCGGCTGAGCCCAAGTCATTCCTAGCTGTCCCCTGGTTGTCCACAAGTCAGCTAATCCAGGCAAGCCCACTGATGCTGGCTGAGGGTGAAGTGGCGGGTGGGGCGGGGGTAAAGATGTCAGCCTCAGGCTCCTTATTAAGAAGGATGTCCTCGGCCAAGCACTGGTGGCTCATGAGGATCGTGGTTCAAAGCCAGCCATGGCAAATAGTTCACAAGAGCCTATCTTGAAAAACCCATCACAAAAAAGGGCTGGTGCAGTGGCTCAAGGTGAAGTCCCTGAGTTCAAGTCCCAGTACTGCAAAAAAAAAAAAAACAAGAACAAGAACAAAACCAAAAAAAGAATGTCCTCCCTTAGCCCCATCTTTATCCCTTCTGAACTAAAGACATGCACATGACAGTCACTTTGTGACAGTGATGAGGTTGAGAAAAATTTCAGACACCGTGTCCCTGACCTCTCATAGCTGCTGGCCAGTGCCTAGGGTCATGGTATCTGCGCAGAGCGTCAGAGCTGTCTTCGCTTAAACCAGCTCACGCTAGGGCAAGCCTGTCCCCAGAGGGTGCTGGGCCATGTCTGCAGCCATGTGTGGCTGTCACAGCTCAGGGAGCTCCTAGCCTAGATTGGCAGAGACCAGGGACACTGCTCAGAACCTGCAATGCCAGGACACCCCCCAAGAATGACTCCTGGCCAAGCTTTCAGGGCCCAGTGCAGGGCCATAGTTCTGTAACCTTTTAGCTAGTTCTGTTCCTTGCACTGACAGCTTCCCTTCTGGTCCCTGTGACTGACAGCAGTAGGGCCTCCTGTGTGGGGTTGAAGCACTACACGCCCACAACCCTCAGCCTGTGCATGGCACAGTCAGCAACACTCACGCAGCATGCGTGCGCTTGTAGGTGTACAACCGGGAGAAAAGGCGGGCTAGCTCCAGCAGCACAGAGATGCCACTCCCGTTGGAGTCCGCACCAAGTGACAGCCACTGTTGGGGGGAGGGGGAGAGAGAGACAAGATGGGTCAGTCACCCCAGCTAGGGCTGCCAGGCTTCCACCACCCACACCCACCACCTCGAGGTCCGTTAACAGCCAACTCGAAACTGTCCCCCATCAATCTTGCTTCTGTTCCATGTCTAATGTGTGGCTGGCTCACTCCCCACCTACTCATACCCCTGCTGACTTCGTCCCAGTATGGAGGCCTGAGATTCCTCCCACGTCTTGTGGGAGGCCCAGTCTGACAACCCGGCCCTCCAACTAATGTTTCTTAGAGAGAGGAAGAAATACTGGAGCACTGTGATGACTCGGGACCATCCCAAGATCACAGTGTACAAATAGTAGTGGTGGCATCAAAATTCATTAGGGTGACATTGCATTTGGTGAGAGAACCCAATGAAACGTCCACAACAGGCAAATCCGCAGACGGGAAGTGGAACTGTGGAGGCCAGGGGCTGGGAGGAGGACGGGATGACTGCTTATGGGGTCAGGGCTTCCTTGTAGTGATGGAATGTTCTGGAACCCGAAAGAGGTGATGGCTACACAATTCTGTGCATATGCTTAAAAACTAGGTTTGAAGCCCTATGAAACTGTGTTTGAAGGTGATGGCCACCTGTGATCCCAGCATTCAGGAGGCTAAGGCAGGAGGATCACGAGTTCCAAGCTAGCCTGGGCAACACAGTCAGACCCCATCTCAGAAAACACCAAGGCCTGGGCTGTTGCTCAATGGTGAACACTTCCCTAGCATGTGCAAGACCCTGGGTTTATCCCCAGCACTGCAAAACGAAAAAAAAAAAAATTATGCCTAAAAACTACTGAATTGCACACTTTAAAGGGTAAGATTTTTTTTCTTTCTGTCACTGGAGCCACTCCTCCAGTCCATTTTGTCCTGGTAGTTTGGAGATGGGGTCTCCCGAACTATTTGCCTGAGCTGGCTTTGAACCCCAGTGCTCCTAATCTCAGTCTCCCAAGTAGCTAAGATTACAGGTACCTGGTAAAGAGTGAGTTTTATATCATATAAACTAAATTCTTACACTGTCACAGAGGTGTTAGAACAAAACTGTCTAAAGAGTGCATGAGAATGAGGGCCTGGAGGCATAATTCTATGCTGCCTGCCAGGTTTTCCTCTGATTCTGCTGCTCAGTGTCCTCAGAACTGGACTTGACCTGGCGGTTGGGATGCTCACTCCTGTCACCATTATGGCAGCCACCGCACACTGGCGCCATCTGCCGGCCACTCCCCATCGCCCTGCAGCTGATTTCCTTTCCAGATGCTGTGAAGAACTGTGGGAGTGGGCCAGGAAGCACATACTTACAGGGGCCACCCCGAAGGCGTCGTAGTGGGCCACAATGACGATGGTGGGGAGGTCCTCTCCGCCCAGCCCCGTTAGCCGCCCCTGTGGAGACAGCTGTGAGTGGCCTTCTCCCACACCTTCTGCGGCCCTCGTCCCACAGGAGACAGCTGGATTCTGGGAGCCTGAGGGAACTCCCAGGTGAGGAGGAGCCAGGTAAGAGGGCAGGAGACAAGCTTTCCAACAGAAAAGGCAGGCCCCATCCCCAGGGCCCCGTACTGCCTCCTCCCTCTGCTCCACCCTGCCCAGGCTGCCAACTCTCAGCTTTGAGGACTAGAGAGCTCTGTTCCAACTACTCGGGAAAGTCACCATAGAGGACAAGCATTGTGGGTGTGGCTGCGTTAATAAGACTTTACAGAAGCAAGCAGAGGTTGCAGTAGCCATGGCCACATTTGGCTGAGCTCTGGTCTGGCCAGCAAGACATACTCCAGCTGGAGTCAAGGCCATCGAAAGAGGAGCTCAGAGCTGACACCCATGGAGACAGCACTGTTTCAGGAACTCAAATGACAAAAGCCTGAGGCTCCTGGGTCTCACCACCACGCTATGATGACACAGCAGGCCGCAGGACTTGGGGGGGATAAACCAGTGCTGGACTCACCACAAACGGCACAGGCACTCAGTCAGTCCCACAGTCTCTGCTCCTCCCTGGAGCCCAGATCTCAGGCCAGGCCCCACCACAGGATCAGCACACAGCACAGCCCACCTTCCCCTGTTTCCCCAGGTCACAGTCCCCTCTGTCCCCCAGCCTGAACATCCACAGCCACATCTCACGTCCAAGATCCCACCAGCTAGCACAGGCCACAACCAGGCCACCAAGCGCAGTAAGCTGCTGCAGAGGGCCAGGCCTGGGAACCAACATGGATGGAGGGAGGGGCCACAGCTTCCTCCTATAACATGGCCCAACCTGAACATCGACAAAAGGTGGGAGAGCGTGGGGACTCGGGGGATGCAGGGATGCAGGACCACAGCTTCTGGCTCCAACCTGTCCCTGGCTCCCAGTGAGCAACAGAGAAGCTTCTAGAAGCCAATGGTGAGGTGGCTGCACAGGCCCTGGGGCCGCTCTGCTGCCACCCTGTATGTCAGACAAAGTGCAGCTGGGCCTGGCTTGGAGCGGGGCAGCAAGGGCAACTGGCCAGCAGGGTTGTCTGTACTGCTTGGATCACCACACGCTTCTGTGCAGCTCACAGCGGAATGGCCCGTTTCATTTTCAACCCGCCATCTTCTCCTCACTGTTACTTCAATGCATGGCGGCTTCCCACACCCTCCACAGGGCCTGTACAGCCCAGACTCGCCAGCCCTCTATGCGGCGGCCCAGTCCACCATGTCCTGGCCAATCTGCTGGGCTGCAGGCCTCAGCATGGATTTCCACCACAGCTGGCCATCCCTGAGCTCCCTGCAGGCTGGCTGCATTCACCCTTGGTGCATGCTAACCACCCTCAGTTTTTGGAGGGGTGGACAGCATCTCCCTCACTGCTGCCTCCTGCCTACCATAGGGACTTAAATAGTATTTCCTGGAAGGAGGAGCCAGCCAGAACAAAGGCCCTGGGGTGGGACTGGGTGGCAGCATGGCATGTGGAGGGCTAGCAGGGGCCACAGAGTGGCTTTTTGGTCACGGTGAGGACTTGGGGCTTTGTCAGTGGGGTGGGTGACAGAGGACTCCACCTGTTTCCCTGTCAGTGACTCCCTCTAGTGGGCACTGAGTGGTGAGGTGACTTGATACTGTCCAGGGGAGGAAGGGCAGCTAGGCCCCAAGCTCATGGAGGCAGGAGGGTCAGGTGGGGCTCCAGGCACTCACCTCCACGCTGGTGATCAGCCAGTCACTGACAGCCTTGCTCTGCACTCCGCTGGTGACCATCTGAAAGCCGTTGGCAGTGGCCGTGTGCAGCAGCACTGAGGGTAGGAGAGGGACGGGTCACCAGAGCTTCCAGACCAACACTGCAGGCTCTGGGCATGCAGGTATACGTGCCAGGATGGTCCTCTTAGGACACAAATCCCTTCCCCTACTGTCTGCCAGGCAATCTCCCTCAGCACCATCCTGTTGCTTGACCCTGGCCACTTCCCCTCCAGCCTGGCCAGCGCTGCCCTCAAACTAAGTCTGCACTTTTGTTCTCCATGCTTTAATACAACACCATCAAGGGCTGTAGTGCAGCTCAGTGGGGAGTGCCTGCCTAGCATATGCCATGCCCTGGGATCCACCCCCACGACCAATGGTTGAATTGCTGTGGATGCATAAACTGTTATCACTACCCAGGAACTCACTGTAGCATTTCTGCAACTCCTTTTGAGTGTCAGCATATTTCAAAATAAAAAGCTACTGAGCTGAGATTAGTTATGTTGGTTTTCCATCCTGCCCTTTTCTACAAACCAATATAAAGCAAACAACTGCCCATGCCTACAAAAGTCCTAACTACACATCGTTTCTAACAGCTGTGTAATACTCCACGAAGGATGGTTTTGCTCTCTTTCTCGATCTGTATGTTTAGGCATTTCCAAATACTCGCTGTAAAAGTGGGCACTGTCCAGATGTTCTTGGAGACTGGGGTGGGAAACTAGACACTGGAGAGGTTAACACTTTCAGTTTTGTGGATGGAAGGCAGGCCACGGGCAATGCCTAAGTGGACGGTGTGAGCCAGCAAAACTTTATTTACAAAACAGGTGCCCACAGGCCAGTGTGCACCAGACCTAACTGAGAGGAGGGACCTTTTTCTACAGTCTCCACCTGTTACAAACCTGCTTCCCAAGGAATCAGAGCAGCAGCGGCCAGCAACCCAGCCTGCCTTCCACACTTTAGGGTCTGGAGCATATTAGCAGCTTTGTGTGTGATGCTGCATATGAACCCAGACCTTGCACCTGCTTGGAGCCATACCCAGACCCTAGCCTCTTTTTCTTTTTCTTTTTTTTGCAATACTGGGGCTTGACTCAGGGCCCCAGGCTTGCTAGGCAGGCCGACCACTTGAGTCACTCCTGAGTAGCTAGTATTACAGGCATGAGCCACCAGCATAGACTAGCTTCCTTTTTTTTTTTTTTTTTGCAGTGCTAGGGTCTGAACTCAGGACCTACACCTTGAGTCACTCCACCAGCCCTGTTATGTGATGGGTTTTTTCAAGATAGGGTCTTGTGAATTATTTGCCTGGACTGGCTTTGAACCACGATACTCCTGATCTCTGCCTCCTAAGTAGCTAGGATTACAGATGTGAGCCACCAGTGCCCAGCTGGCTTCTTTTCATTCCTATTTGACAGCTGACAGTGGCCTCTGGCAGGTCCATGTCTCTGACCATTCCTGGTGTCTGTCTCCAAACGGCAGCCCACATCCCGTTTCCTCCTAGACAGGGCAAACTACGGTGCCCGAGGTGCAGGAGATGGGCTGCTCCTTCCCTCTGTGGACACTGCGGAGCCCAACCAGCCTGTGCAGATCAGCTGAAGGACAGAAACAAATGGATACCACATTTTCCCTAAACCATACAGGGAGCAGAGCTGGCCACCCTGTAAGCCGGGCTCCAGACACCCTGTGCAGGACCAGAGGCTGCCCAAGTGCAGAGCCCAGGGTCCAGACCCCAGTCGTTGCCCCGAGGGTCTGAGTGGGACCTATCTCCCTGCAGAACTTGGGTGGAGACACAGGTCAGAACTACCAGGGTCCCGGCCCAGTGGCCAGGAAAGCCCAGGGAATCACCCACACCTGTCCAGAGACTGGAACGCACCTTCGGCAGCAGAGGCAGAGCCCCGAGAGGTGGAAGCAGCCTGGGTCTGCTCGTAGATGGACAGCAGAGCCTCATCCTCCACGGCAAAGTACACGGGGACCACAGTCTCCATGGCCAGCATCTCAGGCTCCATCTCCATGAATTGCTGCGGGAGACCACGTTCAGGGGGAGGGAGAGGGCAGCCCCTCACATGGGATTTCCTGTGGGTCCCAGCAGGTCCTCCGCACTGAAAGCAGGGGACTTGGTACTGTGGACACCAAGCTGGGTCGTTTTCTTTGGGGGGTCCTGGGTCCTGCAGGGTGCTGAGCAGCACCCCAGCCCCCACCCACTCTACGCCAGGAGCTCCCCTCCCTGAATGCTACCAGACATTGGTCAGTGCCCCCGGATATCGAATCACCCTCAGACAGAGTCAACGATGAAGGAATAAACACCCCACCTCCGAAGGGCTCAGAGAGGCGAAGTAACCTGCCCAAGGTCACCAGCTGACTTCACATCTGGGGGAGCTGAGCCTGTTGGGGAGGGGGTGGCTCACCCGGACAACGTCCTGGGGCACAGCAGCCATGGCCCGCGGCAGGATGATGACCACGGCGCCCGCTGACTGCCGCAGGGCCTTCTGGTACTGCTCATAGGAGAAGTCCACCAGCCGCATGAGCACGCAGCGGCGGCTCAGCACGTCCGCGTCCACCGTGCGCGCCTCCGTGTTGAGCACCGCATTCCTCGTGCCTGTGGAACAGGGATGGTCACCTCCTGTTCCCGCCCCAGTCCTGCAGGGAGACCAAGTCAGACCCTCCCAGGGTCCCCACAGCCCTGTCCCATCACAGGCACCCCACGCACTGGTGAGTCAGACCTGAGATGCTACTGGAAGCCAGGGCCCCTCCCTAGGAGAACCCTCGGTGCCCGGCGCCCAGAGAGCAGCGCTAGTGAAGACGGTGGACCAGGCCTGGGCCCTGGGCTGTTGGGCCCTTGTTCTAGAGGGTTCAGGGTCTGTGGGCACAGCCCTGAAACTCATTCCCAGACCCTGGTTTACCCACACCGAGGATGTTAGGAAATGAGGACTCCAGCACCCTCAGGGACAAACCTGAGCTGCTCGCTGAGCCCCTCCTACCTCGGCTATCTACTCCTGACACCTCCTTCCCTCCCTTTCCTGACCCCAGGCGCTGCTTCACTACCAACTTCTCCAGCCACGGGGCCCCTGGGGACAGAGGACTTGCTCATAGCAACACTTCCCCAGCATGGTCACCAGCTCTCAACAAACACCAACCAGCTAGACCAAGGAAGGAACCTCTGATGTTCCCTAGAAAGGCCACTGATGACTAGGAGCTCCCCTGGGCACTGTGGGTTCTATAGGTGCGGAGCAGTGTCCCTGACCTCCACCCACCATGCCAGGAGCTCCCCAGCTCTCACAGCCACACGTGTCCCCAGACAGGTGCCCTGGAAACAAGGTAGCAGCCCTGCCCTATACCCAGTGCCATCCCCCATGTCTTTTCTGAGAGCCTAGAAAGAACTGGGGAAGTCTGAGAGACAGCAACACCCACATTTTCTCTCAGACAGGCCAGCCCCCAGCTCTGTGGTGACCCAAGTCCCCACCTGGGCACTGATGGCTGGAGGGGACCAGAAAGCTGTCCCCTCTAGGACTGGTTGCCCTCAGACACTGCAGGCACCACTGGCTGCCTGGAGATTCATTTGGAAACACTTGGCCAGGGGAAGGCATCCAGAAAACACCACGCGGTACTGTGTCCATATCACTGCAGAGGGACACAGGTACAGACTCTCAAGGGCCACCTGTCCCCACGGACTGGTGGGAAATGGGGCCTGGGGAAACAGCCTGGCTCTTTAGGAATAACAAATCAGCTTGAGCTTTTCTAGACACAGACTCAGAACACACCTGCCATGGACATAAGTGTCAGCAGAGGCAGGAGGCTTTCACTAAATGCTGCGCCTCAAGGACCCACTAGGACCACTGTCTCCAAGACCCAGTCTCCCGAGCTCCAGAACCCCTCGCTTGTCTGTGGGGCAGGATACACAGCAGGCACTGCATAAATGGCTGAACTCACACACACATGGGTCACAGGGTACGCCCAAGACGGCAACCCTGCACACAGGTCTAGGACCCGGAGTTACAACCCTGGAGAGCACAGGCCACTACAGGGCCAGCACTTGGCTGGGATGTGGCCCAGATGGCCACACCAGGTAGCCAAAGCCCGTCATACTTCTGTAAAACCACCCAGATATCCAAGGCAAAGACAGTTTTCAGTGTTTCAAACACTGCACACATCAAATGCACAAAACCAACCAGAGGTCCAAAGCAGTGCCAAATGTGGCACTGGAGACCACCACCTTGAGACCCCCAAAAGAAGCACTAAGGAATAAGGGTGCAGAGAGCTAGCTCTGTGTCCTGAGGATGGGGCCACAGGAGCTTCTGGGAGAAGTGACAACCTGCGTTCAGCCCACTGTTGCCTGGAGCCCAGGCTTGGGGCCAGGAGCACATATCCGTCTCTGTGCTCCAGGAACCAAACCGGCTGTCTGGAAGGCAGCAGGCAGAGGGCCTGGCCCAAAAGCCATCCAGATGGGCCGCTCAGGGAGGGGACAAGCAGGATCTGGAAGGGATACCTGCCTCAGGTAGGAAGGGCAGCAGCTGAGAGCCAGCTGTGAGGCCTGGCCCAGGTACAGCAGGCTTGGGCTCTGTGGCCTCTGCTCCCCTCCCTCAGAATCTTGCTCCACAGGAAAAGACAGCAAAGACCTGAGGATGTCCCTGGAGTACTGGAGATGCCCCTCCTCGATTCGCCTGCCCCCAAGAGCCCTTGGCCTCCCGGGGGCAGTTCAGAGGCCACTGACTGCTTCCTCCAAGGCCCCTTACTGAGGGTACTGTGTGCCTCTCGAAAGCCAAACTACAGCAGGGCAGGACTCGGAACCCACAGTCCTGAGGGGAATTGAGGCCAGAGGGTCCAAGGCCCCAAGCATGCCAGCTGGCACGGGTCGAGTGCCAGCAACCCCCAGAGTCCTGAAGGTCAGTGCCCCCCACTTCAGGATGAAGACCTGCCCAGGCTGAGCCCTGTTCCCCCTCTCATACCTGCCCCTGTGGGGCCCATGGGAGCAACACTGGATGTGCCCGTTTGGGGCAGTGGAAGGGGGTCCTACCCTACCAAGACAGTGCTTGCCAGGGTTGCACAGCTTGCCCAGCCAGTGTGGACAGAGCCCTCCATGGATGGCTCTGTCATCTACAGCACCAGTTCTTCTGGCCTGCGTTTGCACAGTGAGGTGGCACTTGGTAGATGCCACAAAGGTGGGCACAGGGCACATACAGGTGGTGCTGGCCCCAGAGCAGGACCAGCCCGGAGCAAAGGACCACACGATTTCTATCGAGGGCCAGATGGCCTATCTTTCCACTCCACTGGGCACACGGTCTGCCCTCTCAGTGTGAAGGCAGACAGAGGCATACACACGATTGTGCGCCAATAAAACTTTATTTACAACTGTAGGAGGGGGGCCAGAGCAGGTCTACAGGTCATACATAACTAGCTGATCTCCTGATAAGGACCCCTCACCAGTGCACCAGGCACAGGCTGGGGAGCCAGGCCTCAAGAGTGTTAAGGGGTCACCCTCCCACCTCACAGGCGCCTCCTACAGGTGAGCGAGGCTCCAAACACAGCAGGGCGCACACATCGCGCTCAACAAACCACACTGAGAAGGCTCTTGACTTAAGGAGGGCCAGAGTTCACCTGGCAGGAGGAGTGGCCAAGCCAGCCACAACCTTGTACCTGGCTGATAACCTGGGCAGTTCACACCCACCACAGCACCTCTCTGGCCCTGCAGGGCCATCCCTTCTCAGCAGCCCTGCTGCATTTCTCAACAGCGGCCGGAGGAAGTTGGGTAAGGAGTTCCTGGCCGCAAAGCACTGTGGGCTGCAGCTGGGGGACCACTTGGGGCCAGGTCCGGGTGGGGAGAGTGACTTATGTGCGGGTTCTTGAAAGCTGGTCCTTCTTTCCATTCCCTCCACGGTGGCAGAGGTGTGTGCCCTGCCCCTGTTTGGGGCATCAGGAATGGGACCTTTGCCTTCCTGGGCTACAGACAGGAAACACGAGGGCAGGGACAGGTGGCTGTCCCATGGGCCCCTCTGCTCACCTGCCAAATCTACAGTCCTGGTCCTGGCTGGCGGGGCAAGGGAAGGCCCTTGGGAGGGAGCAGGCGGCTTCCTGCCTTCTCATCAGGAGCCGGGAAGGACAGCATAGGGGAGCGGCCACCAAGTCACCCACAGAATGGGAGGGTTCCCAGGCCAGGTTTAGAGGGCCAGAAGAAGGGAAAGAGAGAGAGGCTGCAGGGAGGAGCTGAGGAAAAGGGGCCGCTTCGACCACATGCGGCCTTTGGGCATCGTCAGGGTGCCCGGGCCAGCTGACCACATCCCACCACCCAAGGGCTGGGACAGGGTAGCTGTGGGGGGACGGTGGCAGTGCCCTCAGCAAGGCTCTGGCAATATAAGCAGGCAGGGGCAGAGCTCAGGCCCAGGAGCTGCATTTGGAACCATGGATGGTTCTGGAAACCCTCTGGCACTCCAGAGCTGTGCTGCCCAGCGCAGTGGCTACTAGCCACAGCCCCTCAGCCACCCCTGGCTGGTGGCTTCTGAACAGGCAAAGGTACAAATGGTGAATAAATGGTGACCACCCGCTAAGACCCTTCCCCAGGAAGACACCAGGCAGCCAGTAAACCGCGCCGCGGCATCAAGAGCCTCTAGCCATCGCTCCCCGCCTGCGGACCTGGGGGCCCGGGTTCAGACCATCCCTGAGCCTGGGGTCCCAGCAGGACAGTCCGGTCCAGAACACACGGGCTCAGAACCGGAGAACATGGGCAGGGGACCCGTTCACAGGGAGGTCAGGCCTTGACTCTCAGGCTGGAAGAAGGCAAACCAGGGACCAGAAGGTTCCAGAATACCAGACCCGGCCCCGGTCAAGACACAGGAGGGCCCGGGCCCGAGGCCGGCGCAGGACCGGGGACGGGGGCAGGTGGAGGGTTCGGAGGACGAGGCGGCTGAGCTGAGGGCCTAAGGGGACCTGCAGGACCGGCTGCGGGAACGGGTGGACGGCCGGGCCGGGGACTCGGAGGGACAGCTGGGCCCGGGGCGGGGCGCACGCACCGTAGGGCTGGCCCTGCAGGTCGTACTGCTGCATGCGGTACACCGTGAACTCGTGCGCGGCGTCAGCGGCGGGCAGCGGCGGCGCCACTAGCAGCAGCACCGCGGGCAGGAAAACGATGAAGCCAAGCGGCAGACACGACGCCTTCAGCATATTCTCCAATACTTCGCCCGCTTCCTCCAGCATCCTGGCCAGCGGCGGGGCCGCGCAAAGCGGCGGTGATGAACCGGACGGGGACGGGACGACAGCGACAGCTACCGCACACTCACCTCAGCATGGGCAGCCGCTGGGGTCCTTCAGGCACGGCGCCGGGCAACCCGCGCTAGCCCAGGGTCCTGCAGGCATTGCCGCGGACAATCCTATGGGACGCGCTGCCTCCCGGGTGTTGTAGGCCCATTGGCGCGCGCTCAGCCCCCTGGAAGTTGTAGGCCCAATCTGGAACTTCCCAAATGAAGCCATAGAAGACTGGCTAAAGCTACTGAAATTTCACATAAACTCCAACTTGGAAAATATAGAGGCTTTAAAGTGCTATTTTTCTGTAGCACTTGCTTGAACCCTGCGTTCGGCATGGGGGGAGGGGGCAAGAATTGGAGGCAGGACATGACCTTGTGACCTGGAAGTGGAGTGAAGGAAAAAGGCTGTGGTCCGCTCTCGCCCCGTAGTTACTGAGGTGTGGGGGGGCGGATTTTAAATTCCCAAGGAATGTAGATGTTAAACTGCATGAGGGCTCAGACTTTTGCCTGATTTGTGTATCCCTAAGTTCTTCAGCACAAAGCCTGACACCCAGTAAGTGGTCTATACACTTTGGGGGTGAATGAATGAAAAAATGATTTTAAAAATTAGGCTATGCGGTGGCTAAGGTGATGTTGCAGTTGCTTCCGGGATTTGTAGTCTGGAGGCTGGAGTTATGCTGCGGTTAGTGGTAAACTTGTTTGTAATTATCCTTACTTACATTTGGGGCATACTTACACTGCTTATTGGAAATTCAAATTTGAGTGTCCCATATCGGTGTTGCCCTAATGTGACAATCCTAACAATTCAGCGTCTCGAAAGAATTTAAGCTGTGAATTAAAGTTAGATCAGGAACTGGCACCCCTCCGTAGATAAGAAGTTAGGGACAGGGTGCAGACATCATCGGCCTCAGCCAGTGGATCTGTTTTTTATGACCTTAAGCCCCGTGCTCACAATACACCCTGGCACAATGGATGGATGGGTGGATGGACGGATGGATGGACAATCAGACGGATGGATGGATGAGTATGAGTGGATGGGTGGATGGATGGATGGGTGGATATGGATGGGTGGGTGGGTGGATATGGATGGGTGGATGGATGGATGGGTGGGTGGGTGGATGGGTGGGTGGATGGATGGGTGGGTGGGTGGATGGGTGGGTGGATGGATGGGTGGGTGGATGGATGGGTGGGTGGGTGGATGGATGGGTGGGTGGGTGGATGGGTGGATGGGTGGGTGGATGGATGGGTGGGTGGATGGGTGGGTGGATGGATGGGTGGGGGGGTGGGGGAATGGTTGGGGGGATGGGTGGATGGATGGGTGGATGGGTGGATGGATGGGTGGGTGGATGAATGGGGGGGTGGGTGGATGGATGGATGGGTGGGTGGATGGATGGGTGGATGGATGGATGGGTGGGTGGATGGATGGATGGGTGGGTGGGTGGATGGGTGGGTGGATGGATGGGTGGGTGGGTGGATGGATGGGTGGGTGGATGGATGGATGGGTGGGTGGATGGGTGGATGGATGGATGGATGGGTGGGTGGGTGGATGGATGGGTGGGTGGGTGGGTGGATGTGTGGGTGCGTGGGTGGGTGGGTGGATGGGTGGGTGGATGGATGGGTGGGGGGGTGGGGGAATGGTTGGGGGGATGGATGGATGGGTGGGTGGATGGATGGGTGGATGGGTGGGTGGATGGATGGGTGGGTGGATGGATGGGTGGATGGATGGGTGGATGGATGGGTGGATGGGTGGATGGATGGGTGGGTGGATGGATGGGGGGGTGGGGGGATGGATGGATGGGTGGGTGGATGGATGGGTGGATGGATGGATGGGTGGGTGGATGGATGGATGGGTGGGTGGATGGATGGGTGGGTGGATGGATGGATGGGTGGGTGGATGGGTGGATGGATGGATGGATGGGTGGGTGGGTGGATGGATGGGTGGGTGGGTGGGTGGATGTATGGGTGCGTGGGTGGGTGGGTGGATGGGTGGGTGGATGGATGGGTGGGGGGGTGGGGGAATGGTTGGGGGATGGATGGGTGGGTGGATGGATGGGTGGATGGGTGGGTGGATGGATGGGTGGGTGGATGGGTGGGTGGATGGATGGGTGGGGGGGTGGGGGAATGGTTGGGGGGATGGGTGGATGGATGGGTGGATGGGTGGATGGATGGGTGGGTGGATGAATGGGGGGGTGGGTGGATGGATGGATGGGTGGGTGGATGGATGGGTGGATGGATGGGTGGGTGGATGGATGGATGGGTGGGTGGGTGGATGGGTGGGTGGGTGGATGGGTGGGTGGGTGGATGGATGGGTGGATGGGTGGGTGGGTGGATGGGTGGGTGGGTGGGTGGGTGGGTGGATGGGTGGGTGGGTGGATGGGTGGGTGGGTGGATGGATGGGTGGATGGATGGGTGGGTGGATGGATGAGTGGGTGGGTGGATGGATGGGTGGGTGGATGGGTGGGTGGATGGGTGGGTGGATGGATGGGTGGGGGGTGGGGGGATGGTTGGGGGGATGGATGGATGGGTGGGTGGATGGATGGGTGGATGGGTGGGTGGATGGATGGGTGGGTGGATGGATGGGTGGATGGGTGGATGGGTGGGTGGGTGGATGGGTGGGTGGATGGGTGGGTGGATGGGTGGGTGGGTGGGTGGGTGGGTGGGTGGATGGGTGGGTGGGTGGGTGGGTGGATGGATGGGTGGATGGATGGATGGGTGGATGGATGAGTGGGTGGGTGGATGGATGGGTGGGTGGATGGGTGGGTGGATGGGTGGGTGGATGGATGGGTGGGGGGTGGGGGGATGGTTGGGGGGATGGATGGATGGGTGGGTGGATGGATGGGTGGATGGGTGGGTGGATGGATGGGTGGGTGGATGGATGGGTGGATGGATGGGTGGGTGGATGGGTGGGTGGATGGATGGGTGGGGGGGTGGGGGAATGGTTGGGGGGATGGATGGATGGGTGGATGGATGGGTGGATGGGTGGATGGATGGGTGGGTGGGTGGATAGGGGGATGGGGGGATGGATGGATGGGTGGGTGGATGGATGGGTGGATGGATGGATGGGTGGGTGGATGGATGGATGGGTGGGTGGATGGATGGGTGGATGGATGGATGGGTGGGTGGATGGATGGGTGGGTGGATGGATGGGTGGGGGGGTAGGGGAATGGTTGGGGGGATGGATGGATGGGTGGATGGATGGGTGGATGGGTGGATGGATGGGTGGGTGGGTGGGTGGATGTATGGGTGGATGGGTGGGTGGATGTGTGGGTGCGTGGATGGGTGGGTGGATGGATGGATGGGTGAGTTGGTGGATGGGTGAGTGGATGGATGGGTGGATGAGTGGATGGGTGGGTGGGTGGATGGATGGGTGGGTGGATGGATGGGTGGATGGGGGATGGGTAGATGGGTGGGTGGGTGGAGGGATGGGGGGATGGTTGGGGGATGGATGGATGGGTGGGTGGATGGATGGGGGATGTACAGATGAGTGGGTGGATGGGTGAATGGATGGATGGGTGGGTGGGTGGATGGGTGTGATGGATGGGTGGGTGGGTGGATGGATGGGGGATATATGGATGGGTGGGGGATGGGTAGATGGGTGGGTGGGTGGATGGATGGGTGGGGGGGTGGGGGGATGGTTGGGGGATGGATGGATGGGTGGGTGGATGGATGGGGGATGTACAGATGAGTGGGTGGATGGGTGAATGGATGGATGGATGGGTGGATGGATGGGTGGAGGGGTGGATGGATGGATGGGTGGGTGGATGGATGGGTGGATGGATGGGTGGGTGGATGGATGGGTGGGGGTTTGGGGGGATGGTTGGGGGGATGGATGGATGGGTGGGTGGATGGATGGGTGGATGGGTGGATGGGTGGATGGGTGGTTGGATGGATGGATGGGTGGGTGGGTGGATGGGGATGTACAGATGAGTGGGTGGATGGGTGAATGGATGGATGGATGGGTGGATGGATGGGTGGAGGGGTGGATGGATGGATGGGTGGGTGGATGGATGGGTGGATGGGTGGATGGATGGGTGGGTGGATGGATGGGTGGGGGTTTGGGGGGATGGTTGGGGGGATGGATGGATGGGTGGGTGGATGGATGGGTGGATGGGTGGATGGGTGGATGGGTGGTTGGATGGATGGATGGGTGGGTGGGTGGATGGGTGGATGGATGGATGGGTGGGTGGGTGGATGGGTGGATGGATGGGTGGGTGGATGGGTGGGTGGATGGGTGAGTGGGTGGATGGGTGAGTGGATGGATGGGTGGATGAGTGGATGGATGGGTGGGTGGGTGGATGGATGGGTGGGTGGGGGATGGGTAGATGGGTGGGTGGATGGATGGGTGGGTGGATGGATGGGTGGGGGGGTGGGGGGATGGTTGGGGGGATGGATGGATGGGTGGGTGGATGGATGGGTGGATGGGTGGATGGATGGGTGGGTGGATGGATGGGTGGGGGTTTGGGGGGATGGTTGGGGGGATGGATGGATGGGTGGGTGGATGGATGGGTGGGTGGGTGGATCGATGGGTGGATGGGTGGTTGGATGGATGGATGGGTGGGTGGATGGATGGGTGGATGGGTGGATGGATGGGTGGGTGTATGGGTGGGTGGATGGGTGAGTGGGTGGATGGGTGAGTGGATGGATGGGTGGATGAGTGGATGGATGGGTGGGTGGGTGGATGGATGGGTGGGTGGGGGATGGGTAGATGGGTGGGTGGGTGGAGGGATGGGGGGATGGTTGGGGGATGGATGGATGGGTGGGTGGATGGATGGGGGATGTACAGATGAGTGGGTGGATGGGTGGATGGATGGATGGGTGGGTGGATGGGTGTGATGGATGGGTGGATGGGTGGGTGGGTGGATGGGTGGATGGATGGATGGGTGGGTGGATGGATGGGTGGGTGGGTGGATGGATGGGTGGGTGGGTGGATGGGTGGGTGGGTGGATGGATGGGTGGGTGGATGGGTGGGTGGATGGGTGGGGGATGTATGGATGGGTGGGTGGATGGGTAGATGGGTGGGTAGGGGGATGGATGGGTGGGTGGATGGGGGATGGTTGGGGGGATGGATGGATGGATGGGTGGGTGGGTGGGTGGGTGGATGGATGACTGGATGGATGGATGGGTGGGTGAATGGATGGATGGGTGGGTGGATGGATGAGTGGGTGGATGGGAAATTGATGCATGGGTGGGTGGGTAGATGGATGTGTGGATGGGTGGCTGGATGGATGAATAATGAAACCTCTCACAGAACAGTCAACTCCTCCTGCCCTGACCATCCCCAGACCTCTCCAGGGAGGTCCAGGTTCATGGGAGTGAGTGGGACCAGGCAGAACAGAGCCCTGTGCTCTTCATCAGCAAAGCTCACTACCACCTTTTTCTCCCTGCTACTCCTTCTCCCAAGCCACACCTGTGGACACACAAGGTACATACACATTGTTCAGACACAGGCTGAGAAAGGGTCCTGCTCAGATGATAGGGCTCAGATCTTCTAGCTGTTCGTTCTGTCTCCTCTCCTGAGCCTCAGTTTTCCTGTCTTTAAAAAGGGGAGCTTCAACCAACTAGTGCACGGCTTGAGATAGGAAGTACTGAATATTCTGAGGAGAGGAATTTGTCTCACCTTTTGGAATCTTTTCAGCATACCAGATCCTCATCTTACATATGTGGAAACTGAGGCCCAAGTTTGGCAGAGCTGGGGATACTAGTGATGGGGACAGTTGCTCCGCAGCCAGGGAGGAGAGCTGGGGTGGAAGAAAAGGAGGGAAAGAGGTTTACTAGGCTCCACAGAAGCTGTACTGCTGGTCCAGGTCGCCAGAGCTCTGACAATTAGGTGCACACTGTGTGCCAAGCCCTGTGCAAGGTGCCAGGGACACAACCTTGATCCTGACAAAGGTCCAAGTCTGGAGGAGGAAATGGATGTGTGACCAAGGTGATACAGAATCAAGATGGAGGACACACAGGCACCTGTGGGAACCCCAAGGAGACCTAGGGAGAAGAAATCAAGGGAGGCTTCCAGGAGGGAGTGATGCTAAAATTGAGTTTGAAAGGTGAGCCAATGAGGGACCACTCTGGTGAGGATAAGAAAGACAACAGTTTGAAAGGTGAGCCAATGAGGGACCACTCTGGTGAGGATAAGAAAGACAACTGCTAGGTCCCCAGAGGGGAGGGAACAAGAAATAGTTTGGCTCAGTGGAAGCAAGAGAGTGGGACACCATGCAGGGCAGAAGAGGAGCAGGGCCAACTCCCAGAGGCCCAGAGACAGACCGGATAGGAATCAGGAAAATGCTAAGCCTGCCCCTATCATGCTGTACTCTCCCGAGTACTTGAAATGTGGCCTGTGGGACAGGACGGTATGGGTTAAATCATGTTCCCTCCAAAATTCCTATGTTTGAGTAGCGACCCCCATTCTGAGTCCCTCAAAATGGGACGTTATTTGGAAGATAGGGTCACTGCAGATGGAAGTAGTTAGGATGAAGTTGTAGTGGAGCAGGGTGAACCCTAGCCCTATGGCAGGGGTTTTTACACAATAGGAGATTTGGGGCCAGGCACGGTGGCTCACACCTGTAATTCCAGCTACTCAGGATGCAGAGATGGGAAGGAACATGGCTTCAGACCATCCTGGGCAAACAGTTAGTGAGACCCCTATCTCAACCAATAAGCTGGGCATGGTGACCGATGCCTGTGATCCCAGCTATGCAGGAGGCAGAGATAGAGGATCACAGCCCAGGACCAGTCCTGGGCAAAGCCTTGTGACTCTACCTGAAAAATAACTAAAGCAAAAAGAGCTGAGGGAGAGGTTCAAGCCATAGAGTGCCTGCCTGGCAAGGGTAGGCCCAGTACCATGAAAAGGAGTAGCATGAAATGGGTGTGGGGGGATTTGAACACAGGTGCAGAAGAGATCGCGGTGTGATGATGCCGGCGATGCTCCTACGTGCTGCAGACGGGCCAGGATGGATTGTCCCTTCCAGCCTCAGAGGAAGCAGCTCTGCCCAGCTGGACCAAGGACTTCCGCCTCCACAGCTGAGCTAGAGGCAGGGTCCCGTGTACGACCACCTGCTCCTGCCCGGTCTATGGGACTCTGTAAACAGTGTCACCAGGAAAGCAATACAATAAGAAAATGAATTTTTAGTTGTCATTGACTTTAATAAAATTTATGAAGCCACAAGTGGTTAGTGGCTACAAAATTGGGCAGTGGGGTAGACCATCCCCTGTCACCACAACAATGTCTGAACCCCAACCCTTCCGCCCTAGGCCCTGACCTGCCGGGACTCGAGGGCCCTGGGAGCTGGCAGGATGGAAAAGAGCATCCTTCTGCCAGCGACAGAGGGAATGTCCTTCTGTAGTCATCAGCCCGTGGTGCCATTTAATGTAAACTAATTCAAGTTAAATGCCATTTACAAGGAAACATTGAGTTCATCATTCGCGCAGTGACCCGCGGAGCCGGCTGAGTACCCACAGCCCAGTGCCACCCTGGGTTGGCAATGAGCCCATTGTATGGATGAGAAAGGGCGAGGCAGCGCGTGCCCGGGGCCAGGGGCGTCAGGTCTCTTCCTCCCTGCTGGCCCCCAGATGGGAGCCTCAAAAGACGCAAGAAGGCCCAAAGGGAAGTGAGCGAGAAGAGGCAGGTGGCAAGTGTCACCGGGTCCCCTGCCTGGCATGGTTGCAACATGCAGACGCAATCTCACCGCACACAAGCGCCTGCAGCTGGCCTGGCGGGGGAGGGGCTGCAGGAGGGGGCGGGGTCTAACTGCGCACACGCCCCCTCGCAAGCCACGCCCCCAGGGCGCACGCGCACCGCGGGGTCTAGCCTGAGCGCGCCACCTGCGCACCGCTCTCGCAGCTCCCGGGCCCCGACATTGAACTTCCACGTCAAGTTGCCAGGTCCCCAACGGGACCTCCCGTTGGGGTGAGCCCGCCCCACGCAGGCCCAGAGAGGGGCCGGGACCTTCCCAGGATCACTGCCCCGATAGGCAGCCGCCCCTATCCCAGGTGCCCATGGAAGCGTCCGCAGGCCCGGGAGGTGACGCGGAGGCCTTGAGAGCGCGCCCCGTTCTCTGCTCGCTGTGCGCGCACCCCTCCCCGCGTCCCCCCCCCCACCCAGGGCCCGCTTGGGTGTGCGCGCCCCCGGCTGTCCCCGCTGCGGGCTCAGATGCTCCGCACGCTGGAGACGCTGGACAGGGGCTCCCGCATCCTGAAGCTGAGTGATCGGGAGCCCCGAAAGCTGTCCCTGGGGCGCAGCGAGCTGTCGGTGGTAGACGCTCCGGAGTGAGCCTCGGCGGCGCGGACCAGGCAGTCCCCGGGGCCTCGCACGCCCAGCCTGAGACACCCGCAGCAGAGGAAGGCCAGCACGGCGCGACACACCTCCCGGCTGCGGAAGGAGTAGATGAGGGGGTTGATGGCCGAGTTGAGCACGGCCAGCGCCAGGATCCAGTCCATGCCTCGCAGGTACTCCTGGGCCCAGATATTGGAACCAAAGATGTCGGCCAGCAGCAGGCCAAAGAGCGGTCCCCAGCACACGACGAAGGCCACCAGGATCATGAGTACGGTCTTCAGGAGCCTCCGGGCTTTGCGGCGGGCCGGGGGGCGCGGGGCCTTCTGTCCATTGGCGCGAACCACCCTGAAGATGGCCCCGTAGAGGCCCAGGATGGAGGCCAGGATGAGCGCGAAGAGGACCACGCAGAACAGGATGTAGTCCTTGGAGTAGAGGGGCAGCAGGCTGGAGCAGCGGTCAAAGTCACACGTGCAGTTCCAGCCGAGCAGGGGCAGCAGCCCCAGCAGTCCGGCCAGCAGCCAGCACAGGCCGATGAAGCCATAGACGCGGCTGGTCTTGGTGTTCCCGCTCTCGGCCACACGCACCATGGTGGCGAAGCGCTCGCCCGCCGTGAAGAGCTGGCTGAAGGTGGACGCGGCCAAGGCCATGAACAGGAGGCCCTCGCGCAGGAACCACTGCGCAGGCGCCAGGTGGAAGGTGCAGCCCCCCGACAGCAGAACGTTGACCAGGTAGGCCAGGCCGGTGAGCAGGTCACTCAGCGTGATGTTGACCAGGCAGTAGTACACCCAGCGTCGCGATCGCATGTGGGTGCTGATGGCCGCCAGCACCACCACGTTCTCCAGCACCACCAGACAGCTGGCGGCCACCGACAGGCCGCGCTGGGCCCCCAGGCTGCCGTCCTCCGGCCCCCCTCGCCCTGCCAGCCGGCCCGAGTGGTTGTAGTGCAGCACGATGAGCCGGCTGTGCCCGCTGGCCGCCAGCTGGTAGCAGGACTCTGGGGCCACAGATGGGGACCCCGTGGCGTTCATGGCCTCCCCTGGGGGCAGACTGAGGCCCCGGGCAGGGTGGAGTCGGGGCTTGGCTTCCTGTTGAAATTTCCTGTTATGTTCAAGGTGCCCCCGGGGTGGGGGTGAGACCAGGACAGGGAGGGGCATCTCCACCAACAGCTGGGGGGCTCCCAGAGGACTCTGGGGATATGCCCTGCTGACACCCCCACCCCTTCCTTGACGGCCCCATCTGTCCTTGAAAGCAAAGGGGGAGCAGAACTGCCAGTACCTGATGTCATCCTCCCTTTCTCTCCAGTGCTCCAAGCACACCTGTACACAGCAGGTGCTTAATAAATGCTTGTCAATGCACAAACATACACACCTTGAAAGCCCTGACTCACCCTGTTTCAAACCCCCATCCCTGCTTCTGCCAGACCTGACTTGCACTGTGCTCAACTACAGAAGGGAAACAGGCCCTGACCCCACCAAGGGCGCCTGGATGGGACGTTTGTGGGTTCCGGGTCACGACTCCCTCCCAGTATGGCCAATGGCTCTCGGGCCCCTGAGCTCACCCTACAGGGAACAGAGGTGGCCCAGCAGCAGCCCTTGCTCAAGAAGTTTGGGGGTACAGGAACAGTGGGGTACACACCACCCCACAAACAGACTCAGGATGACTTAATCTGAGATAGCTGTGTGAGGGGACACAGATGTGTCACCTGTAGGACCAGTTGTCCCCCGAGAAGATGGAGTATCTCCTAGGAAGGTCAGGCCTGGGGAGAGATGGGGAAGTCTGGGGGGACAGAGAACAGCTCGGGTTCCCAGCACCCATCCTCCTCTGTTTACTGTGCAGCTGTGGGTAGGAAGGGGCAGGGAGGCTGAGCAAGTCCTGCCTGGGGAGGAGCCAACTATATGACCAGAGGTGACCAAGCAGAAGGGCCTGGGGAGGGCTGGGGTGTGAGCCCAGGCAGGAGGTGTGAGGCTTAGCCTGGCTCAGATGCCACAGAGCTTCAACCTCGCCGCCCTCCTCCCCCAGAGCCATCAGATTCAGAAACCAGCATAAGGAGGCATGCTGAGTGATCTGAGGCTCAGCCAACCATGAGAGCCCCACTGTGGACTGAGCCACAATCCCAGGCTCTGCCCCACCCTACTCTGAGCCCTGATCCCAGCCTCAGCCCCCCACCTTGATTGAGCCCCAATCTCAGGCTCAGCCCTAACCCTAAGTTGAGCCCTGACCTCGCTTTTACCCAGTCTTATACTGATCCCTGATCCCAGGCTGAGGTCCAAACCTAGCAAAGTGCAGACTTTGTACTGATTTCCAGTTCAGGACTAAGCCCTTACCTTGGACTGAGCTCAAACCTTGCACTGAGCCCTGAACCCTGGGCTGACCCCCCATCCTAGCTGAATGCCGACTCTGTACTGATTCCTGATCTTATACTGAGCCTTGATCCTGTACTGAGCCCTGATCCCAGACTGAACCCTGATGCTGGCTAAGCCTGTGACCTGAGAATATCCCAGTGCTGACCCCTGACCTTGGGCTGATTGCAGATCCCAAGCTGAACCGCAACTCTGGTGGAATCCAACCTTGACTGACCTTTGCCCCAGCTGAGCCCCTGACCCCAGACCACAAATTCGGGGCAACAGTGAAGTGCCTCTGTATGGGAGTGACACCAACAGTGACCTTCTACCATGAATTCTCCTGGGGGAAGGCTTTCTGTGCCCTGTGCCTGATTTCAAAAGAGCAAGTCCCCCTAGACCCTCTGGAAATCACTGAACACACAGTAATAACTGCATAACTTAAGGTCGTGGGCAAAAGGTCATTTCTGAGTTGCTATTTGTAAATCCAAAATACAGACTGAGATGTGACTCAAGTGTGGAGCTTGTGCCTAGCATGCACAAGACCCTGGGTTCCATCCCCAGCACCTAATAAATAAGTAGCTGCAAACTATTAAAAGCAAATGTTTGCACACGGGAGAGAGGCTGAGAAGCTATGCTGTGGTCCTGGATGGAGTTCTACACAGCTGGGCAAAGGGACTATCTCCCAGAGTGGAGTACTGTGCAGCTGGGTAGAAGCAATAGTGATCTTCACAAGTGGAATAGAGTTATTGAGTCACTTTCAGGACATAGTGCTAAGAGGAAGAACAATAAAGTACAAAAAAGTCTATGTAGTACATTACTTTGTGGGCTGCAGAGTGGCTCAAGTGGTAGAGGCCCTGAGTTCAAATCCCAGTACCACCACCAAAATGAAAGGGCATTACTTTTGTGCCACAAATAAAGAGATATATATGTGCTTATTTTTGCAAAAGAAACACAAGAAAGATAAACCAGGAACATACAGAACTGAGTGAGATTGAAATGAAAAAAGAAGGGAAGACACTATCTGAATATTTCTCTTAGTGTAGTTTTGAAGCCCTGTTAACACTGTAAAAATTCAAAAATAAAATTAAACCAACAAATGCTACAGTTTGGCGCTAGAATGTCCCTCAAAAGCCATGTATCGAAAACTGTGTTCTCAGAGTGGTGCTACTGGGCTGGAGTGGAACCTTTAAGAGGCAGGGCCTGCTCGGAGGTTGTAGGTCACTGGGGTGTGTCCTTCGAGGGAACTGTGGGACACTGCCATCCTTTTTGTTTTGCAACCAGCCATGGTTGCTCACTCCCCACAGCCCTGCAGAAAGGAGACCAACCCGTCCTGGACTGGAACTTCCAAAATAAACCTTTCTGTTTTGTAAGTTGATTGACTCAGGTATTTTCTTACAGTAACAGAAAGCTGACTACTGCAATGAGGATGGAGAGGGAAAAAAGCATTAAGATGGATTATACACAGAAAACAAATGAATTTAGCTGTGTTTCAAATGAAGGCACAAAGCTAGGCTTTCTGTAGCAGGTTTGTCCTTGAGAGGAGTGTGGGCGTAACAGTTTTGAAATGATTGTGTGTGATGTGGACTGAGCAAATGGCAAATATATTCATACTGTCGGGATCTAGGGTGTTCCAAGGGAGAGAAGGAAGATGCACATATGAAACAGGAAATGGAGGAAAGGACCCCGAGGGGTGTGGTAGAATTGTAACAGTGAGGACTCCGCCCTGGAGCAACAGGCACCTCGCATCCACACCTGGGCCTCTCAGAAGCACCCCCTCACCCCCTGAAAAAGCAATGAGGACTCCTGGGGGCAGGGGCTGATTCCAGAACGGGGAGCAGGGAGAAAGCAAGGGGACCCTGGACCGCCCCTGAATACAAGAAAGTCAGGTGACTTGTCCAAGGACACAGGAGCCAGCAGTAGGGGCTGTGGCTGGCCAGCCTGGAATAACCTGAACTCCGAAAATGAATGATTTTACAGGCTGGGGGCATGGCTCAAGCAATAGAGCACCTGCCTAGCGAGCGTAAGACCCTGAGTTCAAATTCCAGTACTTCCAAAAAAGAAAAAAGGTAGAAGCCATAAATAAATGACTCTGTCATCCACCCCAGCAACTCTACTCCTAGGTGTCTCCCAAGTGAAATGAAAACTTGTTGTTGTCCATGGCAACTTGTTTCATTGTAGCCCCAATGTCGACTCGACCCAAATGCCCTGCCACTGGTTAATGGATGAATAGGTATGGTCCATCCACACAATGGAATATTATGCAGCCATGAAAGGGAAGGGCATTATGATATATGATCCAACATGGCTGGACCCTGAACACCTGATGCTCGGTGAAATAAGCCAGATGTAACAGGACACATACTAAACAGATGGTAAGTGTTTGGCCGGTGGGCAGCCACCCCATGGCGATCAGGGACTCTCTGCTCACTTTCCACTCCATCCCCTCCTTCCCTTCATGATTACCATGGCAACTCCTGCTGGTAGGCAATGGGTCCTGACCTATCCTACAGATCCATATTACCCCGAGCTCCTCCCCACCAAACCATTATCGGGATGCCCCATAATGCCTTAAGCTCTTAACTTCACCCAGGATATAAAAACTGGGCTGCCATTTCTCCGGCCCTGCTCTTTGGGGATGGTGAACCTCGCCCAAGAGCGCGCTCTCAATAAAGCCTGCTTAAAGCCTGCTTGCTTTGTCATTTGGCTCCAATTTGGCCTTCCCATCAGCGTCGACCTAACAGTAAGGACCCACTTTTCCCTGGGGTACTGGGCAGGACTCAAGCATTGTCAGAGCACTGTTCAATACTGTTAATATTAATGATAGGCCTTTATTGTAAATACCACTTATTTTTCTACATTTTTGTTTGTTTATTTGTTTGCAATGAGGCCTCACTCTGTAGCCCAGGCTGGCCTCCAATTCTCCATCCTCGTGCCTCAGCCTCCTGAGTGCTAGGATTACAGGCAGGCCCATGACGCCCAGCTATTTTTTTTTCCATTAAATATGCTGCGATGTTGATAGGTGGGAAGACTTAGCTCCCTATCTGTCAGCTGTTAGCCTCTTCCCTGTGGCTCTGCTTCCTTGAGCAAAGTTCTGCCACACTGGCCACTTGGAACCCGGAGTAGGACTTTGGCTTGCGAAGGCTCTGCCACAGCAAGCAGCTCGCCTTTGACCTTCTGTCATCAGGCGCCTAGGTGAACTCCAGATGCTACCTCCACCCCGGCCAGAGGGGGAGCGCTCCCTTCCCCTGAGATTCCAGCCGAAGCCCTGTGATTGGTGCAAACACAGTCCCTCATTTGCATAAGGGGCTGTGCCTTGATTGACAGAAATCCAGCCTTCATTTGCATGAAGGGCCGTTGTGATTGGTGCAGGCACTCTTGCCACAATAAGCAGGCTGCTGGGCTTCCTTAGCCAGTCAGCCAGGAGTTTGTTTCCAGTGCAGGCACCTGGTCCTACGACATTAGGTCCAATAACGGCTCCTCGAAAGTGGCCTTTCTTGCCTACTTTGCCTACTTTGTACTTTTCATCATTAGTAGAGTGACATTAGTAAGCTGGTGACTCGGAGGAGAGAAGCAGCAGCAGCAGCAGAGACAAGAACAGTGGTGAGGGCAGCGGGACTGGAGTTGGCCGTGGTCAGGTTGTCAGTGACAGCAATCAGAAAGCTGTTAGCATTTGTCATCGCCCATGCTGACAAGCGTGCCCCGCACCCCGGGCCCCGGCACCCTAGAGGGCGCCCCTGCTGCTGGCTGTCATCTGGCAAAAACCCTTGCCAAGGGCGGGAACCGAGGGAGCATCTCACCCACCCGATTCCTGTCCCCATGGAGAAGGACCCCACTCACAAGGGGTCCCTAAAGTCACAGACACACAGAGACAGGAGGCAGGATGGTGGGGGCAGGGGAGGGGTTAGTGTCAACTGGGGACACAGCTTCAGTTTGGGCGATGAGGAAGTTCTGGAGATGGATGGCAGGGACCGCTGCACAGCCATGTGTGTGCTCAGTGCCGATGACCTGCACGCTGAAAAATGATGAAAATCACAAAATTTACGAAAATGACCACAATAAAAAAAAGTTTAAAATTTTTAAATAAAGGGCAAAATTGGCTGGGCATAGAGGCTCATGCCTGTAATCCCTGCTACTTGGAAGGCAGAGGTCAGGAGGATCATGGTTCAAGGCCACCCTGGACAAAAACAGCAAGATTCCTATCTCAACAAACAAGCCAGTTGTGATGGTGCACATCTATAATTCCAGCTATGCAGGAGGATTGCAGTCTGAGGCCAGTCCCAGGCAAAAACTTGAGACCCTGAGAAGTAACAAAAGCAAAAAAGATCTCAAGTGGCATGATGTAAGTGATAGAAAAATAAAAAAGGTTACATGTGGCTGCATCCTGCTTCAGGGTAGCAAACTTCTTCTGCAGAAAGCCAAATAGGAAACATCTTCAGCTCTGCGGGCTAGATGGTCTTTGTGCCAGCTACTTCACTATGTAGCCAGAGTCACTACAGGTGAGACACAGCCATGCCTTGGTACCTCAGTTGGTACCAAAACCCCAGGATGCTCAAGTTCCTCGTATAAAATGTGCCGTATTTGCGTAGAACTGGTCCTGTAGACTTAAAAAATGTCAGGGCCATGGAAAAAGTTGTTTCACTGTATGGTTTGGGGGATAATGACAGGAAAAAGGTCTGCGTGTGTTCAGGACAGGCGACCATCATAGGCCTCACCTCATAGTACAAAAGGGGAGGCCCGAGGGCTGTGAAATGGTGGGAGGGAGCCCTTTGGTGGCATTGCTCAAAGTGTAGCGAATTCAAGTTTTACATTTTAGAATGTTCTGTAATTTTTTTGGTCACAAGTATTTCCTTTTTTAAAAATTATGGTGCTAGGGTTGAATCCGGGGCTCTGCCCAGAGCTGCAACAAACCCAGCCTTTCAAATACCACCCGGGTAAGGTGAGTCTCAGTCCAAGGCTGCGGAACCTTGGGCTACCGAAGGTAGCATAACTGTGTGTCAATAAAACTTTATTGAGAAAAGCTGGTCTAGGAGTAGATTTGGCCCAATGGTGGCAATTTGCCACCCCTCTGGCTTAGATGAATGACATATGGACTTTGCCATCATTTTGCAACTGTGTAGGTTCGAATTTTTTTTTTTTTGAAAGTATGGGACTTGAACTCAGGACCTGGAGCTTGCTAGGCAGGCAAGCCTCTGCCAGCCCTAGAATTTTTATAATAGGAAAAGGGCTGGGGTGGCTCAGTGGCAGGGGTAGACATGGGTGAGGTCCTGGACTCCATCTCCAGCACAACCCCCCCACCAGAAAAAAAAAAAAAGGAAAATGTGTATGCAGACATCCATAGGGAGTAGGGCTCTGTAAAAACAGAGGTAATGACAGGAGTGGTTGTGGCCACAAGCCAAGGATGACTTGTGCCACCTGGAGTTGAAAGAGGACCCTCCCTCCAGTCTTGAAGGGAGCCAAAGGTGACCCTGTCCTCGCACTGGTTTGAGATTTTTTGGCCTCTAGAACCGAGAGAATCATTTGCTGATCCTTAAAATCTCCTAACCCCCGCACACACACCTGTTGTTAATGTCCCCAGAGAAGCAATTCAAACTGACCAGCACTCCTCAAAACTGTCAAGGTCATCAAAAACAAGGAAGGGGACTGGAAGCATGGCTCAAGCGGTAAAGCACCTGCCTAGTAAGCGCAGAGCTCTGAGTTCAAACCCCAGTATCACAAAATAAATAAGTAAACAAAACAAGGAAGGGAGCAGGCATGATAGCAGATGACTGTAATCCCAGCACTTGGGAGTGACACCAGGAAGAGTTCCAGGCTACCATGCAGACTGTCTCAAAATGACAAAAACACCAAGACATGAATGAGAAACTATCCCAGCCCAGAGGAGCTGGAGGAAACAGGAAGGCTGAAGGTCCCCTGGGATCCTAAAGGTGGTCATGGGGCAGAACACCAACCAGAGGACAAGCAGAAGGCCTGATAACAGAGGCTTCCTTCAAGAGGATCTCTTGATGGAAGAGAGGGCAGGGAGGGGGAAGGGAGGTGGAAGGGGGAGAGGAGAAGCTGGAGGTACCAACTGCTCAAATTTGGGGATTGGGCAGAGAGAGGTCAGACCCCCCCGCCCCAGCAACAGCTAGGGAAAGAGGTCAGACTCCACCTTCCGGCTCAAAATGAACACAGTCCCACAAGTGGGCAGACAACAAGAACTTTTTTTTTTTCCCCTCTCACGTTGTCCCCCGTGTCCCCACCCCTCCCTCTGGCATTGGGCCGGAAACCTGAGGAGAGAATGGGGTGGGGATGCGGAGGAAGGGGGAGGCTGCAGGCGAGACCCCGAGAAATCACACATCTCTAGAGGGTCGCCTTTAATGTCCTCTAAGGAAGGTCCCGCAGAAGGGGAGGGAATAAATCCAGACGGTGGATGGTCTGCAGCGAGCCCTGCCCCAGCCTGGGAAGGACGACGATGCCTGTGGGCCTCGGTTTCCCTCTGCAAGCCGGGGCGGGACTCTGTGAGCCTCGAGGCTTGGGAAGGGACACCATTTGCCAGCGGTCTGTGCCCTAGCCAGGGAAGTGCCCGCGCCACCGGCCAGGATCTGGGGCCGGGGGTTCCTCCCGCCGTCCACCATGCGGCGCCAGAGTCCGCGCCTGCAGGCCCCGCGCCCCGGGCCAGCGTGGGCGTCACCCCGCAGGCGACGCAACCGGGACGCCGCCACGCCGGTCTCCGATTCCCCCATTTCTTCACCGTGGCCTCCACCCTGGCGCCCGGAATGGCCATTTTGCTCCCTTCCTTTCAAGGCAGGGAAACTGAGTCAAGGGACGCAAAGCCCAGGGGGAGGCCTGTCCTGGTGAAAGGCGGGGAAGAACGGGGACCCGTCTGTGCCCGGCTCTGTCCGGGGTGACGGGGGTCTTTGGGGTCCGCTCTGGCCTCTTCCGCTGGGTCACAGCAGGTTGATCTCGTCCAGGTAGCGGGCCAGCACCGAGTCCCGCACGTCCTTGAAGACCTTGCGGATGTTCTGCGTGTCGGTGGCGCACGTGTAGTGGCTGAAGAGGCGGCGGGAGCGGGGACCCTTCTTGCTGCCCTCGGGGCCGTCCATGCAGCCGGCGTACATGCGGGTGTACATGTCCAGGATGAACCTCTTGGCCGCCTCCGCGTCTTGCTTGGGGCCTGGGGGAAAGAGGGGAGAGGGGGAGGTCAGGACGTCCTTGAGACTAAGGGGCTCTGGGGATCCTGTCCCCATAAGCAGAGTGGGAAGGACGCCAGACCACTTCCGCCATCTTTAGTGTGGGCCCACGCCATCTTTGGAGTCAGAGCTGGTCACGTGACTCAGGGCTAGTCAGTGGAACATCGAGGATTGGCTCGCGAAAGTCATGTGACCTGAAACGGCCCAATGAGAGTCAGCCCTGGGAATTTAAGCAAAACTTCCTTAAAGAGAAACCCTCACTGTTGGCTGGGCTCGGAGCTGCCGAAATAGACGTCCAAAGACTGAAGATGGGGAAACTGAGGCCAAAGCAGGGGCAGGGAGTCCCCACTCTGGTATGCCTTGATGGCCGACCTGGCGAGGTATGATCAGGGAGGTGGGTACATATGCAAGGAAAACCCAATGTGAATTAAGGGCTTCTGGAGACCTGCACCAGCTCTGTTCTCACTAATTAGGTTATGTGATATACTAATCCCTGAGTCGCTGTGAGCCTCAATTTCCTCATTTGTAAATGGAGAATCCCAGCAGCCTAAGGCCTCCTAGCGTTGTTGCAAAGACACAACATTGTGGTGAGGACCTGATGCTTAATAAACTCCAGGCTTCCTGATTGTGAGCTATCAATGTTCTTTTGGAAAGGCAGGATAGCACCATGGTTATTGTTGGAGACTCCAGATCTGGGTCCAGAAGCTTGGGTTCAAGTCCTGCTTCTCCTACTGACTGGCTGTATGACTGCCGACAAGTGACCTTGCTGCTTTGGGCCTCAGTTTCCCCATCTCTGTAATGGTGGAAAGGGTAAGTTCTCCTGGGCAGGGTTTTTAAATGAGGAGGCCACAAGCCCTGGCCATCAGGGTGGCTGACGTGTTGGCTATTGTTTTGGGTTTGTGATCATTATTGTCGTGAATATGATTTTGTACAGAGGAGAAAACAGCTGAGAGCCAGCAGTTAGTGAAGGGTGCTCTGGCCACTTCTGCTGGGAAGTAAGGATGCATCATGGCGATTTCCTTCAACTTCAATGAGAAAAAAAACCCAAAACTTCAAAACTGTCTGTTTTATCCTTTTTCTCGAAACCATGGCCAGCTTCCTGGGACTGCTCAGCTAGGGCAAGGGTAAGGTGTCTCCCAGACCCTCAACCTTGTGGGCTCTGAGATGTGACAAAGCTCAAGTTCACTGACCTTTGACCTAGCACCAAGCATAATCTATACATGTCATCTACTATAGTCGATTGTGCTTTGGGGTAAAAATAGTGTCCCCCCTCCAAATCCATATCCACCAGAACCTCAGATTATGACCTCATTTGGAAGTAGGGAATTTACAGATGTAATAAGCTAAATTAAAATGAAGTTTGGGGCGGTGGAGTGGCTCAAGTGGTAGAGCACCTGCTTAGCAAGTACAAGGCCCTTAGTTCTAACCCCACAAAAAAATAAGGTCACACTGACTTAGGGTGGACATTAAGTCCAATGACTGGGGGCCCTATATGAGAAGAAGAAAAGAGGAGCTGGGCACCAGTGGCTCACGCCTATAATCCCAGCTACTCAGGAGACAGAGATCAGGAGGATCACAGTTCCAAGCCAGTCTTGGCAAATAGTTTGCAAGATATCTTGAAAAACCCTATCACAAAAAATTGGGCTGGTGGAGTGGCTCAAGGTGAAGGCCCTGAGTTCAAGCCCAGCACTACAAAAAAACAAAAAAGAAGAAAAAGAGAAAGAAAAAAGGGCTTGTGGAATGGCTCCGCTGGCAGAACACATACCTAGCAAGTGTAAAATCTGGAGTTTAAACCTCAGTGCTGCCAAAAAAGAAAAAAAGCACCAACTCCTCACTTGGGCCCACAAGGTAACTAAGACCAGGAGAAAAACCTAACATCTCAGCCTCCATTTCTCCTTCACTCTGAGTCTCTCTTCTTCAGTTACCTTGGATACGGAAATGAAAAGATCAATGATATCTTTATGACAAGGGACTGAAACTACCCCTAAGGAACAGCAGAGCCTTGCAAGACACCGCCCCCCCCACCTCCAATGAGCACAATTACCTATGCTGACGAGGCTGCACCCTGGAGCAGGCGCAAGCATCTCATGGGACCAGAGTGATGACAGCGATAACACCTTCTCCAGATACTGAGAGAGCCAGGACTGAGATCGTGATCGAGCAGGACACACTTGGCCTGGACTGTTAATTATACCTAGCTCTTGGCCCCTGCCCCACTTTCCCTGGTGTAAACCCCCCATGTTACACCACTGGGCCCCTTTTCAAAAGTGCCATGCCCATATCTGGATGTGTGCTGTCCTGTCCTGTTTGCTTTGCTTAATAAATTCCACTGATTTCTCCCTTGACGGACTGAGATTCTTCTCTGTGACAGTATCAGGAAGTCAGTCCCCAAGTTGAGGACCCCTCCCTCTGGGGACCTCCCTAGCCCCTCTTGGTTCCTGTGACATATTTTTAAGCCAAGGACTACCAAGGACTAGTGGCAACCACCAGCAGAAACTGGAAAGAGGCATGGAGTGGGTTCTCCCTCAGAGCCCCAAGGAGGATCTGATCCTGCTAACACCTTGATTTGGGACTTCTGCCCTCCAGAACTATGACAATCAATTTCTGTTTTCTTAGGTCCCCAACCCCCAGTCTGCTGTCTTTGGTTATAGCAGTCTTGAGAATAAAGATAGCTGGTCTCCAACATGGCTGCTATCCCTTCCTTCTCTCTGTATGCTCATCCTATCCCTCCATTAAGGTGGCCACTGTCACCAGACACCAGCGGCTCATGCCTGTAATCCTAGCTATTTGGGAGGCTGAGATTAGAAGGATCTTGGTTTGAGGCTAGACCAGGGCAAAAAGTTTGTGAGACCTCCATTTCTACTTTGTGTGTGTGTGTGTGTGTGTGTGTGTGTGGCACTGGGATTTGAACTCGGGGCCTTCACCTTGAGCTATTCTGCCATCCCTTTTGGTGATGGGTATTTTCAAGATATGGTCTCGCAAACTATTTGCCTGTGCTGGCTTTGAACCGAAGTCCTCCTGATCTCTGCCTCCTGAGTAGATAGGATTACAGGCATGAGCCCCCAACGCCCGGTGAGACCCCCATTTCTATAGAAAGAAGCTGGGCGTGGTGGCATGAGCCTGTCAACCCAGAGACAGCAGGAAGCTTAAACTAGAAGGATCACAGTCCAGACCACCCCGGGTAAAAAGGCAGATCCCATCTCCAAAATAACCAGAGCTAAAGTGCAAAGCCCTGAGTTCAAACCCAGTTCCACAAAAAAAAAAAAAAAAAAAAAAGATGGCCACGAGACCACCATCACTTCCTTCTTCCTGTGGATTCATTCTATCCCTCCATCATGAGACAGAGGTTGTCCCTCTTGCCCCCCACCCTGAATCCAGGCTGGGTTTGGTGACTTCTTTGGCCAATAGACTGTGATGGAGATAACACTGTGACATTTCTGAGGCTTGGCCTTGGAGGAAGCTTCTACCTGGACTGCAGCATGGCTACCCTGACTCAGCCATATTGTGAGGGAGCCCAAGGCACTTGGGGAATGATGTCACCAAATGCGGGGAGAAGGAGAACAAAAGGGGGAGGGAGGGAGGGAGGGAGAGAGAGAGAGAGATCAGGGCACCAGCCATCTTGGAAGAGAGTCTTCAGTCCCAGCCACCCCAGCTGATGTTGCTCAGGTCAGAGAACATAGCAGCTGAGCTCTTCCCAAATCACTAACCCACATGATAATCATGAGCCAAGTAACATGTGGCCAGTTGAAGCCACTAACTTTGGGGACAGTTTGTTCCCTAGCAATAGATAAGCAGAACATTCACACCACTTCATTTTATCCCCAGAGTGGAACTCTGGGAAAGTGCTGGAACTGTACACCTCCCCACCGAGTTTCCTAGAGCAACAGAAACTATCTCCCTTCTGCAAAATATCCTACCTGTGCCCACACTGACCTGTGTGCCTCCTTGGTTGGCCTTTGACACTCTGGTTGCAAGGAAGTGAGGCATGACAGAGCAGAGAAACTGAGGCACAGGAAACAGCAGCCAGGAATTTACAAAGAAGCAGTGTAATCATGAATAGCTTGATTGAAAACAGAGATCCTACTTTCTATGCTTTAATTAAGCCTTACGCCTTTCAACAAGCTGCAATTTTTAGTAAAAGGAAAAAAAAAAAACAGCAACTCTCTTCCTTTGACATTGCCCACTAGTGCAAAAGTAATAAGTGCACCATGAGAACTGAGCGAGGAGATCTTGGCTTTTTTATGGGGACACAAGGGTTTGAACTCAGGGCCTCACACATGGTGGGCAGCCACACTACCATTTGAGCCACTCCACCAGCCCTTTTTTGTGAAGGCTTTTTGAGATAGGGTCTCGTGAACTATTTGCCTGAGGCTGGCTTTGAACCTCGATCCTCCTGATCTCTGCCTCCTGAGTAGCTGGGATTACAGGCGGAAGCCACCATGCCTGGTTCTATCTTTCTTTTACTTGGCTTTACTCATAAACTTTCTTACTCTTCACCGGTTCTGGTAACAGAAGACAAGTTCCCAAATGTTGTATGCCAGTTGTACATGTTTTGGTTTTCTTTGTGTGGGTTTTTTTTTTTTTTTTGGTGCTAGGGACTGAACCCAGGGCCTTGTACTTGCTCTAGCACTTGAGCCACACCTCCAGCTGTGTACTAGTTACTATGCAATTGAATGAGACGCTAAACAAATCTATATGCTACAAGTGCCTCAAGAAAGAAAGTTGTTGGCGCTGTGAAAACCACACCATAGGACTGGAGAGGGGGACACCTCTGCCCTTCTTAACTGTGACAATCAATTTCTGTTGTCCTATGTCCCCAACCCCTACTCTGCTGTCCAGAGTGGGCAGAGGAAGTAGCTGGGTGGACACATCAGGTCCCATCCTATTTAAAGCTTCTGGTGAGGCCTGGAGGCATGGCTCAAGTGGTAGAGTGCCTGCCCAACAAGTGTGAGGCCCTGAGTTCAAAACTCTACTACCCTCAAAATTTGCTACTGGGTGCCAGTGGCTCACCTGTAATCTTAGCTACTTGGGAGGCTGAGATTGGGAGGATCTTAGTTCAAGGCCAGCCCAGCAAATAATTCAGAAGACCCCATCTCTAAAATAACCAGAGCAAAATAGACTGGAGGAGTGACTCAAGTGGTAGAACACCTGCTTTGTAAGTGTGAAGCCCTGAGTTCAAACCCCAGCCCTACCACATAAAAAGGTGAGTCCAGGCCACATTAGGGCCTGGCTAAGTAACTCTCTTAGGGGCTGCTTTTGGGAGGCAAAGGGTATGTAATGTTCTAGAATCACTCACCCTGGAAGCTGGGGAAGTAGGTGGCCAGGTGGGAAGTGGGGATTTTCTCCTCCAAGATGTCTGTCTTGTTGAGGAAGAGGATAACAGAGGTGCTCTTGAACCAGGGAAGTTCTAGAATGGTGCCGAACAACGCGAGGCTCTCCTTCATGCGGTTCTGTGTTGGAGACAGAAGCAGGAGGTGGTTCCAGCTGGCCAGCTCGGCCCCAGCAGGACACCCTCACCCACGAGGACACAGATGCTGTGGGCCGCAGGCTAGGTGTGAGGGGCTGGGTCTCAGCTCTGGTGTGGCCTGTGTGTACCCAGCATGCTCTTTGCCTGTCCTGGGTTCATGAGTGTCCTTCCAAAATCCATGTCCACCTGAAGCCTCAGCGTGTGACCTGACTTGGAAATCGGGTCTTTGAAGATGTAATTAACATAAAGCCACACTAGACTGGAGAGTTCTCTAATCCAGTGGCAGGTGTCCTTATGCGAAGAGAAAATTTGAACACAGACACACAGGTGCTACCTGTGTGTCTCAGAGACAGAGATTGGAGGGATGCAGTCACAAACCAAGGTACCCCAAGAATGGCCCCTGGACCCGAGATTGGACAATGGGGTGAAGACCCTCCCCCATGTTCTTCCATGGACGCTTAGCTCTGCACACACCTGAGCCTCACGCTCCTGGCTTTCAGGCTGTGATCAAGTAAGTTGTGTGGTATTAAGCGGTTCTTTTGTGGTCACTTGCTAGGGTGGTCCCACGGTGTCTGAGGGCCCGCCTCCCTGACACATGAGGTGGCTGCTGTAGGTTGTGCTGAGGACTGGGGGGACCTCTGGACATCTGCCCAAGAATGTCCCATCTGTGCATCTCACTGTGTGTCCACCTGTGCCTTGCACACCCGTGTGCACCTTTTCCATGATGTGACCCGTGTGGTTCTATATCTGCTGATGCGTGCCTGAATGCGCCTGAGCAAGGTGTGAACACCTGAGCACAGGTGTGCAAGGAGTTTTCTGGTGGCTGAGGGTCCTGCCTCCCAGGGAGAAGGGCGGGGAGGTGGTCACTGAGTCCGTGACCCCTCACCTCCTGGTTGTTCTCCTCCAAACACTGGTCATACTCGCTGAGGGAGGCCAGGTAGATGAGCGCTATCACGTTCTCGAAGCAGTGAATCCACTTCTTACGTTCAGATTTCTGGCCCCCGACATCCACGATCCTACAGGGAAACAAGCACACTCCCTTTCAGAGGGCAGGTGTAACTGGAACCCCACTCAGGGGCACCCCCGGCCCTAGGCATGTTTGAGATGTGCCAAGATTGGGAGAAGTTGTGCTGGGCAAAGGGCCGTGTCTCGCCAGTGAAGAAGGGACTAAAATCACATACGTTTCACAGAGGAGGAAACCAAAGCCTGGGGGCAGTGGGACTTCACCAAATGATGCCTTCTGCCCCATCCAGAGAGATCTGGGGTCCACCCCAGCTCTCACTGGGTGACGGGGAGATTGCCAAACAACCTCTGAACTTGGTTTCCCCATCGGTAAAATGACCACACAGGTGGGACGGAGGGCTGTTCCCAAAACAAACACAGTCCCCTCCCTCTGTGCCCCAGGAGATGGTGGCCTCCACCCAAGAACCACAACAAAAGCCTAAGCCCCCTTCCTGTTTAGCTTCTCAGAAAGTGGGTTATGATTACAATCTCCACGTCATTTCCCGGGGACGCAACTACTCTACTCAGGACATGCCCGGAGCACGGGCAGTGGATGAGCCTCGCCACAGCCTCAGAGAAGGGGCTTTCCCCAGTCAACTGCAGGGGAAACTGAGGCTGGGGATCGGCCAGCTCTTTTGTTTTCAGATCTCTGACACCAACTGTGACACATTTTGAAGCCACTAAAATCCACATTGCAGAGCTGGATGAGAGTGCAAAGACTGAGAGTCAGGCCTGAGACAGATAGACAGACCTGCCAGTGGAAGGACTCAGGGCCACCTCCCCCTCAGAGACTCTGATTCCTCTGAGCCTTCATGCACTGAATGCATTAGCTTCTCAGCCTGAGAACATTATTTCAACTTTCCAAGTAAAAGTTCCGCCTTCCATCTTCCACTCACCCATCCATCCACCTATCCATTCATCCACCCACCCATCCACCCACCCGTCCACCCACACACCCATCCATCCACCCACCCATCCATCCATCCATCCACCCATCCACCCATCCACCCACCCACCCACCCATCCATCCATCCACCCATCCATCCATCCATTTATCCATCCACTCATCCATCCACCCATCCATCCATCCATCCAACTACCCATCCATCTAGCTACCCATCCATCCATCCATCCATCCATCCATCCATCCATTCTCCCACCTTTCCAACTCTCTGATTATTTTTTTGTGTGTGTGTTTGAACTAGAGTTTGAACTCAGGGCCTACAACTTGAACTACTTCACCAGTCCTTTCTTGTGATTTTTTTTTTTTTGAGTTAAGGTTTCACGAACTATTTGCCCTGGCCGGCTTCAAACCACAGTCCCCCTGATCTCTATCTCCTGAGTATATGGGATTACAGCATGAGCTACTGGCACCTGGCACTATCTGACCTTAAATGATAGCAGAAGGACAAAGCTCCACCTTAGCCTTCAGAGGAGACTCATGTCCATACCAATTAGGGACTTCCTGGAAGGACACTGCAGAGTCCAGAACAGCCTGGATCCAGGAGAAAGGACCCAATGGGGTTGAGTATAACCCGTTACTGGGCATCGCCCTGTGCCCCTCTCAGCTCCCTGGTGATCTTGCTCAAGTCGTCAGTGGCCATGTCCTGCCTCTTCGAGAATCCTCTCTCTGGGAGGTTCTTCTTTACCTCTCCTTGACCCCTGACGTTGGCCATCACTGCTGGATGACCCCTGGTTGCATCAGACTTCCGACTTCCAGCTCAGGACTGCACATCCATCCACCCCCACCCAGATGTCCCCAGCCCCTCAGACTCAGCCTGCCCCATAAGGCTTCGTGGTCTGACCTCACCTCCACCCCACAGGCTCTACTGTCTACCCCATGACCTGAACAAAAGACTTGGGTCACTTCCGACCTCCTGTACTAATTCCCGCATTTGCCTAGTGCTTCCCCTTGTGCGTGAGAAACAATTCTCATGCCACCTCCTCACTGCCACCGCATGGCCATTACCAACCCTTCCTGCCTCACCTGGAAGTTCAAGACCTCCAGCCTCACTCCCTCCAGTCTCCTCCTAACATTGACCACCATACGGCTCACTGTCTGAGCTCTCTTCTGCCAAAAGACATCCTTCAATACCCCGGTTACCAGGGTCCCTCCTCCAGGAATATCTCTCCTCCTGGGGCTCTATAAGCCTCACTCTGGGTTCCTCTGGATCCCTGTTCTGACTGCGCAGGGGACTGGAGGTGTCTTATATCCAGTTTTGCCTCTTCCAGTCTGGAAGCCCTTTGAAAGCTAGGACCAGGAAACTCTTACTTCTCTGTTATGGCCCCAGCGCCTTTGCCCCTGTGACACGAGCCTTCCCCAGGCCAGTCGAGCAGGGCACTCACCGCAGGTTGGTTTTCTGCACAGAGAAGCAGTACTCATTGATGCCCGTGGTGGGCATGCGGCTGCGTAGCACATCCTGCGCTGTGGGGATGTAGCTCTCCTCCGTGATGCGCTCCAGGTGAGACAGGTAACTGTGGAAGACAGAGCCCTGAGGCCCGACCTGGAAGCCAGCCTCCCTCTGCTGCTCGGGCCCCCACCTGGGGCCACTGAGGACCCTGCAGGGGGAGGAGAGCTCCTGGGAAGGGCCTGGGTCTCCGGGGTCCGCAAGTGGCCCTGGAGGCCCCCCTGAGGCAGTAAGAGCATCAGTGAGAAGCAGTGTAACCCCAAGGATGAGGTGACGTCAAGAATAGACTCACCCCAAGGTGGCACAGCCCTAAGAAAGGTGACAGCCTGAGGACAGTCCCCGCTGGCCATCAGGTCACAACGGCCGTCCAGGGTCACCTCAGAAAGGCTTTCTCCCTCTTCCTCCCCCCACCCCACAGGACGACTCCACGGCCTGTCTTGCCCTCTCTGCGGGCTAACGTCCCAAGGGGCTGGGTCCACACCCCACCCCTCCCTGCGCCCTGAGCCCGCCAGGCGCCCCGCCCCACCTCGCACGCCGGCCCCGCCCCAAGTCCTGACCCCGCCCCAGTCCCGCCCCGCCCCCACAACCCTCTGACCCCGCGGCCCCGCATCGGACCCCAGACTCACTACACGGCCGAGTCGAGCAGGTGGAACTCGCGCCGGCGCTCGTAGCAGGCCCGGATGCCCGCGTCCTGCCACAGGCACTGGATGGCCACTGCGTGAGGCTTCTCGAACTTCGTCACCTTGTAAGGGTCCTGGCTCATGACAAGGCTGGCGTGGTGCTGCGGAGGGATGGATGGGGAGCGCCAGGCAGCCTGTGTTAGCTGCTGGGTCCCCCAGTTATCTCCATAAGCCCCTCCATTCCCGTGCCCATCCCTAAGACACACACCCTCTGCCTTTGCCTTGTTTTCACTCTTGGGGGGTTCTGATCGCCCCCATATTCCCTAATTGACTCAGTGACCCACAAAGGAAACAGCAGCCCCTTGAAAGGTAGGACTGTTAAACTCCTATTCATCCCTCCACCAGGAAGATCTGCAGCTCTCCTGCCTCACTGTGGGTTCCTCCTGGTTCTAGTCCTGACTATACAGGCAGGAGGTGTCTATAGCATCACGGCACCAGGAAAGCATCAGAGGGCACTGACCAGCCAGGGGTGAACACAATGGCTGTATAAGAACAGCCCTAATAGGTATGGAGCATCTCCTTAGCACCCGGTGTCCGCTAACTCTTCAGGCAAGCCGGCTCTCCTCACTGGCTCCTCCAAGGTGGGTCACTACAGTTGTTCCCATTTTACAGATTAGGTGAGTGAGGCACAGAGCAACAGGGCAGTTTACCCCATGTGAGTCCCCAGCAGGTCAGAGATACACAGAGCCCAAGTGGCCCACCAGTCTCTGTGGCTCCCTAGCTCTCCCCATGTCAACCTCTGTCTGCTCCATCAGGCACTGGCCTTGCTCAGACCTCTGTGATGGACTCTGTGTGCATGCATGCACGTGGACACACACACGTGTGTGTGTGTGTGTGCAAACACACACAAGCCGTGCACATGCCTGGCTTTGTGTATCCGTGTGCTGTGTGTGCATCTGTGCGTGTGTGCGTGTGTTTGTGTTATAGGCCGGGCACGCGTGAATATGTTTGCATGCAACTGTGTGTGTCAGCTATGTGTGTCTGTATTTATACAAGTGCATGTGCCTCTGAACTGCTGGCCCCAAGCCCCATCCTATGGATGCTGGGACAGGGGACAAACCAGTGTGAGGTCCTGAGTAAGACTGGGGGGGCCGTGACCAAAGCCACACTATTGGAGCCAGACTGGCCATCTCCAGCATCAGGCCAGGCAGACACAAAGGGCCACCCCCCAGGGGTCAAGTGGCCAGTTTGAGCAGGGGAGGGGAGGCCCAGCAAAGTGGCCCCACAGTGCTCTCCCCAGCAGGGGGTGGCAGCTCAGGCCTTTTGCACCCAGCCTGGGTGGCTAGGCTCAGGCTGGCCCTGGTGAGGCCAGGGGGAAGGGACCTGAGGTCCATCGTGTCCCCTCTGTGCCTTCTGGTGGGGTCTGAGTTCACCACAGAGGTGGGCGACCCATCACAAAACACATGTGAAAGACTTCTACTCTGAAAACTACGCAACACTGCTAGGAGGAAAACGTGGAAGACCCCAGCATGTGCAGGGATATACCATATTCATGTACTAGAAGACTCAGGGTTTACTTTTTCATTTTAATTTTTGGTGATGCTGGGGTTTGAACTCAGGGCTCCGAACCTGTTAGCAGGCCCTTTTGATCACTTTGCTTATATTTGCTTATATTTACTTATTTATGTGTTTATTTTGCGGTACTGGGGTTTGAATTCAGGCCCTTCACCTTGAGCCACTCCAACCCTTTTTTGTGAAGAGTTTTTTTGAGATAAGGTCTCACAGAACTATTTGCCCAGGCTGGCTTCGAACCGCGATCCTCCTGATCTCTATCTCCTAAGCAGCTAGGATTACAGGCATTAGTCACCAGCACCTGGTGTTGCTTTGGTTATTTTGGAGATAGGGTTTTTCTTTTTGCCCAGGACTTGCCTGGACCGTGATCCTCCTACTTTAAGCTTCCTGATGTCTCTCAGACGACAGGTATGCACCACCTCACCCAGCTTTTTTTTTCTGTTGAAATGGGGTCTCACAAACTTTTTTGCCCAAGCTGGCTTCAAACCGTTACCCTTCCCATCTTAGCTTCCCAAGTAGCTGGGATAGCAGGCATGAAGCTACCAGCACCTAAGGTTTTTTTGTTTCTTTGTTTTTAAGATGGGGTCTTACTCTGCCTCTCAGGCTAGCCTGGAACTCCTGGGCTGAAGTGATCCCTCCACGTTGGCCTCCACAGTAGATGGGAAGGAGAGGTTTATGTCATTGTACCTGGTTGATGTCATTTTTTTTCTAAAGGTCATTTTTAGGATGGTGGTTCAGAGAGTGGAGATTTGTTCCCTCTTCTACTTAATGATTGGATATTCTTGAGCAAATTAATACAAATTGGGAGAATGAGCCAGGTGTGGTGGTTCACCCCTGTAATCCCAGCAATTTAGGAGGCATAAATAGGTGGACTATAGGCCAAGGTAGCTGGGGCATAAATGCAAGACCCTATTAAAAAAACAAAGCAGTCAGACGCTGCTCACGCCTGTAATCCCAGCTACTCAGGAGGCAGAGATCAGGAGGATCCCAGTTCAAAGCGAGCCTGGGCAAATAGCTCATGAGACCCTGTCTCAAAAAACCCATCACAGAAAAGGGCTGGTGTAGTGGCTCAAGGTGTAGGCCCTGAGTTCAGATGCCAGTGCTGTAAAAATAAATAAATAAATCATAAATAATAATAATAATGACCAGAGCAAAAGAGCTGGTGCAGTGGCTCAGGTGGTAAAGCGCCTGCCTAGAGTGAGGCCCTGAGTTCAAATCCCAGTGCCACCACCCCCAGTAAAAATGGGAGGGTGAAGGGGGTGATGGTGAGATTTAAATAATCCATCAGCCGGTAAACCTCAGCAACCCCTGAGTGTTCCAGGGGCTGTCCCCACCCCAGCCCTGGGGACAGGCACTACCCAATCCCAGCCTGAAGTCCTCAGACCAGATCAGATTCAAACCTCAGAGGTTTTCAGACATCTAAGGGGTCATGCGCCACATGGACCACTGAGCATCCCTCCCCTGACAGGCAGGGGCACAGGACAGCCCGGGCACCTCAGTGCCTGGGTGCTAAGAGACTCTTCCTCCCCGTGTGCCAGGCCCGGGCTCACCTTGCTGTCAGACCTGCCATAGGGGATCTGCAGCCGGTCCATGGCCTCGATCATGGCCTGCATGGAGACGAAGATGTTCTGGTAAACCAGCGACCGGAAGCCCTTGCGGTCCTCCTCCGAGTAGCCGGCGCCATGGAGAATCCGCATCTGCTTGATGAACGTGCTCTTCCCGCTCTCGCCCGGGCCTGGGGACAACCGGCCACCAAACCCCTACTCAGAACTGCAGGACTCCCTCCTGGGCATCCAGCCAGCCTGCCGAGGCCCAGATGCCACCCTCTGCCAGAGCCCCGCTCTGCAACCCTGGGCCTGTGACTCTGCCTCAGTTTCCCCATCTTGTGGATGGCAGCAGACTCTGCCCACTGGACGAAGGTCAGAGTGGTAGGAACTCACTTTAAGAATCCCATAGTGAACCTCATAAAACTAAAAAGCTTCTGTTCATCAAAAGAAATGGTCTCTAAACTGAAGAGAACACCCACAGAGTGGGAGAAAATATTTGCCAGCTATACATCAGACAAAGGACTGATAACCAGAATATACAGGGAACTTAAAAAATTAAATTCTCCCAAAACTAATGAACCAATAAAGAAATGGGCACGTGAACTAAACAGAACTTTCTCAAAAGAAGAAATTCAAATGGCCAGAAAACACATGAAAAAATGCTCACCACCTTTAGCGATAAAGGAAATGCAAATTAAAACCACGCTAAGATTCCACCTCACCCCTGTTAGAATAGCCATCATCAGCAACACCACCAACAACAGGTGTTGGCGAGGATGCGGGGAAAAAGGAACCCTCTTACACTGTTGGTGGGAATGTAGACTAGTACAACCACTCTGGAAAAAAATTTGGAGACTACTTAAAAAGCTAGACATTGATCTACCATTTGATCCAGCAATACCACTCTTGGGGATATACCCAAAAGACTGTGACACAGGTTACTCCAGAGGCACCTGCACACCCATGTTTATTGCGGCACTATTCACAATAGCCAAGTTATGGAAACAGCCAAGATGCCCCACCACTGACGAATGGATTAAGAAAATGTGGTATCTATACACAATGGAATTTTATGCAGCCATGAAGAAGAACGAAATGTTATCATTCGCTGGTAAATGGATGGAATTGGAGAACATCATTCTGAGTGAGGTTAGCCTGGCTCAAAAAACCAAAAATTGTATGTTCTCCCTCATATGTGGACATTAGATCAAGGGCAAACACAACAAGGGGATTGGACTATGAGCACATGATAAATGCGAGAGCACACAAGGGAGGGGTGAGGATAGGTAAGACACCTAAAAAACTAGCTAGCATTTGTTGCCCTTAACGCAGAGAAACTAAAGCAGATACCTTAAAGCAACTGAGGCCAATAGGAAAAGGGGACCAGGAACTAGAGAAAAGGTTAGATCAAAAAGAATTAACCTAGAAGGTAACACCCACACACAGGAAATCAATGTGAGTCAATGCCCTGTATAGCTATCCTTATCTCAACCAGCAAAAACCCTTGTTCCTTCCTATTATTGCTTATACTCTCTCTACAACAAAATTAGAAATAAGGGCAAAATAGTTTCTGCTGGGTATTGAGGGAGGGGGCAGAGTGGGTGGTAAGGGAGGGGGTGGGTACAGGGGGGAGAAATGAACCCAGCCTTGTATGCACATATGAATAATAAAAGAAAAATGGAAAAAAAAAAAAGAATCCCACAGTGAGCCGGTGCCAGTGGCTCACACCTGTAATCCCAGCTACTCAGGAGGCAAAGATCAGGAGGATCATGGTTCAAAGCCAGCCTCAGGCAAATAGTTCTCAAGACCCTATCTTAAAAATCCCCAACACAAAACTGGCAGAGTGGCTCAAGTGGTAGAGCGCCTGCCTAGCAAGTGTGAAGTCCTGGGTTCAAACCCCAGTACCACCAAAAAAACAAAAAAACATGCCCACAGCAGTGGTGGGCAAAGCTACCTGCTTTTCACGGCCTGCAAGTTTTTTACATTTCATGAAAATTTAGAAGTTTAATACTTGTTATAGTTATGGCTCATATATTTTCTTTTCTTCCCCAGCATGCGTTTTTTAAAAATTATAAGGAAAATAACAGCTTATGAATACATACTTCTGTGTCTATTTTTGTTGAAGCTCTGGGGATGAACCCAGAGTCTGTGCATCCTGGATAAGGGCTCGACCACTGAGCTACGTCCCCAGCTACAAATAAAGTTTTATTGGCACACCGACCTTGCTGTTTGCTTACAAAGCCTCCATGGTTGCTTTTGTGCTGAAAGGGCAGAGGTGAGAAATTGGGGCAAAGACTGTGTGGCCTATGAGGAAGCCATCTGGTGCTTTCCAGGAAAAAATGACGGACTCCTGTCTTTGAGACATGTCTACCTACAGTGAGAGTGACGTAACTGTTTTATAATAAGCGTATTGTTTGTGATAATCATTTTGGGAAGACCAACTTTTTGGGGGGGGATTTGTGATGCTGGGGTTTGAACTCAGGGCCTCACGCTTGCTAGACAGGTGCTGTACCACTTGAGCCACTCCACCAGCCCAAGACAAAACTTTTTAAAAACAAGATGTCATTATGTAGCCCAGGCTGGCCTCAAACCTGAAATTCTCCTGCTTCAGCCTCCTGAGTGCTGGGACTATGTGCATGGCCACCATGCCTGGCAGGAAGACAGACTTTCATAAAGGAATAAACTACGACGTGCAGTGACTGCAGTAGCTCAGGGGGACAGAAGAGCCTCTCAGTGCAGGTGGCTTGTGGGGTTGAGAGCTGAAGGCCAGTGGACACTTCATTGCAAGATCTGGAGGAACACCGGGCCTAGCAGTTCACGCCTGTAATCCCAGCTCTTAGGAGGTAGAGGCAAGAGAATCGAGAGGTTGAGGCCAGCCTGGGCTACATAGCAAGATTCTGGCTGAAACAAACAGGACTGGGGATGTGGCTTAGTGGTAGAGCGCCTGAGTTCAGTCCCCAGCACCACTACCGCACACACACACACACACCAAACAACAACAACAACAACAAAATAGATCTGGAGGAACAGCAATCAAGAAAGAGGGCATGGTGAGTGCAAAGGCCCTGAGGTGGGATGGAGCCCCACATGATGGAGAGATAGCAAAGAGGTGGCTGGAGCAGAGGGCTCAATGAGGACAGAGGGAGGAGGAGCCAGGGAGGGGACAGGCAGGTCGTGCAGGGCCCTGTGGGCTGCAGGGAGGACTTGGGCTTTGAGCCTGATGGAGGGAGCCATGGAGGGCTGTGGGCAGGGGAGGGAGGACCTGGCTCAGCGCTCATGGGTGCCCCCTGGTGGCCGTGGAGAGGAAGACAGTGGGGGGGACAAGGGCAAGAGCAGGGGGCCAGAAGGAGGCAACTGTGTTGGGCCAGGGGACAATGATGGGGTCCAAGGAGCCCTGTGGAGCTGGAGAGAAGGGCCATATTGGAGAGAGATTTGGGGGATTCCTTATGGGCTGGACAAAGGGCCAGGTCTCTGCAAAGCCCGCTGCAGAATTGATAGGTCAGGGTCAAAGAGAAGTCATGAAGCCACCAGGCCCTACAGGGAGGGATTATTCTGGAATTTTCCACTTTACCCAGGGCTGGGAGGCTACAAACCATGCCTCGTGGTCCCAAGACTGTCCCCCTTCTCAGGGGCACCCTATTCCCTTTTGCAAAATGGAGCATGCCACACAGCAGCTGGAGGTGTGGGCTGGGGGCTCATCCAGCAGCTTGTCCCCCTGCCCAGCTCCTGGGGGACACTGGTGGGGGCCTTCCAGGGACAGGAAGTAGGGATGGGGTTCCTCGTACCTCCCCCAGGATGGGGGGGCAACGCTGGAGGAACTGGAATAAACAACAAAAGGAGAACGGGTGGCCTGGTTGGAGCCCAAAAAGAGGAAATGGGAGAGGAGGTGGTGAAGGGGACCAGGGGGAAGTGGCGGAAGAGGACTGCGCCCATTGTCCCAGCCTGGTGCTCTGGCTCCCAGCTCAGGGCTGGCCACCTCCTCTCTGAGCCTCAGTTTCCCCAGATGTAAAGTCTCTTGAACTTGAAGTCCAAGAACATCTGTTGCTATAAAAGACTTGTGGGAAGGGAACGCCCTTGACCACTGCCTAGCAGTTCTTTTCCTGGCACTGGGATTTGAACCTAGGGCCTCATGTTTGGTAGGCAGGTGCTCTACCACTTGAGCCACTCCCCCAGCTCTTTCTTGTGATGGGTTTTCCGAGATAGGGTCTCTGAAACTTTTTGTCCATGCTGGAAACTGAGATCCTCCTGATCTCTGCCTCTTGAGTAGGTGGGATTATAGCTGTAAGCCACCAGTGCCCAGCTCAATTACTTTCTATAAATGGACAGGTAACCCTTTTTTTTTGGCAGTGCTGTGGTTTGAACTCAGGGTTGCCAGGGAGCCGGTCTACCATTTGCTCCACTCTGCCAGCCCTTTTTGCTTTAGTTATTTTTCAGATAGGATCTCTCATGTTTTTGCCTGGGCCTCAGATTGCAATCCTTCTATCTCTGCCTCCTGAATAGCTGAGATTACAGGCTTGAGCCACTGGACCCAGCACAATTGTACCTGTTTACACAACAAGCTATTTCGGTAAATATCCTGGGGATATTTACATTATTGATAATGATAATCACCCCTCTCTTTCTCTTGCTCTCTCTTGCGATAGGGTCTCTCTATGCAGCCCAAGCTAGCCTTGAATTCACAATCCTCCTGCCTCAGCCTCTGACCGCTGGGATTACAGGAGTGTAGCACCATGCCAAACTCACCCTTCTATTATTACACCTCCATGCTCCCCTCACCCTGCCTCAGTAATTAATAGCGACAGTAGTAACACAAAAAGCATGATGTGCCTCCTGCCATCTCCTGGGCACCAGGCTAAGGTGCTGTGTACCCCTGGTCCATCCTCACAAACTCAACTATTTCCCATTTGCACGGGAGACACAGGCATCAGAGAAGTCAAGTAATTTGCCTGGAGTCACACAGCCAGTGGAAGACCAGGTAATGAACCCAGGTCTCTGTGTGTTCTGCACCAGAAAAATGGGACGTGATGTGACCAGTTGGGCTGTTTCCATGGACACAGGGACACTAGGCAGCTCCCACTGGCCCCACTGAGCCCTTTGGCAGAGGACTGGCCCACTTGGTCTCCTCCCTCCCCGTTGTCTGAATTCTCAGGTCTCCCCCAGAGGGGCAGAGAGCAAGCGGAAGGCTCACCCAACAACACACAACAGTTGGATTTATTTTCTTGAGCTGATCTGATTTTTTTTTTGCTTCTGTTTTTTTTGTTTCTCTAATGACAAAAATAATAGCAATCCTGGTTGTCACCTACAGAATAGACTTGGTGGCTCATGAATGCATTATAACCCAGAGTCTGAAAAATGTTACCAAAACTCTGTGTTTGTGGCCCCTTATGGTCCTGATGTCACAGAAGCCACTGGGCCCCCTCCAGCTCCCAGGCAGAAGCGGGGCGCTGCGGTCCGTTGTAGGAAACTGTGAGAGGCATGGGGGCATCGGGGAGAGCCGTTCCCACCTGCGGGGGCCCCCACAGCCCAGACGGGAAGCGGCTGCTTCCTCCCGAGGGTGGAGGAGGAAGTGGAAGCCGGCAGATCCCGGGAGGAGCCCAGGGAGCTGTGCCAGGCCCGGCTGTCACGAGGGTCCAGCACCAGCCCCAGGGACCAGGAGCCCGGCCTGGGCAATGGGGGAGAGACACGAGCCTCAGCTGCTAAGTTTGGCTCCAGTTCAGACCAGCTGCAGACCCTAGACAAATTCTACCACCTTCCTGGGCCTTTGCATCCCTGTCCCTCATTGGGGTTCTGTGGCTTTTGGAACTAGAATCTCAGCTGTGTGACCTTGGGCAACTCACTCTACCTCTCTGAGCCTCACAAGGCTAGGACAGAGCTGGTTCTTTTAGTGGCTTCCTTCTGCCTCTCCCTCCCCCACTCAACATGGGGATGACATCACACTCGGGACAGACATGCCCAGGATCCCCTTAGCCAGCTTCCTCAAAAGGTGCACATCTCCAGGAAACAAAATGACTTTTGGATTCAATTCCTATTTTCAGAGATGGGGGGAGATGTAGAGGCAGGGGTGCTCTACACCCCAGTTCATGGTGCTGCTACCAGTGATTGGGGGCATAGACAGCTCCTCCACCACAGTGGAAGAAGGGGCTCCCAATTTGGGGCTAGCTGAGCATATGGCTGTTCAACGTCTATGGAAAACGGCCCGAGTCTGGACTCATTCGTACATCTGTTCTCATCCAGAGACAGGATCAATGAGCAAATAAGTGCCCGAATGAACAAACCCAACACAGGAAGGGGAAGGAGACTGGTGGGGCTCTTTGCAGCCAGGGGAGTCACAGAGTTCTTCTCCACGGAGGTGACACTTGGCCTGAGACCCGCCTGGAGTGAAAGGGTCAGCTGCGCGATGGCTCTGGTGAGGAGGCTGAGAGCTCTGGATGGGGCAGGTGCAAAGGCCCTGTGGTAAGGGATCAATGAGCCTGAGATGTTCAAGGAGGGGTGGCTCAAATCGATAAACGGAGGAAAGGAGGAATGAGGACACACCAGTTCAGATCCTATGGAAGCTAACAGGCTAACTAGGAAAGGTGGCTTTTTGTTGTTGTTTTTGTGGACTGGGGTTTGAACTCAGGGCCTCATGCTTAACTAAAAAGCAGGCGCTCTACCACTTGAGCCACTCCACCAGCACATTTTTTTAATGATGGGTTTTTTTTGAGATGGGGTCTTGGAAACTATTTGCCTGGGGCTGGGTTTGAACTGCGATCCTCCTGATCTCTGCCTCCTGACTAGCTGGGATTACAGGTGTGAGCCACCAGCACCCGGCTGGGAAGGTGGCATTTAAAAATAGTACTTATTGGGCTGGAAGTTTGGCTTAAGTGGTAGAGTGCTGCCTAGCAAGCACAAAGCCTTGAGTTCAAACCCCAGTACCACCACAAAGGAAAAGAAAAGCCAGGCACCAGTGGCTCACACCAGCAATCCTAGCTACTCAGGGTGGAGATCAGGAGGGTTCAGGCCCGAGGCCAGTCTGAGAAAATAGTTCACAAGATCCCATCTCCAAAATGGCTAGAGCAAAATGGACTGCACGTGTGGCTCAACTGGGACAACGCCTGCTTTGCAAGGTCGAAGTCCTGAGTTCAAGTCCCAGTCTCACCACACACAAAGGAAAAAAAATGCCCTTTATTTATTCATTCATTTCTTTTTGTCAAGGCGCTGGGGCTAGAACCCAGGACCTTGCACCTGCTAGGCAAGTGTCTAAGGGGTGCTGTAAACTTCTAGCGGCATTTTATTTCTTTGTTTTTGAGACAAGGTCTCACTGTGTAGCTCAGGTTGGCCTTGGACTTGCTGTCCCCGCTTCTGTCTGTAATCCTCGCTGGGAACACAGGCATGTACCACCACACTCAGCTCTACCAATCCATCGGACAACTTAGACGAAATGAACAGATTCTTTGGAAGACACAAATTTCACCCAAGAAGAACTAGACAGTAGACAGCCTGGACAGCTCTACCTAACATAATAAATGATGCATTTATATATATATATATGCTTTTTATTTTGAGGCACTGGGGTTCAAACTCAGGGCCTCACGCTTTTATCATTAATATAATTATAGTCCATGGAAGACATCGAACTGTAATGATGTGTATTAAAGTGATTAAATTGAGTTTTTGGGTTTTCTGTCTGTCTGTTTGTTTGGTGGTACTGGGGTTTGAACTCAGGACGCTACGCTTGCCAGGTAGGTGTTTTACCACTTGAGCCATGGCCCCCAGCCCATTTTGTTTCAGTTATTTTTCAGATAGGGTTTTGCACTTTTTGCTTGGGGCCACCTGGATCAAGATCCTCCTTTCTACGCCTCCTACATAGCTGGGATTATAGCTGTGCACCACCCTGTCCGGTTGAAGGTGCAGTTCTTACAGATTTCACTGTCCCCACTCCTGGGCTGCCTCTTCCCATGCAGCAGGGGAAGAATGATGGTAACCATAAAGGGGTGACCAACCTTCTTCCTGGGGCAGCCCCATGAGTTGGAAAGACCTGGGACCTTCCCCAGCCCCAGCCTGAGGATCAGGGATCAGGAAACCCTCGGAGGCAAGCCTTCCTGCATTTAGGCAGCTGGGGACATGGTGGAGGATGATGACAGGAGAAGCAGAGACAGAAGGACTTAAAACCCCCAAGAGGTAGAGTGCCAGCCTGGCAAGTGTGAGGCCCTAAGTTCAAATCCCACTACCACCGAACAAACAAAGAGCCTGGTGTTTCAGAATTTGCAACCCTGGAGCCTTAAAATCCTTCCCTCCATCAACCCCAAAGCTCCCGTGGGGTCATGTCCACTTGTCCTTGCTGCACAAGCTATTTTGTTTGTTTATGGGTTTCTCCTGCTTATGGTCTGTCCCACTCACTTGAAGATAGATCCACAGGGCCATATTACTCAACAAACCCCGAATGACTGGCGGACCGACTGACTGAGTGTGAATGAATGGAGAGTAATGAAGAGTGGTTGTCAACCAATGAAACCCGGGACCCGACCTCCCTGAGCCAGGCGCCCTTCACAGATGGAGGAAGAGGTTGGGCAGCCCCTCCCCGGCCAGGCAGGCCAGCAGGTTACTCACCCTCATTCCCTTCCTATGACACAGGCAGGTTGGGCATACTGGGCCTGCCAGGTAGCACAGAGCCTGCCGGGTCACTTGATCCAAGCCACCTCTGTTCCCACCTGTGCCCTGCACGGTGGAGAGGCCGGGGCCCGGGGCCTCAGTTCCCACCACGGACTAGACATGTGGTTTTCCTGTGCCTCAGTGTTCTCATCCGGGAAATGGGCCCCCAGGCTCCTGCTGGTCCTGGGTTACCGTGTCACCATCATCCTTCCTGTCCTCGTCCCCTGGCCTGGCCTGACACTCACCAAGCAGCAGCAGCTTCAGCTCCCCGCGGTCCTGCTTCTTCTGCTCCAGAAGGATCTTGTTGATCTCCTGGTCGATCCTCACAGCCGCCTTCTCCTCCTCCGTCAGACAACAGGGGCAACAGTGCCAGGTCAGCGATCGGGCCATGGTGGGGGGCCTCAGAGGGCACCAGGGGGCATCGCCCCCAGCCCCCCACTGGCCAGGGTGCCCCCGGCCCTGCCGGCTCTGGGGTGCGCTGCCTTCTTCTTGGGGGTCACCCCAGGGACCCTGATGTCCCTGCTGGGGCCCGGCTCAGCCTGGGTGAGGCCCGTGTGCTGGGAACAGGGCGGGGACAGCCCAGGCAGGAGGCGGGGAGGCTCGGGGCTCCCGCCCACCTCCAACTTGCCCAGACCTGGCCCGACAGGTTGGTGTCAAAGAGTGGCACAGGGTGCCAGGCGAGGAGGGGAGGGCGAGGTGGCCGACAGACGAGTCCCCACGGCAGCCCCGGCCTCCTTCCTCATTCTGGAGAAGAGTGGCTGAAGCTCGGCTGTCTCCCCAGCTGGTCCCTTTTTCTGGACCAATTAGGAACTGAGCGCACATCTGTCACTAGCAACTGGCTTCGGGACAGCTGAGGCCAGGTGGCCCTGTGTCTGTATGGGCTTCACCAGGCTCCTGTCAACCCTGGCTGCTCTTTTGGCCCCGTTAGGCAGATGGGGAAACTGAGGCACAGAGCAAGGGGGTGGCTTCCCAGGGCGCAGTGCAGCTAGGATGACACAGAGCCAGGAACCCAGAGGTTAAGTGGGCACAGGCCGACTGTGGCGGGGAGACGACTGTTTCTTCCCTCTGAAAACACCTCGGGAGTCAGGCGTGGTTCCATTTTGCCCAGTCAGGGACACGATGACAGAACCTGCCTAGCATTCTGGTTAGGGAGACAGATTAGAAAATAACAATTTAAAAAATGTCAGAGCTTGTAGGATGGTGACACAATTCTGAGAGAAAAAAGCAAGCAGGGAAGTTTGGGGGTTGGGGTGTGTGGCTTTAAACAGGGAGTGGAGACAGGGGACAAGGAGACCTGGAGGAGAAATCAGACTGGCCCTTAGGGCATCAAAGGACTTTTGGGAGTTGAGTCCATGGGTCAAAAGAGGCCACCCTGCCCTGTCCCTGCACCCCACCGTGGACCCCAGGGGCCCTAAAAAAAAGGACAGGGACTAGAGGAGGTGAAAAACGTTCCTTTGTGGGCCATCACAGCTAGAGAAGCATCTCCAATCCAGCAGAGTGCACAGCCCGTCCTAAGAAGCTCTAGAAAGTTCTAGGACGTTCTGGCTTTCCCTCCTCCCCGCCCCCTGGGGATTCAGCTATGCAGGGCACCCTGGACCCCTCCCACGCGAGGCACTGGAGAGGCTCAGAGAGGGCGTGCGCTGCGCCCAGGGCCACACAGCAGCCGTTGGCCCAGCCGTCCCTCTGTCCCTCCCCCACCGGGCTGCTGGTGGCCGTTGGCGCCCGTCCCTGCCCGGCCTGGAAGAGCAACGTGCGGTTTTCGGGCTGTTGATTCATAATGAAGCCGGATGGGAAGTGTGATAGGGGCCCCTAGCCTGGGCCGGGGCCATTGCCGTCTGCCTGCCCGCCATGTGTCCCCGGCCGGATGCCAGGGGCCCTGAGCTCTGGCCAGGTGGAGAGGCAGGGGTGGAGCCCGCAGGCTGGCCGAGGTGCGCGCTGGGGACACCGAGGCCACCCCGCCTGGCAGCCCCCTGCTGGCCCCGTGGGTGGGGGCTCTGCTCGGCGGCGGATGGTGGTCGCTCCCCAAGCAGGCGAGGCGGCTTCCTGCGCATGCGCGGTGCAGCTCTGGCCTCGGTCGTGAACGGAGTTCGTTGCGAAGGGCAGGGGTGAGGCCCGTGCTGAAATCCAGAAAATGTTACCCACTGGGTGTGGCAGCGCTTGGGAGGCTGAGGCAGGAGGCTCTCAGGTCCCAGGCCAGCCTGGGCCACAGAGCAAGACTCTGGCTCAAACTTTGGGTTTTTTTTTTTTTTTTTGCAGTACCGGGGTTTGAACTCAGGGCCTTCACCTTGAGTCACTCCACCAGCCCTTTTAGGTGAAGGGCTGTTTCAAAATAGGGTCTCCTGAACTATCCGGGCTGGCTTCGAACCATGATCCTCCTGATCGCTGTCTGCTGAGTAGCCACTGGTACCTGGCTCAAAACCTTGTATTGTCAGCGTATGACCATTCAAAAATAAAACTGAAAATTAAAAAAGAAAGAACCTGTAAAAAATAATGAAACACTTAAAAACAAAACACACACACAGGTGCGGACCATCTCATATTACTCGTCCTGCGAATGTTCCCAATTGCTTCCCCCTGCCCCTCGTCGGGGACCATTCCTGACTTCTTGGTATCCATATTTGTGTTGGGGGTCTTTTTTGCTAATAAAATTCACTTCCATTACGGCTTTTTCCGTTTGGTTGGGTTTTGTGTTTGCTTTGGTGCGGGGATGGAACCCAGGACTGGCACACGCTGCACCACCACGGGTCCCCGCCCACCCTCTTGCTTTTAATTTCTCGAATTTGCATTGCATCCTATTCACTTTCTTCTCGTGTACTGTCCTGTGAATGTTAACAAATGTCTCTTGGGAGGCTGAGAACGGGAGGATCTCCATTCAAGGCCAGCCCCTTCTCCAAAGTAACCAGAGCAAAATGCACTGCAGGCGAGGCTCAAGCGGTAGAGCGCCTGCTTTCCAAGTGCAAAGCCCCTGCTTTCCAAGTGCAAAGCCCCAAGTTCAAATCTCAGTCCCTCACAACACCACCACCAAAAGGTATTGATTATTTGTAAATTACCACTACAAATAACATTCAGAAGAAAGTTCCACTCCCCCCCAACTCCTTCCTGGTCACTCCCTTCCTCCTTCCCCAGCCCTGGCAACCACCGCTCTGCTCTTAACCACTTTGGTTTTCAACTTTTGGAGAATGTCAGACACGTGTCATCACCCACAATGCGGCTAGACAGACTGGCTTCTTTCACTTAGCATTTGTTATGATTCTGCCCAAAATTCGTTCTTTTTGATGGCTGAGTAATATTCCTCTGCATGGAGCCATCACCCTTTATCCATTAAAGGACATTTTGGTTTTATTTCAACACAAGAGCAGCCAAATGCATTTGTTCACATCTTGAATGATCAGTGGTTTTCACATCTTGAGAGACATTCCTAGAAGTGGGACATTGGGTCGTATGTCACTGGATGCTCAACTTTGTAAGAAAGGATTGAATGTTTTGCAAAGAAGCTGCATCATTTTGCATCCCCACAGCAAGGTGTGAGAATTCCAGTTGCTCTGTAATCTTGTGGGTACTTGGTATTCTCTGTGTTTATCTTTGGCAATTCTAACGCATGGGCAGTGCATCCCCTTCCCGCGTTTTGTTTCCGAGGTGGAAATCTGCGATGGTGGACTATCCGTTTTTACGTTCTTTTGCCATCTGTATGTCTTTTTTGGTGAAGCATGTATTCAAATATTTTCCCATTTCCTTCTCTGGGTTGTTTTATTACCACACTTTGAGAATTCTTTATGAATTCTGGATGCAAGTCCTCTATTGGATATGCAGCCTGCGAGCTGTTTTTGCCTAGTCTGGGCTCAGCTTTTCATTCTCTTCATTGTGCCCTTTGTACAGCAAAAGCTTTTAATTTGCATGATTTTCACTTCATCTTTTTTTTTTTTGACGATGCTGGAGTTTGAACTCAGCGCTTCGCACTTGCTAGGCAGGTGTTCTACCACTTGAGCCACTCTGCCAGCCCTCTCTTTCTTTCTTTCTTTCTTTAGCTTACTTTGTAGATAAGTTCTCCTGCTTTTTGTCTGAGCAGTCCCCAAACCAAGATCATCCTACCTCTGCCTCCTGCTGTAGCTGGGATTACAGGTGTGAACCACCAGCACTGGGCTACTTTGATTTCTTTCATCAAGGATATAGACTTTTCAGTGTACAGACTTGTACATATTTCTCCTTAAGTATATCTATATATTTTTTTCCTTTTGAACTCAGGACCATCACCTTAAGCCATTCCACCAGCCCTTTTTTGTGATGGGTTTTTCGAGTTGCTGGGATTACAGGCGTAAGCCACCAGCACCCAGTTAAATGACTCATATGTACTGAAAAACCAGTTGTGATAGTGGCTTTATTGCATGGGTCTAGAACCAAACACATAGTATCTCTGAGGTATGTTTGTAAAGACCTTTCTTCTTTTCTTTTCCCTTCCTGCCTCCCGTCCTCCCTCCCTTCCCTCTCCGCCACCCCCCCTTTTTTTTGAGACGGTCTTGCTAAGTAGCCCAGGTTGGCCTCAAACTTGCAATCCTCCTGCTTCAGCTGCCTGAGTGCTGGGATTACAGGCGTGCACCACCATGTCTGGTTGTTTTTCCTTTAGAACAGGCATGATGTGAACTTGTTCCTCCAGGGGTGCTTAGGCACTGAGGCATCAGACTGCTCAGAGGTTGCCTTGGGTGACACCTGCTGGATACAGCTGGATATGACCGCTGCCTTCAGAATCCATCTCTTGGTGTCCACACCCCAGTCAGACAACTCCCTTCTATGCTACGGATACCTGGCCAGCTCCACCCACCGCCTAGACAGGGTGTCCCATCTTCCTGGTCCCGGGCTTCTGCACTAACCCATCCCCCATCTCCTCCCACAGAAGCCAGACGGCACCCGTGAGCACCAAGTGAGGCCCTCCCTCCCCTGCCCACAGCCCTCCATGGCTCCCGCCTCCCTCGGGCTCAAAGCCCAAGTCCTCCCTGCAGCCCACAGGGCCCTGCACGACCTGCCTGTCCCCTCCCTGCCTCCCTCCTCCCTCTGTCCCCCTCGCTGCCTCTGCTCCAGCCACACAGGTCTCCTCGCCGCTCCTCCATCACCCAGGCTCATCCTGCCCCAGGGCCTTTGCACAGGCTGTGCCTCTGCCTGGAATGGTTTTATGTTTTTTCCTCAAGTAACAGTACGGTTCCTTCCCTCTCCTCTCCCAGGGTCCTACTCACATGCTGCCTTCTCACAAAACCCTTTCCTGAGTGGCCCAAGGGGCCCATCCTGCCCTCGTCCTCTGTCCTGTTTCTGTGATGACCACCACCTCCCCGCTGAGTCTGCAGTGTGTTGGGCAGCAGCCAGCACCCAGAGGACCCTGAGCCTGTCTGCCTGATGGATTAGGAACTGAACCAGGAGAAACTGGAAGGCGGAGCTGGGCTGGTGGGACGGCAACACAGGACAGGCGCTGTGGGAAGGAGGCAGAGGCAGGTATTCCTCAAAACACTACCCGGGGCTGCGTGGGGCACACGAGAGTGCTTGCCTTGTGTACCGGGGCCCTGGGCTTATCCCTGGCACATGAAAACCAACCAACAGAGCCTTTCAACAATCACCTCATGACCCAGCAATTCCACAACCTGGATGTGTGCCAGAAAGAATTGAAAGCTGACATTGGGCACTATGGCTCACATCTGTAATCCCAGCTACTCAGGAGGCAGAGATCAGTTTGATTGTGGTTCAAAACCAGCCTGGGCAAATAGTTCATGAGCCTCTATCTCAAAAAAATCCATCACAGAAAAGGACTTGCAGAGTGGCTCAAGTGCTAGAGCACCTGCCTAGCAAGCATGAGGCCCTGAGTTTAAATCCCAGTGCTGAAAAAAAATTCAAACCTGGGGCCCAAGACATACACGGAGCCGCAAATTCACGACACAATTCACAATAGCCAACTCAAATATCCACGGGCAGATGAGGGGACGCATGCAGGCTGTCTGCCTACACAGTGGAGCATTATTCAGCAGTGAAAAAGGAGTGGGAATCTGACTCATGTTATGACGTGCAGGATACAGTGCTCAGTGAAATGAGCAGACACAGGTCAGACGCCGCAGGACACCACTCACAGGAGGTCCCTAGAGTTGTCAGATCCACAGAGATGAGGTAGGGGGTTCTGGGGCCAGGGAGAGGAAGGGCTTAGTGTTGATGGAAACAGAGCTTCAGTTCTGGAGATGGATGGTGGGGACGGCTACAAAGCCACGTGCACAGGCTTCATGCCCCTCAACTGTGCATTCCAGCGTGGGTAAGATGCTGGATTCTGGCTGGGCACCAGTGGCTCACGCCTGTAATCCTAGCTGCTCAGGAGGCAGAGATCAGGATTGCAGTTTGAAGCCAGCTCAGGCAAATAGTTCACGGAACCCTATCTTGAAAAAACCCATCACAAAAAGAGGGCTGGTGGAGTGGCTCAAGCTGAAGGCCCTGAGTTCAGACCCCAGCAATGCAAAAAAAAAAAAAAAAAAAAAGGAAAAGATGGTAGATTACATTCTGTCATGTGTCTTTTTCTGCAAATTACAAAAAAGACTTTTTTTATTGGCAGTGCTGGGCTTCAAACTCAGGACCTCGAGCTTGCTAGGCAGGTGCTCTATCACTTGAGCCATGCCTTCAGCCTTTTTTTTGCTTTATTTTTTCAGATAGGGTCTACTGTTTTGCCCAGGACTGGCATCAGATTGCAATCGTGCTACTTATGCCTCCCACATAACTGGGATTACAGAAGTGCACCACCACACCAGGCCCTATTTAACAAGGGAGTGACAGCCAGGTGCACAGAGTTCAGCAGGTCCAGTGTCCTGGATTTGGAAATGCAGCTTCAGGAGGGATGGTCCTCTCTGTGGGGTTTGGGCTCGGCCTCATGCCCCCCACCACCCCGTACCCCAAATCTGGTGATTTCTTAGCAGGGCTGCCCAGTGAGTGGCTCAGAGAATGACTTGAAGTCAGAACAGGCCCAGGGAGGTGGTCAGTGCTGAGGCGCACACCAGTGGTACCTTGAGGCTCCTCAGGGCCAGGCCTGTGCTCACCGCCTTATCAGCAAAAGTAAATACACCAGAAGAGGCTGCAGCATTTAGGAACAAAATTTATTCCAATTTAAAACAGAATTTACTTCAGGAGAAAGATATGAAAAGTCCATTTCCATCAGGAACCTCTGGATTAGGGGGTCAGGGCCCCGACCTGCTGCGCCGACCCTGGTGTCCCCGCCACGGCTGTGGGAGGTTGACAGCAATGCCCAATCCTCCCTCCCATCCCCCAGCACGCACAACACATGCATCGCAAATGACGAAAGGCTTACAAACAGGATTTTATAGAATATTCTCTTTTAAATAGGTTTAAGTTGTCTGAAATCAGGACTGTGTAATATACAAGGATGACCAGGTGTGTCCGCCAGGCTGGCAGCCAGGTCTTGGTGCCTCCACTGGGGTCTTGGCATGAGACCACCTTTGGGGCAGGGTGGCTGGCACTCGATCTGCCACGGTGAACGTGGAGAAGCCAACACACCTCTCTCAGCTGCACTGGCACATGGTGAGAGCCATCTGTCGTGGCAAGGCTGGGAGCTGGGACAGCAGGGTGGCCGCCTGTCCTGACCTGGTGGTGCAGGCACAGGGACCGCCCTTCGTGCCCCGGGCAGGGCTCTGCTGCCCACCACCCTCCCCTGGGGCTAAGCCCACTGCCTTCCAGGAGCTCACCAAGGCCTGGCATGCGGGCTTTAGCTGTGGCCCTTGGGGACCTGGGATGCTTGGCACTGCCCAGGAAGGGTTCAGACTTGGCCAGCTCGGGATGCCTGGGCCACCATGCTGAAGGACTCCACCCTTGGGCTATCAGCAGAACCTAAGTCCTCTCCCTTTTCATGACATCAAGGTGTCTGCTCTGCAAGGACCCTAAGCCCAGGGCAGGTCCAAGGACAGCGACAGCTGTGTGGTGGCCTGGGCAGTACCGGGTGCTGCTGACCCAGCTCCAGGGCTTAATGGCACAAACCTTCATAGGTAGACACATGGCACAAGCAAGGATGCTTGGCTGGAGACAGGAGAGGACCCCACATGAGGAAGCTGGGGAACCCCCAGGCTGGTCACCGCCTCAAGGCCCCTGCTAACCCTCCCACATGAGGATGAGGAGCACAGCAGCTGCGCTGCGGATTGGTTTATGACTGGACTGAGTTGGTTCTCTGGTAATTTGTCCAAGGCCCAAACCAGCCACCACTGCCACCCAAGGTCCCAGTGAGGTAGGTGGGATGAAGGCATCACCACCAATCCGTGTCTGGAATGAATGTGCAAAAAAAAAAAAAAAAAAAAGGAAAAGGAAAAAAAAACTGACAAAACAAAACAAAAACAGTGTAGTGTTCAGATGGCAACAGATGGTAAGCGTCTGCCCCAAGCACGGCCCTCACTCCCTGCCTTGAGCTCAGAGAGGCCTTGAGGATGTGGCCCCATGGGCCTGGCTCAGTGCACGGCTGTGGCCCTGGCCGTGGCCACCTGGGCCTGGAGACTACGGGGCACCAGCCACCACCTTCCATGTGCTGCTCCCTGCCCTTGGCCCTTGGTGGCCTCGCTAACTTAAGTGTTGGCTCTGGCTTCACAACATGGGAGCAGAACAAGTGCTTAGGTGGAGGCCATGCACACACAGGGCCATCAGCAGTGTCCCCTCTTCTGTTGCTGCCTCTTGGGGACAGACCTGAGAATATTCTGAAAAAGTCCCCACTCTACCTTTGCTGTTTCCAAACTGATTACGATGACAACAACAAAAAAATACAGAGCAAAACAGAGAGCCCTTGTCCAAATGCGCTTCCTCCCAACTGGCTCTGGTCACACAGGCCTCCCCCTGGACCTGGCAGAAGGACATGGGACCCACAGCAACTCAGGTGGGAGGAGGCATGGGGCGTCTTGTTCACCAACAAAGTCAGGTGAACTGTTTTCTCATTTCTTAAAAAAAAAAAAAAAATGGTTAGGCACTTCCCAGGGTGGGCACTGGGTGCCACCCACCCCCACTTCTTGGAGTCCTGGGAGCAGAGAGACAGCATAGGTCATGAGGACGCAGGACATCAATAATTTAAAAGACAAGTCCGCCAGTCTCCGGAAGGAGATGAAACCGAGGCAGAGAAGACAGCTGCCCCAGACCCGGAGGGCGGCCCTGGTGGCTTCATTGCTGTTGACTGGGCCTCAGGACACTGGTTGGCACGGCCTGACTCCACACACAGGCAGGGCTGGGTGAGGGCCGAGTCCCGGGGAGCACGGGGCACACTGGTGTCCTCTGTTCATTTCTTTTTTCTTTCTTTTTTTGCTTTTTTTCTTTTTTTAGAAAAAAATTGAGCCACAAGTCAAGGCCAGAAAAAAAGCTGCCCTTGACCTTGGCAAAAGGTGAGAAGGTGCACGAAGTGTGTAGAAAGAAAGATGTACGTCCCCTGATAACTGTGAAATAAAAACCACTTGTCAAAAAGATGATAAAGAAAACCGGCCCCGCAGTGGCCATGAGGCCCAACGGGCCAGGCACTGCCACCTCTCGGAGGCCATCCGTCCCTGCAGACACCGTGCGGAGGCGCCCGAGTCACACCAGGTTGTACTCCTTCAGGTTCAGCTGCAGGATGGTGTCCTTCACGGCCGCGAAGACAAAGCGGATGTTCTCCGTGTCAGTGGCACATGTGAAGTGCGAGTAGATGATCTTGTCGCTGTCGGGGTTCAGGTCCACAAACATCTTCAAGATGAACTCCCGGGCTGCCTGTGCATCCCGCTGGGGCCCTGGGATGGACCAGGAGGTGAGGGCTATGTCCAGGGCCACCAGGGAGCATGGTATCCCCTCACCCATGGTCTGCACTCACCACAGCCCTCCTCAGTGCGGGGCCCTTCCCCCACTCCCACCCTTCCATGGCCTACACCATGTGCCCCATCTCCACCCCAGGTAAGCTGTCTCATTGGAACTCCGTGGCTCTGCCAAGGCAGGCCAGACCTCCACCCTGGGGCCGCCTACCTGCGCTGCTCCCAAATGCCTGGCCCTGGGGCTCCCCAGGTTCCACCCTCTCTCCTCCCTCGCCTCCCTATGTGACTGCTACCCACGGTGCAGCCCTATAAGCCTGGCCTGTGGAGACCCGAGCCTGAGGCAGAGCAGGACTCCAAGGGCTGGCAAGACACCTGCCCCTGATCCCACCTTGTCCCACCCCAGCCCTGACCTTCAGAGCAAGCCAGTGGCCCACCCCACCCTTAGCTGGCCTCAAAGAAGTCCCATGGGGCGCAGCAAGCACTGCTCCTGGTCCACCACCCCTGCCCTCTGTGGCCATGCCAGGGACCATGCTGCACATGGCTCTGGGGTGTGCTGCGAGAGTCCTCAAGGAGGACTCAGAGCACGATCGGCACCGGATGCCAAGCCCCAGGACGGGCTGCCGATGACACACATAGTTTGGCAGAAGCAGGTGCAGCTGACAGACAACCTGCAGCTTGGAGCCCAGGGGCCAAGGTCACATGGTGACCCCTCCAGCTGCTCTTCCACCCTTCAGATGCCCCGAGGGCCCTCTGGAGGACACCATGGAGGGGAAACAGGCTGCTGGGAGGAGAGTCACCTAGAGTGGAGGTGACATCCCAGGGCTGCTCTGAGGAGCGAGGGGAGCAGAATCTGCTGCCCAGGGCCAGGCCCCATGCCCTCTACCTGGAGCAAGGCTGGGGGCCCCAGGAGCCCCGAGTCCTCCCGCTCCCGGGCCTCACCATCGAACTCTGGGAAGTAGTCGACGAGGTGCGAGTGCAGGACCTTGTCCTCCAGCAGGTCCTTCTTGTTGAGGAAGAGGATGACCGAGGAGTTCTGGAACCAGGGGTAGGTGATGATGGTCCGGAACAGGGCCTTGCTCTCCTCCATGCGGTTCTGCGGGGAGGGAGGCAGGGAGGCAGCGTGTGACCAGGCTGCCTGCAGGCGCCACACGGCAGCAAGGGGACAGTGGGGACCCACCTCGTTGTCCGACTCCACCAGGACCTGGTCGTACTCGCTGAGGGCCACGAGGAACATGATGGACGTCACATTCTCAAAGCAGTGGATCCACTTCCTCCGCTCCGACCTCTGCCCGCCGACATCCACCATCCTGGAAGGAAAGCCCATGCCGCTCAGCCCCTGCCCACACTGCCTGCCATCCCTGTTGCTCAAGAGGTCAGGGTCCTGTCTTTGCCCCGCTAGAGTCAGATGGAACGGTGTGGGGTGTGGTCCTGGAACCCTGCGGGAACGCTCGTCCAAGATGATGCAGTCATCCAACCTACTTGGCCTCGGCTGCACTGTCCACACCCCGCCCCTGCTGCAGGACCCCGCAGAGCGAGTGGGTCATATAAGGTGACACTGCGCACATCCTCCCATGGGCTTTCCTCACCCCTAGATGACCTGATGCAATGTGACATTAGAAGAGCTGGCTGCGCACATAGCTTAGGGGCAATGATAAGAGAAGCACATGTCCTCAGGACAGGCTGGCTGTGAGCCCACGGGCATGGCGCAGAAGCAGGCCAAGACACAGACTGAGGACTAGGCTCTGCGGCAGGTGGGGGGTCCAGAACCCCAGTGAATTTCGGCCGTTGTGTGCAGTGGAGGCCCTGGAGCCAAGGTCCCGGGTCCACAACCCTGGGGCAGAAATCCCTCCTGTTCACCCTGTTCACAGCATCGCTCATGAGCAAGAGTGAAGACTCACACACTTCCTATGTGGAGCCCCAGACAAGTCACAGGGTCCCCACATGGCAGCAGAGGGAAGGGTGGTTCTAACGCCAGGTAAGAAGGGCGGTCAAGGTAGAAAGCAGGAACAGGCTGGGGAAAGGAGGAGGCTAGAAGCTGGCGGACCACGGGGGAGCAGGACGATGGGGCTGCGCCTCTCTGCTGGGTCCTGACTGCTGAGAAGAGGAAGCGCCTTGTTTCCCTCAAAGGAACACAAGCGCAGAAAGGGGTGCAAGAGGAAGGCAGGTGCCCAGGCTGGCGAGTGTCAGTCTGCAGAGGACAGCAAGCACAGGGGGACTGTGGGCATGCCAGGAAGAGTGGTGAGCAGGAGGCACCTTATGAGGCAGCCGCTCAGGAACATCACCACCACTGGGGCCCATGGCACTGGACCACGCTGGCTGACAACACGGTCTCCCCAGTGCACCCAGGTCCCCACACAAGTCCCCCATTTGGGACCAGGCTCTTTTCCCCATGCACTGGGACAACTGCATCACAAACACCTCCAACACAGGCTGGGCCGTACGCTCAGCCCCAGGAGACCCAGCCTCCTTCAGAGAAGGGACAAGAGGCGCTGGCAGAGAATCGGACCCCGCAGAGCTGGGCACCCTGTGCACAGCAGGAGGGGCTGGGAAAGGCCACAGAGAGGAGGTGACTGGGCTGAACTTGGGGAAGGGACAGAACAGTCCCCACAAAGGATGCAGGGAGGCCGGGATTGCACAGAGGCTGAGGGCAGCCATGTGAGATGCGAGGTGGGTGTGAACTGCATACAACGTCATGTCTGGGCCCAGCTGGCCTCAGTTCTACCTTCTGAGGCCAAAGACCCCATAAGAATAAAAAAGAAAAGAAAAATGAAGCCTGCATTTCCACAGACAGCAAACCATCCTTCCTGGGTGGGGGTGGGGGTGGGTGCTGAGTTTCTGAGGATCTCTTGCACCTGCTGAGGCCTCATGGCCCCAGCTCAGAGCCTGGACTGAGACTGGCATGGTAGTGGAGTGGGGGCCTTACAAAAAGAGTGATTTGAACACAGACATGCACACAGGGAGATCACCACAGGAAGATGGAGGCCAAGAAGAGTGAGGCCAAGGGTGCCAAGGAGCCACAGCCTCAGCAGACACAGGGGCAGTCCTGGGACAGGCCCTCCCTCCCAGCCTCAAGAGCAGCCCAGCTCCCCTGACCTTTCCATTTCCTCACGTGCCACTTCCTCCCCGGCCATGCCACCTTGGGAGGCCTGAAGACACTTCTCTTCTGGGTGGTCTCTGAGGACCCTGGTCCCCAGGGGTTCCCACCATCCCTGCATGACCATCCATCAATGGGGAAACTTCCCCTCCCACACCCTGTGCCCAGGCCCCATGGGCACCTGAAGATGATGTTCTCCAGGTCAAAGGGGTACTCAATGATGCCTGTGGTGGGTACACGGACCCGCAGCACGTCCTGTTGGGTGGGCAGGTAGCCTGCGGTGGCGATGCGGTCCACATCAGTCAGGTAGCTGCAATACAACAGGGCAGGGCTGGTCAGGCCTCCTAGGATGACATCCACCCTGTAACAGGACAGGAATCCGCCTGGGAGGCCAGGCTGGGGATACAGAACTATGATGCATGCAGTGAAGTCTGCAGGGACCAGACCCAGGGATGGATACAGGTGTCCAGAGCCTGTTCCAAGCAGCAAGAACAGGATTGTTTTGGGTCCGGGGAGAGAAGTGCCCTGGGCTGGGGTCTCAGTTCAGTGTTGCCCAAGACGGATGATGCACAGGGCAGGCTAGGTGCAGGGGCCACTTTTTAAACCAACTTGGCACCTCAGGGTACCTGTAGGTCTGCAGAGAAGGGCAGAGGACAAGGAGGGTGCCTGATGAGGCACCCTCCATGCAATGTCACTAGGGGTGGCTGTCTTCACAGGGCTCCTCAGTTTCCCCTAAACACTCTCTCTCTACCCAAGATCCATGAAGACCCCATGTCCCCTCAGGCCCCCTGAGCTGTGGCTGTTTCCCAAACATCCCCATCTCTGCTGCCCTGGGTGGTCCTGCGAGGGTTGCTCCAGGTTCAGTGCTGCTTTTCCGGGTGGGGATCCTGGGAGAAAGCTGGCCAGGACAGGCTTGGCTGAGCTGCTTAAGTCTAGTTCTTGTTGGTCTGGGCCCCACCACAGCCTCCTGAGGCAGAACACGGGAAGGGAAGACAGGCAGGAAGGGACAGTTGTGCTTCAACCTTGTCTCCTGCAGTCTGTGTCCCCTAGGGCAGGATTGATGGCAAGGAGGGGGAGTCCCAGGCTCCAACCACGTCCATGCAGAGGAGTGGAGAGCTGCTCGAGGCAGGGTCGGCCAGGAGCTCACAAGAGCACAGGCCACCCTCCAGTCGCAAGCAGCGACTGAGGCCTCATGGCCCGTCCTGGTGGGCAATGTACCAGACTGTCCACCCCTCATCCTTCCAGCCTCCTGGAGGACATGTGTCTGCTTACACCATGCCCCATGCTAGCTTTCAGAACCCAGGCAGCTAGAGCTCAGTAGTGACCCTGCTGGCCAGGCACACTCACTACTTGGCGGAGTCAGAGAGCTGGAACTCGCGCCGGCGGTCGTAGCACTCCTGGATGCCGGGGTCATTCCACAGTGTCTTGATGGCATTGACGTACTGGTGCTCGAATGTGGTCACCTTCTCCACATCTACCTCCCGGATCAGGAGAGCATTGGCCTGGGGGTGGGAGGCAAGGCCTGGAGCTTGCGGGAGGCCTGGACACACTAGGAGCCACCACACCTGATGCCATAAGCCCAGGTCACAGCCATTGGAATGGCACTTGGGGACCACCTCAGGGGTCACAAGGACATGCCGTGGAAGGAAACAAGGTGCTTGGCAGATGGCCTGGCTTCGAGGCAGCTCCCAGGGGACAGCACTCTGCCACAGGCCCTCCGTGTTTGCAAAGGCCACACACGCACACCTTGGACTCGCCTTTTGAACATGGGTGCCCAGACATGAGTGGCTGGGAAAGAACCATGCGTGGACGCATCTGTTCTTTCTAAACCAGCAAGACAAGAATGGGGCCAGAGCCCCAGCACAAGGCTGCACAAGCAGTGGCACAGCATGGTGTGGGGAACAAGGGTGCTGCCACTGCCAGAGGCACCAGGACCACCAGGATCTGGGCCCTCCAATACCCCAGCTTATAGAGGGAAACAGAGCCATGCGGCACGGCCAAGTGACCGAGTGTTTGTGTTCTGCCTGGTGCAGTCTTTCTCTTGGGTCAAACGGGTGTCCATTAACCATTGAGAGTGGGCACTGCTCCCAGTGCTGTGGATAGCTTACACAGCAGTGCCCTCGCCAAACCCTAGCATAGGTGGCATGGTCTCAGGCTTTCAGCCAAGGTGGGATGCTGCGTGTGGCTCAGCCACCTGCCATCACAGAGGAAGGATGGCCACACACACATACAGATGCACACAGGGCACACACACTGTCCAGAGGCAGGCAACTCCAGGAAGATTATATTTCCTCTTCTCTGCTCCCCATGCCTGTCCTTGGGTGTTCAGGCTGACATAACCTGCCATGGTGTAGCTACAGGGCTCAAAAGACACATATTTAGGTGGAACCCAAAACTGGGGAATGGGGAAGTCCAGCTTGGACGCTCTCCTGAGTAACAGCTCTGGCCCAATTCCACCTGCAGCCTCCCCTCCCCCACTCCTCAGCCTGGGCACACCTGGGGCACCTGGAAAAGCAGGCGACACTTCCAGAAGACCCCACTGGCCCTGTGCTGCAGATCGGAGCCAGTAGTCTATGTCTGAAAAGGGCCAGAGAGGGTTGCAGGTGTGGCTCAAGCAGCAGAGCACCTGCCTCACAAGCACGAGGCCCTCAGTTCAAACCCCAGTATCACTAAAACAAAAGGAAGGGCAGAGAATAACTCTCTGAGTTTTGAGGTCCCACTCTCTGTCTCTCTTATGTGACTCTCCCACCCCAGCAAAGTAGCCATAGGCAGTATGTGTCAATAAAGCTTTACTTGCAGACACAGCCTGGCATTTGAAACATCTATCTACACATTGATAGAGAACCATGGCCTCACACGTCTGTACCCAGGATAACTGAGCCCCAACCCAATGCTGGACCTGTGCAGGTCCCAGGTGAACTGGAATTGGTGAGGTCATGGGAGGAAGACGCTGAGACTCATCAGAAATCTGACCAAGTGGTCTTAAACTTAAAGTAAATGGCTTAATTTGAACATTTGGATCAGGTGTGATGGTGCATGCCTGTAATCCCAGCACTTGGGAGGCAGAGGCACCAGAATTGTGAGGTCCAGGCCAGCCTGGGCTATTCAGGGAAACCCTGTGTCAAAAAGTCAAAAGGGCTGGGGTGTGGCTCAGGGTTAGAGCACTTGCCTAGCACGTGCAAGGCCCTGAGCTCATCCTCTGCAATAAGTAAGTAAGCAAACAAACAGCCCACATTTGGATGAATACAGACTTCCATGCCCAGTGCTGGCCAGGACAAATTTCTAGGTGAATCACAGGTCTCTAAAAACAGGTCTCTAAAAACTTAGCTTTATAAGCTAAGTCAACAGTCCCTCATCCAGAAGGCTGAAGGGGTCACCAACAAGTCACCTGGTGGGTGAGCACATGAAATGGGGACCTGCTGTGGGACTGCTTAAACTTCCCAGTGATTCCGTTCTTAGGTATCCGTCCGAGAGAACTGAAGACATCTGTCCACGCGGAAACCCAAACCCATTCGCACGTGTGCAGAGCAGCACAACTCATAATGACCACAAGAGCCTAAGAGTCCACAGGTGGATGAATGAACACACACAATGGTCCATCCCCACACAGGAACATCACACAGCCAATGACAGGAGCGAGGCTCTGACCACAGCATGGAGGGACCTTGAGGACACGGTGCGCAGTGAGGGAAGACACAAGCACACAGCGTGTGACTCTGTTGATAGGAAATGTCCAGAACAGAAGAGTCCACAGACAGGAAGTAGACTAGTGGGGGCCAGGGCTGGGTGACTGCTCCTGGGGATTGGGCTTCCTTTTGGGTGATGGAATGTTCTGGAATTAGATATTGGCGATAGCTGCACAACTCTGACTATAATAAAAAGCACTCAACTGCTCACTTTAAATGGGTACACTGTGTGCGGTATGAATTACATCTCAAAACCGTTCATAATGGCACAGGAAAGGAAGCACGGGTCACCCCCCACCCTCTGGGGTCACCGAGTGCTTTGATGTCATGTCACAAAGCACCTGGCAGGCTATTGGGTCAGCAGAGGGACCAGGCAGGCCCCTGAGCAAGGCAGCTCCTGCTATCTCCGGGGCCTCAATTCCCAGGGAAAATCCTACAAGCCACTGCTTGAGAGGAAGTCGTGGGGCTCACTCAGCTGGGCAAAACGCACCACAGAAGCCAAGGGAGATAGCAGTGTTATTCCGCACCTGTGACAGGAGCAGACGGTGAGTAGGGGCGACTCAGCCTTCCCCGCGTCACTGGCCACCCGGACCCACCGCCGCCTGCACACCAGGCTCGCGCTTACCTTGTTCTGCTCGTGCTTATAGAGGATCTTCAGCGTCTCCATGGCGCGGATCATGGCCTGCATGGCCGTGAAGATGTTCTGGTAGACCAGCTTGGTGAAGCCCCGTTTGTCCTCCTCCGAGTAGCCCGCACCGTGGATGATGCGCATCTGCTTGATGAACGTGCTCTTCCCGCTCTCGCCAGTGCCTGTGAGGCAGGTGGGCGGGTGAGCTACGGGACCAGGCTGCCATGGCTACTGCAGCTGCTCTGACCCTCCAGTGCAGTTGGCAGCACAGGACCACACCACGCACACGCTGCTGCTGCTGTGATACGGTCGCAGTGTACACGCCACACCTCCTCACCATGTCCTATGACCTCCTTGTCTGGTTACTTTCCTCTCTGGGGCCCCCAAAGTGCTTTTCATAGAGGACCTAGGCCTGCTTCATGTCACACCAGACATGCCACCTCTGTCCCCTCCCGTGGCTCCTTGTCCAGGAGCTCCCGGTCTGTCCAAGAAAACAGCTCCTAGAGCCGAGTTTGATTTTTGCATCAAAGGCCACATGGCCAGGCACCAGTGGCTTCACACTTATGATCCCGGCTACTTAGGAGGCAGAGATCAGGAGGATCATGGTTCAAAGCCAGACACAGCAAATAGTTCATGAGACCCTATCTTGAAAAAAACCCATCAGCAAAAAGGGCTGGTGAAGTGACTCAAGGTGAAGGCCCTGAGTTCAAACCCCAGTACTGCAAAAAAAAAAAAAGGCCACGTGGTCTAAGGGACAAATCAATTTTCAAAGCACATACTGTCACCACCATGATCCCCGAAAGCTCTTTTTTGTGAGCTTAGAACTTGTAACTCAACCTAATGTTAGGGCCCCTCGTGTCCAGCACTTCAGAGACACATTGACCTGAGGTGTCCTTCCTGAAATGCACCCCAAATATCTGGGCTCACCTGGAAGAGCCTCTACATTGGTGCCACCCAAGGGCTTGGCTGCCCACCTCGTGTGACTGGGCACTGCCTCCCCACTCCATCTACCGTGGCCACGCCCGTATCTGACCCTGGTGGCCCTGAGCTCTGCCCATGCTCCTGCAGCTACAGTCTCCATTCCTTCCTCTGCAGCATGTGACCCGCCTTCATCTCTCCACACCTGCAGCCCTCTGTGCCATCGTGCCATCCTGGGCCCTCCCCCACCAACCTGGTCCCTTAGACCACCGGCCCTTTGATGCAAAAATCCACCTCTTGGCCTCAGGAGCCTGGTCTCTTGGAGCTCCTAACAAGTATTCACAGAAGGTAACAGAGGTAGCATCTCAAGTGCCACCAGCCTCCTGCAGCCACAGCAGACCAAAGGGCCTTAGGATCAGGATGGAAAACCCAGGACAGGATCCAAGGAGCAAGGCTTGTGTCCGGCCTCAAGATGAGACCCTATACCTGGTGATGTATGCAGGGTCCTCAATCCAGTTCTTTTTTTTTTTTTTTTTTTTTTTTTTTTTTGCGGTACTGGGGTTTGAACTCGGGGCTTTCATCTTGAGCCAGTGCACCAGCCCTTTTTTGTGAAGTGTTTCTTCGAGATAGGGTCTCGTGGAACTATTTGCCCAGGCTGGCTTTGAACCATAATCCTCCTGATCTCTGCCTCCTGAGTAGCTAAGATTACAGGCGTGAGCCACTGGCAACTAGCTCCTCAGTCCAGTTCCAATGCTGGACTCCTCTGACCCTCCTCTCAGCAAACAGTGGTGGGCCTGTCCCTACTTTCTGTCACCCACACTCGCTGACTGCCACCTGCAGCATTCTATCAGTGCACCCACAGGTCTCTTATGGGTCGGAGCCCAGTTCCCTCCCTTGGGTGTGGGCATCCCACCGAGCCACCTGCTGTGGTCAAAGTGACAATGCCCCCCCCAGGCAAGGTCACAAGGCCACAGCAGCACCCTGCTCTCCCTGGGATTGCAGCTCCCAAATGTAAGGAGTCCAAGCCTCCCACCCTAGTACATGGGCAGTTGTCGGGCAGTGGCTCCTGAGCGCCACTGAGTCCTGAGCAGCAGAACTCACAACTGCACAGAGAGCGAGCGCGGTACAAGGAAGAGGCCTCCAGACAGCTGCCTCCTCCTCTATAGGCCGAGCTTCCCTCAACTCAGGCTCTGGACAAAAGCTGTGTATATTTCAGAGCTCTCCGGATGCAGGATCTGCTTAAACATTATCCCAACGTCCAAAACATCCCAAAACCTGTTGCGTTGTTGCTCAGAAATGTTCCGGTTCCTGAGCACTTTGGATTCCAAGTTAGGGTGCTCCACCAGGGCATCCACCACTGCAAGGCCTTTTCAGAATTAACAGGGCTTACAGGGTCATTGGGCTGATCGCCCCACACCTCACCTGTCCTGCCTGCAACACCCCACTCCCACCAAATACCCGTGTGCAGGTCTGACATGGCGCCTCCTTTTCCACACACAGAGCAGTCCCACAGCTCCCGGCCCTCACAGCACCCCAAAGAGAAGTGCAGGCAGTGGCACTAGGAACCACTTTCTATAGCAGGGCTCTCTCCTGGGCACCCACACTGGGCAGGTCATTCTCTGGGGTGGGTATCCTGGGCTCTGCAGGGTGCTGCCAAGAGCATCCCCACCCCAGTCAGGACACCCACAAATGTCCCCAGACACCACTCAAGGTCCCCTGGGGGGAGAGTGGCCCATTACTGACAAAATGCTACTACAGAAATATATCTGCATGCAGGCTCCTTGGGAAGCGTCTTAGCTGGAAAAAGCAGACAGCGGGTGCAGGAGGCCAATGCCCTGCCACAGGATGGCCTCAGCCAGAGGCCAGGCCAGCCCTTGGTAACATCACAGCCAAAGCCCAAGGTTCCCCAGGGCACAAAGGCCTCAACTGTAAATTAGAAAGGTAGTCTCTGCGCTCCCCAAGAACGCCAGGAAAACAGACAGGGCCGGGAAGGAATGTGAAGGTACCATCACTGCCAGGCAGGGTGGCCTGCCTGCTACTATTTGAATGCAGCTCTAGCTCACCAACAGCCCATGGAGCTCTCCAGTGCTGACGAGGGTGCATACACGCTCACACACATATATACATGTGCACAGGTGCGTACTCACACATGCATACACACCATTAGACACACCTGAGTACACATACACGCCAGCACGCATCTGTGTATGTACACACACATGGGCACAGTGCTCACGTGCACATGGACACACACTTGTACACACATACGGCCTGGGCACGGCTGGCAGTGTGTGTTATGTGCAGCACCCAGCTGTGTGGAAGTCACAGCTGTCAGAAAAGGGTTAGGTGGAGGTAAGCAGTCCTGGGCTGCAATGGGCTGTACCAGGGACAGGGTATCCAAGACCTCCTGGGGCAGGGTCTGCCCAGCACAGACCTCTTCAGAGCCTCTAGCCCCTCAGGAGTTGGCAGAACTCAAATGGCAAACCTGCAGTACTCACCAGGCCTAAGCCCAGGCAGAAACAAACGCTTCAGCTCCCTAGGCCAAGGGGAAGACAGTCTTGCTCCTGTGTGCGACACCTACAACTGCTGCCCTAGAGCTGACTCCAGGCCCACCCATGCACAGTACCCCCCGCCCACCCAGTGCTCAAAGGGAGGCACATGCAGTCGGTCAGCTGCTGCAAACAGTGCTCAAGGCCAGCCTCCAGAGGAAGCGAAAGGAATGTGCCTGGGGACACAGTAACCGACTGCCCCATTCCCTGGGACAAGGGTCACCCAGTGCTCAAACCAGGGCAGTCATGGCTCCACCCAAGGCAGCCATCCCTCCCTAGTCAGGTGGCCTTCCTACAGAGAGGCTCCCTGTCTCATGTTGCAGGGTCAACAGGGATCAAGCACCAAGGCCAGGAAGGGCTGCCGTGGAAGGCAGGAGGCCAAGAGGAGAGCTGCTGGATGCCGGGCCAGGCCCAGAGTTTCTGGGCAACAGGGCACTCAGCCACCACTAAGCAATCAGTGCCAGGGCTCAGGACACCAGAGTGAGGCCACACAACCAGGTTGGTTTTTTTTCAGGTGTCCTGTCCTCCTGAGCCAACTCAGCCACAACTGTGTCCTGTCACCCCGCATATCAGAGCTAAAACCTAGGCACAGGATCCTCCAAGCACCAGACCATTCATCTCCTGCCTAATCCTCATACCCCACTGCAGTGGCTGTATGCCCTCAGACAGTGGTCAGTGTTGGCCTTGCTCCTGCCCCACCAAGCACTTGTGCCTACATGCTGCCCACCCCACCCTCAAGCCCTTGTCTCCCACCCGTACTTGTCCTAACTCCAAAATCTACAGTAGCTACCTACCAAGGAGAAGAGCCAGCTAAAGCTCTTGAGAAAGTGTGTGAAACACCCAAGATTTGGCCTAGTTCTGAACTCGCCCACAGCAACCTGCCCCATCACCATCCCAGAGCACTGCAGGGCATGGCAGCACTGCCTGGATCCTGGAACTCCACACTACCTCCACTGCAAAGCTGCCCACGGACAGCCACAGCAATAGCCAAAAAGTGGAGCCAAGCCAGGCACCAGCGGCTCACGTCTGTAACCCTAGTTACCTGGGAGGCTGAGATCAGGAGGATCACAGTTCCAGGCCAGCCTGGGCAAATAGTTCTGGAGACCCCATCTCCAAATAACCAGAGAAAAATGGACTGGAGGTGTGGCTCAAGCAAAAGAACACCTGCTTTGTGAATGAGAAGCCCTGAGCTCAAACCCCATTCTCTTTCTCTGTCACACACACACACAAAAATTAAATGAATAAAAAAGAAAGAAAAGAAGATAGCCGGGTGCTGGTGGCTCACACCTATAATCCTAGCTACTCAGTAGGCAGCGATCAGGAAGATCACAGTTCAGAGCCAGCCCAGACAAACAGTTCATGAGACCCTTTCTGAAAAAAAAATGGTCACAAAAATAGGGCTGGTGGAATGGCTCAAGGTGAAAGCCCTGAGTCCAAGCCCCAGTACCGCAAAACACAAAAGAGAAAAGAACAAAGAAAAGAAGACCAGTCTGGAGCCTTCTGCAGGGCATAGATCTTACCCGGCTGTACTCAGAGCAGTGCTCAGCAGAAGGGTGGGCCAGTGCACACCGCAGCCTGGCAGCTCTCCACGGAACTGCCCCGTGATAAACACAACCCAAGACACCAAGTGGCCTGAATGTGCTGTGCACCCCCACACACTACAACACACACGTATGTTGGAACTACTGGTCTCAAGGCCATGGTGTTAGAAAGGGGGCTCTGGAATAGGATGAGGTCAGGACGGACAAGTCCCCAGAATGGACTAAGTGCCCTATATCAGGATCCCACATGGAGGATGATGGTGGCTAAAGTTAGGGATTGGGGTGACACAAAGAACCCCTGTGAACTGCTACTGCTCTCGCTGGTTGGGGGGAGCTCATTTGCTGCATAGGGGTCACTGCCCCTAGAACCTGACACCAGCTTCCACCTGTAGGTGCCCTGTGCCCCTCCTGGGATCAGTGTTGGGGCAGCTGAGGGCTGCACCATGCTTCTGGCAACCCCAGGCTGACAGTAGAGATGCCCTGGGCTCCTTCCCTTCCCCACACTCCCACAACCACGCTGCTCCCTCCTCCCTCCAATCCCTCTCCACGGCCCCCCAGGGCCAGCAGCCCTGCAAATATTTCTTGAGTGAACTGCCTCACATCCATGTCTCCTGGGACCACTAACAGCCTCAGCTCCTCCAAGACTGGGGCCAATCTCCATGTCCAGGGGAACTCAGACCTTGCGGGGTCCCCAGGCAACCATGAGCAGGAGCTTCTTCACTGTGGGCCTGGTGCCTGCCACAGCCACCCACAGGGCCTGGGTATTCAGCAGAGCAGAACTTGGCTGCAAGACACTGCACACTCAGTGTCACCACTAGTTTGTGCTGAGACAACATCCAGAGGAGAGAATCAGGAGCAGCTGGGTAAGAAAAGCACATCCCATTTGCACAAGGTGCCACCCCATAAGGGGACAGCCAGCAAGGCAGGAGCAGTGGCCTTCTGACAACATTAACCCACCAGGAGCATGGTGATGGGTGAGTGGGTGAATGGGTGAGTGGTAGACATATGGGTGGTGGGTAGATGGATGAACGAGTGGATGGGTGGATAGATGGCTAGGTGGGTGGATGGGTGGGTGGGTGGTTGGGTGGGTAAGTGGACAGATGGATGGATGAGTAATGGATTTATGGTGGATGGGTGGTTGGGTGGGTGGATGGGTGGTTGGGTGGGTGGATGGGTGGATGGATGCATGGGTAGGTGAGTGGGTAGGTGGATGGATGAATAAAGAGATGGGTAGGTGGGTGGTGAATGAATGGGTGGATGGATTGGGAGGTAGAGGGGTGAGTGGATGAATGAATGGATGGGTGGGTCGGTAGATGGTGGGTGGTGAACGGATGAGTGGATGGATGGGAGGGTGAGTATATGGGTAGTTAGGTGGATAGATAGATGTGTGTGGGGGTGGGTGGATTGTAAGTAGGTAGACGGTGGGTGGATGGATAAACGGATGGGTGGGTGAACAAGTGGATGGATGGATGGATGGGTGGATGGACAGACAAATGAATAGGTAGGTGGCATGGGAGCACATGCCTGGAGCACATCTAGAGCACCTGATGGACCCAAGACTACAGATCACCTCTGTGAAGCCTCAGGCTAATGGACAAGTGACAGCAAGGTCAAAGAGGAAGCCATGCTGATGCAGTGCTGGAGAGCACATGGTGCTCCATGACTGAGGACGATGGTTGACCACATCTATCATCCAGTTTCACAGTCTGTCCCCACCCCAGCACCATGTCACCAACAGAACCCTGGGAGGTGACTAGCACTACAGTTCCCAGTTGACAGATAGGGAAACTGAGGGCTGGTGGGAGTAAGCAGCCTTTCTGAAGTCGCTCATTCACCACCTGTTGAGCCTGAACACAGTAGGGCGTCCTGACTCCACACAGCACTGTTCTGCCAGCCCAGGACATCAATCTCCCTGTCCCACCCATACTCCCCTGGCCTTGGGAGCAGCTGTGCTGTTCCAAACTTGTTGCTCACATGTGACGGATGTGACAGCCGAGGGCAGTAGCTGACGGCCTCTGGACCCACTGGCATGATTTATCTTATCTCCAGACCAGTGGCAAAGTCTGCAGGGGGGCTGGTGTTAGGGCTACCGCTCTCCCCAGGCACCTCTGAGGTGTGGATGCTGGGACTGGCAGTGGCTCAAGTTGTAGAGCAACCACCTACCAGGCACAAGGCCCTGAGTTCCACCCCCAGCACCTCCAAAAAAAAAAAAGAAAAAAAAAAAAACCGCTAAAAAATCGTGTGTCAAGGTGTGGGTGCTGGGGCCGCAGTCAGGCCACAGGCCCCACCACCGGATTACAATGAGGGCTCTAGACAGACTGATGCACAGAAGGGGCTCAGCAGGCCCTGCCAGACTCAGTTGAGTGACATTTACTCTACACTTTTCCTGAGCCACCCTCGTCCCTGGCACACTAGGGTCTTAGCCCTCTGAAGCCCCCTGAGAGCAGGGGAGACTTGGTGTGAGCCCCACTCCTGCCACCTCACCATCCACCCAGCCAGAGGCACCTGGGCAGGACACAGAGCTTGGCATTGCAGCCTGAGTTCATCAGCTTTCTGCTACTGCAACAAGCACCCAAAGCCAGCAACTTACAAAGAGAAAAGGTTTAGCTTGGCTCACGCTATTGAAGGCTCTAGTCCATGGGTGGGCCTCTGGTGGGGGCAACACACCACAGCAGCAGTGTGTGAAGAGCAAAGCTCTTTCCCTCATGGCCAGGAAACAGAGAGAGGAAAAGAAGGATGCTGGGCCCCCTATACCTTTCTAAATCACCTAAAGATGGCCCACCAGGACCCACCTCTTAAAGGGTCCACCATCTCCCAGTAGTGCCAAGCTGGGGACCAAGTCTCTAATATGTGAGCCTTTGGGGAATATTCCAGATCCAAACCGCAACACTGATGGTCAGGGGCAGAGCCCTGCCTGTCCAGCTCACCGAGTAGAGGCTCAGATAAGGTAACTGAGGGGCAGAGCATCAGAAAGACCAGACCCACCTCTCATTCCAACACCCCCGCCCTGCAGAGCCTCCAATGAGGCTTCCATGGGTTGGCCTTTGTCCCTTCCAGTGCTGTCCACCATCAGAAAGTCTGAAAGCAATGACACACAGGAGCAGAGCTGCTCCCACTGGTTGGTTTCTGCATGAGAGAGCGGTCACTCATTCAACAGCATGTACCAGGCCCTACAGGATCCAAGCTCCAGGTCTCACCTGTCACGGGCCAGGCCCACTCAGGACACAGGGTCCACTATCGAGCAGGGCAGGTCCCATAAAGGCCGGTGGTAACGTGGTAAGGACAGCACTCGTGAGAACACACCATGTTCGCAGTGCACTCTAATACGCCAGCTCCACGCGGGCTTGATGCCGCCGGCCTCGGGACGTGGGAACGCCACGGTGGCTGTTCGGGCAGTTTCTCACAGAGGCCGCGTGAGCAGCGGGGACAGAGCAACCCTCAACTTCCACACCCACTCCGGGCTGAGTGCAGTGCTGCCCTCCTCTGACCTCTCAAGGGCTTAATCCTAAAGCAGTCCTGCAGGGGAGGGCCATCGCCCACATATGACATAAGGAAAGCACAGCTTCGAGACCCTAGGGGACTTGCCCGTGACCTCATCCAGAGGGCATCCACCCCGCTGGCTGCACAGAGCAGCGGGGCTAAAGGGGATGTGGAGGAGCTGACAAGAGGTCATTCCCGTGCCCGCCTACCCACAGCCTACCCACAAAGCATGCAAAGGGCCACAAGCAAGTGGCAGTGGGGCCCAGGAGGAGCTCCATGTCTCCTCCCCTGCATTTCCTGGGTGAGCTGGCTTCAATGAGTCAAGCAAAGTGACACGCACACATGAGCCTACACAGTTCTGCGCCATGTGTCCTGGTAGGGACGCAGAGCCCAATGCTGATGGACAGTCTCGAGCAGGGAACCGACTCCCAGGAGACCCGGATCAGGGCTCCTCTATGCTGCAGGTCCAGAACACCCACCCCAGGGAATGACCAACTCAGTGTCCACAGCACCAGGTTGGGACACATTGCTGAGCTGTCTCTGACAAGTCCTTGAGCTCATTGTGCACTAGGCAAAGTCAGAGTGCTGAGGAAACCATGGCAACATATCCCAACAACAGCAGTGCTCATCTGACCAGGGGAAACTGAGGCACAGACCTGCAGGCATACAGCTGGAAATGGCAATAGGGACTCTGAACCCCAGCCCCCCACTTGATGTGCCCCCATACTTTGCTCAAGCCTGAGGACGTAGGAAGGGCTAGCGCCCCACCCACGGTGCGTTAGCCCCCACAGGGGTCCCTCTGGACAGGAGCCGCCACAGGGAGAGAGCCCGAGCAGGAAGGTGGGGTGTTTGGAAAGGGGTCTGGACCACCAGCGGGCCTTTTGAGGACACATACAGAGGTTGCACAGGAAAGAAGCGCAGGCCTCAAGGGCAGGAGGTTACCTGCTGCCACTGCATAAACCCCAGCCAACACCCCAGCCCTCACTCCCCCGCCCGGCTCAGCTCCACGCATCCCCAGAGCCTTAGCTGCAGCCCCTCTGCCATCCATTCCCCAACCCCTAGAGAGCAGGCATGGTGGCCTCCCTAACGCCTGCTGCCCCACTGCAAACTGATGCCCGTGCTCACAGGACCGGGGGGCCTCCTCTGTGACATAGCCAGGCATCCCACCCCTGACAGAGCAGGGCCCCATCAGGAAAATCCACACGTGACCCCCCTATGGCTTGGAGGCAGGCACTTCCTCCCTCATTTCAGCCAGCTGGGGCGCAGGGCAGGAGGCCCACAGGAACAGCCACAGAGGTCCTCAGTGACCTGTGGACGCAGAGCTCAGGGTCACCAGCCACACCCCAACCCACCTCTGACCTGGGACAGGCCTGGTCACACAGGGGACACCACTGAGCCTGCTGAACCCTGAGCCCTTGAGACACAAACCATATTTTCCAAGAGATCCATTCAGGGGATCAGTCAGTCCAACGGGCCCCATGGGAGAGGGGAGGGGCATCCTGGGCTTTCCAGGACAAACAGGGAAACTGAGGGTGCAGTGAGGCCCGAGTGTGCAGTGCTGACATCCCTGAGGCTGCACACCCTCTGAGCAAACAAGTAACTTAAAGGACAAAAAAGAACATGTCCTGGGGTGAGTCGTCTCTTTGTAGCCCTGGCTCTCAGGGACAAGGCCATCCATGGTGCTCCCTGCTCCCACAGGCTCTCTGGCTCCCATCGTCTGTGGGCACAAGGCACAGTGACCCTGCCAGGAACCAGAAGCCAGCCACCACTCTGCACCTCCTTCCGGGCAGGGTACAAGAGGCACACCCAAGCCTCTGGCCACCCCCAGCCAGATCCGGCCTCTGGCTGCCCAGCCAGCAGCTCAGGGGGACAGGAAGCCTCTGGGACTAACCACCCTGCTTTATTTAGAAAGCTGGAGTCACCGGCTTAGCCCTGCTAGTGTTGTGGGTCTTGGGAACAGGCATTCCCAGGAAGGCCTTATTCTGTGCTCCAACCATAAACCGGTGTGAGGATCAATGACAGGTCTCCTCCGTGGCTTGCTACCAAGTGACAGAAAAGCCCCAGAGATAGCTGTGCAGGGAGGGCCCAGTGTGCCTGCAAGGACCCCAGTGCCGAGCTCCTAGTTGGGCCGCAGCCTCTGGCCCAGTTCATGAGGTGGTCGGGACCCTGGTAGTGGCAGCGAGGAGACCGGAACAGTGCCCTGAGTACATGGCCAGTCTGTGTCACTTGACTACTACTGAGAGGAACATCAGGAGACCCCTGGGGTGATACTGTGAACAAAACTGCAAATCTGCGGATGCAGTCACACCTACACTGAGCGCCGGACACACGCGGATTTGCAGATACACACCGGGCAAGCAGTTGCGCCACTTCTGACTGACTTCTCACCGACTACCCCACAGCATGCAATCTACACTACACTACAGTGTCCTACGCTACAGAATGCAGGGGGTCTGAAGAGGGAGTGACTGCCCCCAGGGGACACTGGCATGGAGTGGGTGGAGAACAGGGACACTGCTCAACACCCTGCAGAGCCCAGGGCACCCAAAGAACAAGCTGCCCAGTGCCCAAAGAGCCCAGGGGAGACCCTGCCTGATAAGGGGCATTAAAATTCCCGGCCTGGTTGAGCAACCTCACGGGACATGTGCAGCCCAGGAAGACAGTGGACAGACAGGACAGTGGACAGGCACTTTCCCACACAAAGCTCTATCTGGCTGCAGGCCCAAGTGTGAAGGTGGCATCCTGGGAGCCCATTTCCCCACCTGGAAATGAGGCCAGAACCACGTACAGAAGGAAACCTTCTCCCTGGATGTCACAGCATGCAGCAGCCCTGCCTTCCATACCTCATTCTGCAACCCCAAAGGGGGCTCAGTTCCAGGAAAACGCAAACCCCAGCTGGCAGCCACCCCTGGACAGCAAGATCACAGGGCTGTACTCAGGTACCCAAATGTCCCTCTGACGAGGTCACCTGCTGCAGGCAGCAGCCCCCTCAATTTGCTCCCTGCACTATGGGACAAGGGCCCCCCCCTGGCTGTCTGCAGAGACAGAATGAGTCCTCACAAGCAGGTCTGAGTCAGGGCGAGGGAACTCAAGGAGTCCCTGCACCCTTGAGTCCCAGCCCCTGGTCACCAAAGCCCCCAGCAAGGGACTTCAGTCTGCGACAAAGTCTGCATAGATGGGAAATTTCTGAGTCTGTCAGATTTCCCAAAGGGTCCCTGGCCCACAGCACCAACTCTATGAAGCCTACCCAGCCCCCAGCACATTCCTCAACCTCTGCACCTGTCCTCCGGGAGAGCCACACAGTTCATCTTTCTTCTCTTGCCTGTCCCCCCTGCAAGGGTCCCCTCCTTATAGGCTGGGTACAGGGCTACTTGGGTCATGGTGGGAGAGGATACTTTGGACACAGGTGGGTTTGGGGGACAAAAGCTTGCAAAATGGCCATGTCACTTCCACATCCACTGCAAGCCTCTTAGCTGGAGGCCGGCTCAGCAAGCTGCAGAGCGGAGCCAGACGGTGCCCTTGAACCCAAGTCAACTTGTAGCCCAGGGTGTGGGAGGAGAGGCAAGGCCCAGGTCAAGGCCATCTGCCACTATCCTTTAACAGACAATTTCTAACTCTTCCCCGCCCCAAAACAAAGTCTCCTGCCCTCAGCAGAAGCTGCCTGGTGCCACACTGTCCACAGGGCGGTCCTCAGACCGTGCAGGCTCCCCCAAGTTGTGCAGTTGTCTCCAGCCTGCCAGCCCTTCCTGAAGAGTCAGTCCTTATATAGCCACCACACTGTGGGGGAATGGCACCTTGTTGGGGACAAGTACCAGGAAGGCATTACCTCCAAGCCCAGGCTAAAGGACCACACAGGTGGCTCCCTAAAGGGAACAGCAGTATGCTCTCCGCCCCCACCTGCCACCCCCATAGCTCAACCATCACCAGCTCTCTGCCACCAGACCCTGTGCCCCTAGACCCTCTGTCCCCATATCCTCTGTCACCAACCCTCTGCCACCAGACCCCTTTTTATCAGGACCCTCTGCCAGAAGATTTGGTTCCCCTAACCCCACGGCCACTTCTCAGGGCGTCTGCACCAGGACAGCTCTTTCCTCCCTCTGCCCTGCCTGCAACCCCATCAAGGCGACGCTGCAGTGCCTGCACTCCTGACCTCTGCCCAGGCTCCCAGGCAGAAACAGGAGATGGGGGGACACAGCTTGTTTTGTAAACCACTGCAGAGGCCAGTTCTCCCGGGTCCTCATTTGGGCCCTTATTTGGGGTGACAACACTCTGACAGCTGGGCCTGGGCCGACTGGCACCGGCAACAGGTGTGCCTCCAGGAGCGGGAGCCACACACTTCTGCAGAAGCACTGGCCACTCCACGAAAACACAGAGGACTGGGGCTGGGAAGACCACTGAGCTGGCAATCTCTACAGGGTCCTCCCAGACTCGGCTGACTAGCTGAGGGAGAGGGGCTGGGAAATGGCTCCAAAGGACATAGGGACTAGGGGTACAGCGGAGCCGTAGGCAGCCAGGCACTGCAGATAGGGAACAGGGCTCCACCTGGTGGGAAGCATCCAAGTGCTCTGGGTGAGTGTTTCCTGCGGGTCACAGCCCAAAGGTCCCACCTGAAGAGGAACAGGTGCAGTGAAGGGGCCATGCAGTGAGAGAGGGGCTCATCCTGTCAGAAGTGGTGGAGAGCAGATCTCCCAAGGGTCCTGCTGGCCAATGCTGACAGCAGAAACAGACAGCTCCACAGAAGGCATGCAGAAGCAATTCTGGACAGCAGAGGCAGAGGCTCATTCTGAAAGACCTGGACAACACCGGAGGAGGCTGACCGGGAAGGAAACTGGGGTCCTACCAAGCGTAGCAGGGGCTGACCCAAAAGGGGCCCAAGAGCCCTGTGGACAGCATAGCAGGGGCTAGCCACGGACACACGACAGGATCCGGGCCACTGTGGACAGCACGGGCAAAGACTTGCACTGGAAGGATCGGGACAGGCTGTGACCACCACAGCAAGAGCTGACCACTGAGGGGTTCCAGGCAAGTCAACCACCGAGGACAAGGGGCCACCCTGCCAGGCTCAGGCAAGGGCTAACCCTCCCGGGATGGGACAAGCCGACCACTGTGGACAGGACTGACCGATCACTGTAACGATCAGGCGGGCTGACCACTCAGGCCCAGGCCGCCCTGCAGAGCTCGGGGCAGGTCTGCACGGATCAGGCCGACTGACCACCGCGGGCAAGCTGGTCACTGCGGGCCTGGGCCGCCCGGCACAGTTTCAGGAGGGACTGGGGCAGGCTGGCCACCGCAGGCAGGGCTGACCAGTCGCTGCAAGCATCCGGGGCGGCGGCAGGGACGCGCGGCCCGGGCCCCACTCACCAAGCAGCAGCAGCTTGAGCTCGCGCCGGGCGTCGCGCTTGTCCCGCCGCAGCTGCTTCTCAATCTCGGCGTTGATGCGCTTGGACTCCTTCACCTCGTCGCTCAGGCAACACGCCATCATGGACTCCAGAGTCATCGTTCCGGCCCCGGCCGCCGCCGGCCGCCGCCGGCCGCCTCCGCCGCCGGCTTCTGGCCCAGTCCGGCCCGGCTCGCCGGAGCCGCCTCGGCTGCGCCCGGCCCCGCCCTCGGCCCCGGCCGCAGCTCGGCCGCCGCCAGTCCCCGCTCCGGCCGCGCCGCCGCGGACCCCGCTGCTGTCCGCGCCGCGCCGCTGCCGCCGCCGCCAACCGCAGCCGCTGCGACCGAGCGACAACGCTGGACAACCTAGCGCGCTGGACGCCAGAGATAGGCAGGCAGCGCGGCCAATGGGAGGGGCCGGTGGCCGGCGCGGGCGCCGCGGGGGCGGGACTAGCGGGTCGGTTGCGGGGGCGGGGCCTCGGCGCCAGGGGGTGGGGCCGAGGCAGAGGAGCGCTGCGCGTTGGGTCGCGCCGACGTGGGAAGGGGCCGCGCCGCCGGGAGCCGGGCGGGGCCGCCCGGGATTGTGGGAATGTGGCGGACTCGGACGTCTGGTTCGGCTCAGCTCGGCCCCGCTCGGCCCCGCTCGGGTGCACTCGGCCTGGCGCGGGAGGGAGAGGCTAGCAGCTAGAAGCTGCGCACGGCTCTGGCCCTCTTTCACGGTCTGGTCTTGTTTGCGCATCTATCCCTGGAAAAAGCCCACTGTATACAGCGCCCGCTTTAGGCCAGGCACAGACCAGGCAAACGTGCAGTGCCTGACATATACCAGATAGGGCACAAAAGCATACACAGAGTGTCTACTAAGCGCGGGCCAGGCATTAATGCAGCACCTGCAGTGTGTTAAAGTACAAACCAGGTATTAATGAAGCACCTCCTGTACACCAAGCATGAACAGACATTATTGTAACAACTGTTATATATGAAGCATTGACCAGGCATTAATGTGCCACCAGCTGTATGCCAGGCCGGGAACAAGCATGAACAGAGTGCCTGCTGTGTACCAGGCAGTGGTATACCACCAAGCTCATATTTTTTTCCTTAATTTGCAGGTGAAAGGAAGCAGCCATCAGCATTCGTCGAAACACAGATTCACTTTGCCTAGAACCCTTTTGCCCTCTTTCCTCTTTATTCACCTGCTCTGCAGCTCTCAGCTCAGATGTCCCATCCTGGGGACGTCCCCTTCCTGACTCGGCAGACCAAGCCATGTAATTCTCTTAAATTTACATGCTGGTATACAGCAAGTGTTGGATTAATGCCTGGTCTGTGCCTGTTCTACAGCAAACTCTGCGTTAATGCTTGGTCCATGCCTAATATACAGCAGGCACTATATTAATGCTTGCTCCCTGTCTGATGCATGACAGGTACTGTATAATACTTGTGCCCTGTCTGTGTTTGTGTGTTCATCAGGGTAGCTAAATGCAGACTCAGTTTCCCCAACTGACAGTGGGCTCCTTGAAGGCAAGCACGGGGCTGCCTGGCTCACCATTAAGAAGAATTAGAGGGCTGGCGGAGGTGTGGCTCAAGTGGTAGAGCTCCAGCCTGGCAGGCACAAGGCCTTGAGTTCAAATCCCTGTACCACCAAAAATAAAATTGTCAGAAACTCTCTTTGCCAGGACTGTGGGTCAAGTAGTAGAGTACCTGCCTAGAACCGAGACTGGCAAACCATACCGCGGGTCAAACCTGGTTTTTGTACCATGTACAGACTCAAAATGGTTTTTACATGCAATAAAATAAAAATAATATTCCATAACAATTACATGTATCTCAAACTTCAGTGCCCATAAATCAGCTTTATTGCAAGGGAGCCACACCTGGGGATGGAGCTCTAATGCTAGACAAGCGCTCACCACTGGGCCACACTTCCACTCCATTCAAATATTGTCCATCTGGCCTCTTACATCCAAGCAGGTGCTCAATCGATGCATTTTTTTGTGTGTGTGGCACTGGAGTTTGAACTCAGGGCCTTGAGCTTGCTAGGCAGGTGCTCTACCACTTGAGCCACTCCGCCAGCCCAGTCAATATTCCCTGAGTGATGGCAAATAAATTTAAAAGCCTGGAGTCTTCTTGCAGCTGGAAACCCATTTTCCAGAGGAGGAAACCAAGATGCATTGCACACGACTTCTGTGACCGTGACCATGGCCCTGGCCTGTTGTGACCCCTTCCCTGGCCCGCCCTGCCCTTCCCAGATTCCAGGCTCGGCTGTCTGTCACCCCTCCTCCAGCTGCACCTTGAATGCTGTCCAACCTGGAGATAAGGGGCAAGGGGAAGATCAAAGTCTCCACTTACCAGACAATTGGCGTGTGGGAAGATTGTGACCCACCTCAGGGGCCTCTGTCCCCACCTCAGCTGGATGCCAAAGAGGCTCTTGTGTCCCCTACAAATAAATCAAGGCTTTCCTTGAAGATGGAATCTGCAATGAGGGTCAAATGGAACAAAACGTCGTCATTCAGGCCTCAGTTCAAAAGGCCCCCTCCTGCAGTTGGTCTTCCCTGGCCTCCCCCAAAGGCCACCCCACACCAATCCCTTGCCAGCACCACGCCCCATGAGCACATTCCAGATCCATTCCGCGGTTGGGAATAGCTTCTTTGTCTATGATTTATGCACTACGTCCCTGTCCAGCTGGTGTGCAAGCCATCGTGCCCTTCCTCTCTTCTATGTCTAGAACCCAGCTGGGTATGCACCAAGCACTCTATAAGCATTGAAGGAAAGGGTAGATGTGTTAACACATCACAGCTGTGATAGTTTTGAGGGTTTTTTTTTGGGGGGGGACTGGGGTTTGAACTCAGGGCTTTGTACTTTACCACTTGAGCCACACCTCCAGTCCATTTTGCTCTGATTATTTTGGAGATGGGAGTCTCGAGAACTATTTGCCTGAGCTAGCCTCAAACCTTGATCCTCCTGATCTCAGCCTCCCGAGTAGCTGAGATTACAGGCATGAACTACCAGGCCCACTGGTTTGAAGTCTTTTTTTTTGGTTTGAGGTCTTCAATGGCCTCTTCCTCTCAGCATCTCAATTATAATTCTGTATTTGTTAGTCCTTGTCACCGTCCAGATGTTGCACTCTGTGAAGATGTCACACCTCCACTGTGGATGTCCAGCCCTGTTTGGTCCTCCGGCCTCTTCCCTCCTCCATCCACGCTTTCCCAGCCTTGTGAGGAGCATCTTCTGCTCTCATGACCCTAATTCATGTCCACACTTGACGACACCCATAGTCCTCTTTCCAGCCAGGCTGCCCTGGCACCAGGCTTGGGATCCAACTGCTATTAGACATGGCCGTCCTCCCCTGGGGAGTTCACAGGGTGTCACATGCAACTGGGCCAAAATTGAGCCCGATCCTACCCCAAAGGTGCCAAAATTGAGCCCGATCCTACCCCAAAGGTGCCCATCTCATGGCAGGGTGAGTAATACACACCTGTAATCCTAGCCCTTGGCACTCAGGAGGCTGAGGCAGAGGATCATGTTTTCTAGGCTGGCCTGGGCTATATAGTGAGACCCTGGCTCAAAAAAAAAAAAAAAAAAGAGGAAAGAAACAAAGGTGTTGGAAGAGTTTGGTACTTGATAAATACACAGTAGGTGCTTAATAAGTGCTTAAGTGTGTAAAAGGACACAAAGAGGTGCAGGTGGGAGAGGGATGTGAGTAAGGTGGGGGAGCAACATGGCCATGATTCGTCCCAATGTTTATGGGGTCCTCCTGGGCACCCCTCACCAGCAGAATCTCTGCTAGGCATTGTGGGGTGGGCACCTAGGGTGTAGAAACAGCAGAGGTGTCTTCAACTCCCATGCATTCACTCGGTGCCTACTATGTGCCTGAAGCTGGACAGGGACCCAGAACACTTTCAGTGGGTATGAAGGGAAAACTGAGGCCGAGGAGAGGCAGTGGCCCAGCCCTGGGGCCCTGCTGGGGACTGAGCGTGGATTGTGGCTTCCCCACCCGGAGACTGGGAGAGACAAAGTCCGGGCCACCGCGCCTCACTGGCACTGGCCCTGGCCCTGGCGCGGCCCCTCCCTTGGGGCTCCCGTCCTCCTTCCTGGCTCCTGGCCTTGGCCTGCGGACCCTGAAGCGCGGGGATTTTATGATTTTATGAGAGGGACCAGGGCCAGGGCCACCGTCCTGGCACAGAGCTGTGAGCCAGCTCAAAGGTGAGTGGGGCCCTTGGCAGGTGGGGCGAGGGGCGAAGGGGACCTGGGGGACAGCCATGTCTGCACAGCACCTTGAGAGTGGCTGCGGTGCAGACCTGGGCCGAAGCCAACGCAGGCTGCAGGTGCAGCATGAGCCCTTCACCCCCTGGGTGCTGGTTATGGGGGGCAGTGCTTCCCACTGAGCCGCACACCAATCGCCTGTTGGTCGCACGTTAATGATTGCTTCATCAAGCCGCAGCCAGGTGGTGCCATAGGGTGCCAGGGCCAGGGCCAACTCCCTGGCCTCGCCTGCCAGCCTCCCCATCCTCAGGGTTGAAATGGAGCAGCATCTCCTGGCTGTTCGTGAGCCTGTGATGAGAGCTGTCAGCACCCCGTGATGTGGACATTTCCCTTAGGAGCGACAGAGGTCCTGCCTTGGGTCACCACCCCACCCCTCAGCCTGCAATCAGCGGGGGGTTCTTTCTTTCCTCCCTGCCACGGTGCCATCAAAGAAGGCTGAGTGGGCCTCTCTGGGTCACATCTCTGATCTGAGCTCCCACCTGCAATGTCAGTGACCCAGCTCAGCACACCTCAGCTCTGCACCCTGTTCCCTGGGTGGCCCTGGAGCACACTGGCAAAGGAGCACAGTGGAACCTCAGTGAATCGGGCGTGGTGATGTACACCTGTAATCCTAGACCTCGGGAGGCAGAGGCAGGAGGATTACGAGTTCCAGGCCAGCCTGGGCTGCAGAGCAAGACCCTATCACAAAAAAACTAAAAAAAGGCCTGGGCTGTTGGCTCAGTGTTGAGCACTTGCCTAGAATATGCAAGGCCCTGGGTTCCATGCCCAGTACCACCAAAAAAAAAAAAAAAAAAGTCTCAATCAGATGTCACCACTTGCCCACCAGGGTGGCAAAAATGTCAAAGCCAGACCGTTGCAAGCACTGGGAAGAATAAGAGCAATTGCCAAAAGGTGCTCTACCGCTTGAGCCACACCTCCAGCCCATTTTGCTCTGGCCATTTTGGAGATGGGCTCTCAAGAATTGTTTGCCCAGGCTGGCCTCAAAATGCGATCCCCCTGAACTCAGCCTCCTGCATAGCTGGGATTACAGGCGTGATCCACCACACCCAGCCTGAGTCTTAACATATTAAGCTTACACTGACATTAGGATCAAGACAGGGCACAGTCAGCCCTCTGTATCCACGGATTCTGGGCCCTCCAGAATCCTCAGAAGGAAAGTATTTGAAAAAGCAAGCTGCACATGTGCAGACTGTATTCCCTAAGTGACAGAGGGTACCCACTAAACACACAGCACTGACATGGTATCAGGTACTGGGAATCACCTAGAGCTGATGTTGCTGGAAGGTCATGCATGGGACCTGTGCAAACACTAGTCCACATATAGAAAGGACATGAGCATCCGAGGGTTTGGGTATCTGCCAGGGCTGTGGAACCAGTGCCCCATGGACACTTAGGGGTGACCATATTTACTCAACAGAAATGAAAACATGAGTGTGGGGCACAGCAGCTCACACCTGTAATCCCAGCTCCTAGGAAGGCAGAAATAGGGAGGATCACAATTCAAGGCCAGTCTGGGGAAAAAGGTAGCAAGACTCCATTTCAACCAATAAAAAGCTGGGTGCGGTGGTGTGTGCCTGTCAGGAGGCACAGGTTAGCATAATCTTGGCTTAGGCCAGCACTGGTCAAAACCCAAGACCCTATCTGAAAAATAACTAAAGCAAAAGGGGCTGAGGGAGTGGCTTAAGTGGTAGAGCGCCTGCCTGGCAAGTGTAAGGCCTGGAGTTCAAACCCCAGTTACTGCAAAAAAAAGAAAAAGAAATGGAGCCAGGTGCCAGTGGCTCCCACCTGTAATCCCCACTATTCAGGAGGCAGAGATCAGGAAGATCGTGGTTCAAAGCCAGCCCTGGGCAAACAGTTCTTGAGACCCTATCTCAAAAAACCCTTCACAAAAATAGGGTGGTGGAATGGCTCAAGGTGTAGGCCCTGAGTTCAAGCCCCAGTACTGCAAAAAAAAAAAAAAACAGGCAAAAATGCTCAAAAGTTTCTTCATGAATGTTCACATCAGTATGATTCATGACAGCCCAAAACAGAAACAACCCAATGTCCATAAACAGATGAGTGGACAACCAAGACAAAGACACAGTCTGTCCATGTACTGGAATATTGCTTGGCCATGAACAAGAAGGAGGTTTTGATCCAGTGTACAGTGTGGAGGACCCTGAGGACACGGTGCTCAGTGAGAAGCAGACACACAAGCACCCAGCGTGTGGCTCCATTGATAGGACACGGCCAGAACAGGAGGATCCAGGGACAGGAAGTGGACTCCTGGGGACCACAGGCTAGGAGGGGACAGGGTGACTGCTCATAGGGACGGGCTTCTTTTCGAGTTCTGGAACTAGAGAGAGATGTAGGTATACTAAAAGCCACTGAACTGTTATAGTATGCGAACTATAGCACAAAAAAAAATACAATGATGAAAAAAGAAAAAAGAAGAAATCTCACGTAGCCGAGCACACAGAAGGTACTCCATTAATCCTCAGGATTATCATTAAAATAGACTGAGTGGGTCCAATGTTTATTCAACAAACATTTATTGAGCACCTACTTCATGCCAGGCACCGTCCTGAAAACAAACAAAAATTCCTGCTCTAGGGGGCTGACATTCTATGCAGCAGTAGACAAAAGAGAGACAACTATAAATAGTCACAATAGATTTGGCGCCAGGTGAGGACAGATGCCAGGCAGAACAGTATAAAGCTGGCAGTGGGCGGGGAGAGAGTGAGCTTCAGATTCGGGGCTGTAAGAGAAGGCCTCTGAAAAGGTGAGCAAGGCCCTGCCATAACTGCAAGGAACACTTTTAGGAAGAGGCACAGCCTGTGCAAAGGCCCTGGGGCAGGACGAGCCTGGGTGATGGAGGAGCAGCGAGGGGCCGTGTGGCTGGAGCAGAGGGAGCGAGGGGGACAGAGGGAGGAGGGAGGCGGGGAGGGGACAGGCAGGTCGTGCAGGGCCCTGTGGGCTGCAGGGAGGACTTGGGCTTTGAGCCTGAGGGAGGCAGGAGCCATGCAGGGCTGGCAGGGGAGGGAGGGCCTGGCTCGGCGCTCACGGGCGCCCCCTCGTGGTTGCGAGGAGGACTGGCAGCAGAGGGCTGGTCCAGGCAGAACGGGCTGCGGTGGAGGGGCGGCTTTGGGAATGGAGACTAGGATGATAGGTAAAAGGCACCTGCTCTGCACACGCAGTTGCTGGGTTTGAATCCCAGCTCTCCAGAATGGTTCTCTTCCCAGCTCCACGGCCATTGGCTATGACCTTGAACCCACGTCTCCATCGTCCTGAGCCTGCGTTTTCTTTTCTGGAGACAAGGCCTGGCTCCTGCGTCTCCCACCATGCCATCTATCACCACAATCCTAATAACTGATTATCACTGGTTGTTCCATGGGGCATTGGTCAGCCCCAGATCCCCTTCCCAGACTGCTCTTCCCTCAGCTTGCCTCCTGGAGTCCTTTGAGGTCCAATCCAAGGTGGCTTTCTGGAGGAGAAAGACTATCATTTCCTCATCTTCCTGTCCCCAGCCTCGAACTTAGGTTCAGGTACCAGGAAAGTGACCTGGCTGTCTCAGGCACAGCCCTGGGTGCCTTTCTTGGTCCTAACTTTACCTGCATAACTTCCATTCCTAGACTAAGGGCTCACAGACCACGACTAATGAACTCCTATTCATCTTTCAGAACCTCAGCTAAAATGCCCCCTCCTCTATACAGCTTTCTCCAGCTCCTCTCTGATGGATACTTCATCCCCTCCCCACAAACTCCCCAGCCCCAGGACCTTCCTCCACTTCAGCCCTGTATAACCAGACTCCTGGGAACATGGCCACTCTCAAGTGCCCCGATTCTCCCCTTGTAGAGGCCTACTTTTTATTTCTTGTGGTGCTGGGATGAACCCAGGGCCGTGTGGACACTCAGGAAGAGCTGAGCCACTGAGCCACTGAGCCACAGCCCAGCCCATGCGTGCTTAAACGGTACTTAACCACACTCACACGGTGTACAGCCGTCCCCACCATCCGCCTCCCTAATGCGGCTGTGTCCCCATTAACACTCACTCCGCGGGCAGGGGGCGGGGCTCAAGTGGTAGCGCACCTGCCTGTCAAGTGTGAGGCCCTGAGTTCAAAGCCCGGTACTGCCTCTTCCCCACCAAAAAAAGAGGAGCGAGGCTGTCCCCGCGTGGACGCGCGCGGAACTGCAGGCGGCAGGCCGCGCAGTGGGCACCAGCATCGCGGCACTTTCTGCAGCCAACACTGCAGCCACTGTGGCCGCTGAGCCCCTGAAACGTGGCCGGGGCACCTGAGACAATTAATGCATCTTGTATTTTATTTCGTTTTTCTCAATCCTAGAGTTAAAAAAAAAAAGTGCGTGGTTACCTCCGCACTGTGACAGCCATAAACGTCCCCAAGGCCTCACTGCACGGCTGTGAACCTCTGCTCTAGAGGTTCAGGGCTGGTGCCCTCCCACTCCACAGGACTCGCTCGGGCGATGAGCATCCGTGTCCACGCTGTCCCTGTGGTGGCTGCTGGGCGCATGTGGCCACTGAGCACTGGGAATGTGCTTCCTGCCACCGAGGCACTGGATTTTAATTTCCTTTCATTTCAAGTCGCTTAAGTTCAAATGCAAATAGACAAGAGCTTGGATTGGCACCCAGCCTTCTTAGGGAGACATGGGGGGTCCCCATGAGCGTGTCCATGAGCTGTGTCTCAGGGTTAGTGGACACGTATGGATGCGGGACCATTTTTCTGAATTAATACTCCTCGAGATAATTTCTGAGCACTTAATTCTATAAGCTGAGGGCCTGACGTCTCCATCCCCCCGACCCCGAGGTCCCCCCAGCCTGTGCAGAGCGAGGTCAGGTGCAGATGCTGGGGCGACGCTGCCCCCGCGTGGACGCGTGCGGAATTGCACACGGCTCTGGCCTGGTACAAATAATGGAAATGTCTCACGTCACTTTTCTGAGACTGAAGAAACGCAGGCGTTTCTTCCCTTTTTATAAGAATCCTAGGGCTGGTGGAGTGGCTCAAGTGGGAGAGCACCCGCCTAGCAAGTACAAGACCGAGAGTTCAAACCCCAGTGCTATCAAAACAATAAATAATCATGATCTCACCACGGGGGGATGGCCTGTTCTAACCCTAATTGTTTCCTGTTATGGCATGGAGAAGTGCTTCCCAAAGGCCTGTGTGTCAAATGCTTGGTCCCCAGGTGGCGCTATAGGGAGGCAATGGACTCTTTAAGAGGCAGGGCCTAGTGGGAGGGAGTTAGGTCCTTGGGGGAGTGGCCTTGAAGGGACTGGTGGGACACTTTTGCTCTGGGCTCCTCTGCCATACTCCTGCCCTGATGTACTGCCTCTCCACAGGCCCAAAGTGATGGAGCCCATTGTACTTGGACTGGAATTTCCAAAACCATGAGCCCAGTTAAATCTTTTCTATCTATTTCATTTTATTTTTGTTTGTTTGAAACAGGTCTGGCTATGTAGCCCAGGCTGGCCTGGAACTCCCAATCCTCCTGCCTCAGCCTCATAAGTGCTGGGATTACAGGTGTGACTATCACTCTCAGCTTGGAATTTCTGTTCTTTATGAATGACCTGCCTGTGGGCATTTTGTTATAGCAACAGAAAATAAACTGACACAGAGGTCAATGCTTCTGTGTTTATGTGTGTGCTATGGGCTGGACCGTGTGTCTCCCCCAAATGTATAGATTGAAGCCCTCACCTACAGAAGTGTTTGGAGCTGGAGCCTTTGGGAGGTGTGGTAGTCATCTCCCTGTTACTATGACAAAATACCTGAGATTTTTCACTTTTTTTGGTGCTGGGGATGGAACCCTGGGGGGCACACATGCTAGGCAAACACTTACCACTGAGCCAATCTCAGTCCTGTTAACTTATAAGAAAAACATTTAGCTGACTGCGGTGGTCCAGCCTTGTGACCCACAGTACTTATGAGGCTGAGGCAGGAGGATTGGGAGTTCCAGGCCAGTCTAGGCTACAGAGCCAGACCCTATCTCAAAAACAATAAATAAATAAAAATAGCAGTTTCTTTGGCTGAAAGCCCAGGAACGTGGTGCCCACTGCCGGTCTGCATCCTAACGTGCCAAGGGTATCACATGGCATGACAGAGCAAGTGGCAAGCCCCATCTCTCTTTTTTTTCCTTGAGGTGTTAGGGATGTTAGGTACTGGTTTTACTACTGAGCTGCACCCCAGCCCCTCCCCTCCTCTTGTTTTGTTTGTTTGGTTTTGCAGTACTGAGGCGTAGGCTCAAGGCCTCACACTTGCTAGGCAGGTGCTCTTACTGCTTGAGCCACTCCACCAGCCCTTTGTTGTGAATTTTTTTTTTTTTTGATAAGGTCTCGAAAACTATTTGCACAGTCTGGCTTTGAACCGTGATCCTGATCTTTCCCTCCTGAGTCGCTAGGATTACAGGCGTGAACCACAGCACCTGGTCCTACTCTTTCTACAAAGCTGACACCCGCCCACCCATGACCTTATATAACCCTCATCAGCTCTCCAAGGCCCGTCTCAGGGACACCACCAGCACACCACAGGGACACCTATCAGTGACACAGTGGCACTCAAGGAGTCCAGGCTGTGCCAGCAGGGGAATCACAGAGCTCACATCTTGGCTCTTCTCCCCCAGCTGTGCACCCGCAGCTCCAGTCCTCTAATTCTTGGGGCCTCAAGTACCCAGAGCAGCACTGTGGGTGTGACAGGGCCTGGTGACCTTAGCCATTTACTGAGAAGGGGACAACAGGTGGCTTGACTAGTGGGAGTCACTGGGTTAGTGCTTGGCATCAAGGAGCCAAGATGGGGTGCTTGGTCCCTCAGGCCCACTACATGTTCCAGCACCCACTAAACAGATGAAAGAGTAAAGCCCAGAGAAGGACAGCCACTTGCCCAGAGTCACACAGCCTATCAGTGGCAAAGCTGGGGTTGGCCTTTGGGTGGCAGCAAGGGGCTACAGAGGACAGGCAGGTGGCAGACACTCCTTCCCACTCCCCAAGGCCCCCAAATATCCCCACTTCCTTCCACAGGTGTGCTGCTGAAGTCAGCCTCCTAATTTACCACCAGCCCCAGGAATGGCAGCCATGGCTTTAAAAGCCTTTAATGATCCACCCCATAGGGCTCCCTGCATGAGGACTCAGGTCCCCAAGGGCACAGCTGGAAGTTCTGGGAAGAATAAAAAGTGCAAAAACAAAGCATTCGTCCTCAGGAGGACCCGGAGTGGAAGCTGGGAGCTCTGGGTTGCCAGCCCCCCAGCCAGATCACAGCTCTCTCTCAGCCTCTTAGTGCACACCTGCAATCCCGGCCCTTGGACAGCAGAGGCAGGAGGATCACAAGTTCCAAGTCAGCCTGGCTACACAGCAAGATCTTGACTCAAAAAAAATGAATTTATGAATGAGTACATAGACCACAAATAATAATAAAAATAGGAAAAATAAAACTTTTTTAAAAGCCTGCCTTCCGTGGGCTTTTTAATGGACAGTGGAGGCCTCTGCTCTGCGCTCCATCCAAGGCAGCTCCCCATCTGCCTCTGGGAAATGCATGAGCCGCTGCCCTTCCCTGGGCCTCAGTGTCCCCAACTTCAAAATGCATTGATGGTGGTACTAAGAATAGTGCCTAGCCGGGCACCAGTGACTCACACCTGTAATCGCAGCTACTCGGAAGCAGAGATCAGGAGGATTGAGGTTCGAAGCCAGCCTGGGCAAATAGTTCGAGAGAGCCTATCTTGAAAAACCCATCACAAAAAAAATGGAGTGGCTCAAGGTGAAGGCCCTGAGTTCAAAGCCCAGTCCCACAAAAATAAATGAATAAATAAATAAATAGCATCTATCTTGGAAAAGTCTTTTGGTCCGGAGGGTCCAGCCCACTGGGGGCAATGAGTTGACTGCTAGGAAGGGTCCCTGCCTCCCCAGCCCCTCCATCCCAGGCGGCAAGGCAAGGTGAGTCACAGGCTGTGAGCAGAGATCCTCTCCCAATCGGCCTGCAGAGATGGCCGCAGCTCTGTCCTCTCCGAAGGTGGTAAGGGTCTCCTCTGATCTGGACAGCCCAGAGACACAGCTCCCCTGCCCACGTGGCAGAGGGGGAAACTGAGTCCCAGCGATGGTGCACAGTCACGAGGGAGGAGGCATTCAAGCACCTGCCCAGTCCCAGGCGGCTGGAGTGCCTAGAGGCAAAGCAAGTCATAGAAATGTGATGATGTCACTTTTTCAACTTCCCCCTCAGTCTTTTATCATTGTCCCTATTTCTTTAGAGGGCGCCCATTTTGCAGAGGTGGAAAAGCGGGGCTTGAAAGTCTCACAAAAGCTGCAAATGAAGATTTGCATTTTCCGTGCTCCATCTACCACCCTGCCAGGGACAAGGTCTCCACGATTTCCCGTCTAGAAAGCCGCCTTTCCCAGTGGTACATAGAACTCAATTAAGTCATGTGACTCGACTCTGGCCAATCAGAGCATTCTCTTGCCATCATCGGTCACTATGGGAAGTCACATGACCCCAGGCTGGCCAATGAGAGCGTCATGCTCAGGCTCTCCAGATTGCTGGAGAGGGGTCACGTGACCCCAGACTGGCCAATGAGCACATTGTACTCAGAACATCCCAATTGAACGGGGGAATTTGTGTGAGCCAAGCCTGGCCATGCCGAATGAGGCCCAAAACACGCTGTAATTAAGCACAAGGGCCTGGCTGGAGTTGCTGAGCTGAGGGAATGGAAGTCTAAAGCTGGGGACCCTAATAGCAGCCTTGGGAGGCAGCTGCTCCAGGAATGGAGCCAATGTAGCAAAACTCAGTGCAGACAGAATCCTGATGATAAGGTTTCAGCCCCTGGATGCAGCCGTGCCTGAAGTCAGTCCTAACCTGCTGAACGTTGGGTGCCATGCACTTAAGCCAAGCTCTTGTTTGTTTTGCTGTCGTTACTTACACCCCAAACATTCTAAATGAATCCGGGCTTACTGGTGCAGACCTGTAATCCCAGCAGTTGGGAGGTTGGATTGGGAGGATCCTAGGTTCAAGGCCAGCCTGGGGTACATAGCAAGACCCTGTCTCAAACAAGCAAAAAAATCTAAACGGGATGAGAGAGTGGCCCCCTGACCACAACGATGGGGACACGCAGCAGGCTGGCAGCCCTACAGTCAGTGAGAAATGGCTAGAAGCTGGGTACATCTGTGAATGTGGAAATTATGGGATGTTAATGGGTTATAACCAAGTATTTGCCTCTCTAGTTTCCAGATGAACATCTGGCTCCACTGCTAAGAGTCCAAGGCTGGAGCTATGTAAATTCTTGACTCCCTGGAGTCTAGACCTGGGCCAGGCATACAGTGAGTGCTCAATACATGTTTATCATGTGACTGAGCCCTGGGAGAAGCAGGCAGGTGGTTCCAGCATTGCCCCCTCTGAGCCACAGTGTCGTCATGCAGAATACGGACGAACACGCTCATTCATTTCACAAACACAGTGGTCTTCCGGTACTACCCAGACGGGTTCCAGAGCCCCGTGGACAGTTGAGTCCCTTCTATAACAAGGCACGGTATTTGCACAGAACCTGCGCACGCCTGCCACAGACTTCAGTCATCTTTATACGCCTCCTGATCCCCAATGCCACTCAATGCTAAGGTCACAGCTACTACATGGCTGAGGGGATATGACAGAAAATCATCAGTTCATTTTGGTACAGAGGCAGTATCTTTCGCAGTGCTGGGGTGAACCCAGGGCCATTTGAAAATAAGCGTAAGACCATATCTCCACAGTAACCAAAGCAAGAAGGGCTGTGGGAGTGGCTCATGCAGTAGAGAGCCTGCCTGGCAAGCAGCAGATCCTGAGTTCAAGTCCCAGCACTGCCAAAAAAAAAGTGTTGGTTTTGTTGAGACAGGGTCTCACTATACAGCCTAGGCTGGCCTCAAATGCTTGATCTTCCTGCCCCAGCCTCCCCAGTGCTGAGATCAACCACATCTGGCCCTCAGGAGAGAATTGAATCGATATGTCATGTGAGCTCAGTCTGGCCAATCAGAGCTTTCTACTTAGGCCATAAGGCTCAATCAGGGATGTCATGTGACCCTGACCTGACCAATCAGACACTGCTCAGGCTTTGGGGTTTGAGTCAGGGAAGTCAGGTGCTGGGGTGGCTGGGTGCTAGGTGCTAAGTACTTAATGCTCCTAGCTGTTTTAACTCTGCAGCAGGCCCGTGTACTCTCCGGTTCACTCGGTCACTACTCACTGAGCACTTCTATTGAACTTGTGTGCTGAACACTTATCTGACACAACACACAGTGACCAAGACACAAAGTCCCTGCATCGAGAGCCAGCATTGAACAAATTAAATGCAAAAGTATCTAAACTACATCTCATACGTGACAAGCCCTATGAGCAAAGACAGTGTCCAGCTTTCGACCTGGACAGAGGTTGTAGGGTCCAGGGCACAGCCCTGGGGTGAGCAGAGGCACCCCAAATGATTTCTTTGTTCACCAGGGATTTGTCTTTTTACTAATTTTGATTTGTTAAAATACATGGTGCAGCCAGGTGACTCTACTCCTGTAATGCCAGTACGAGGAGGCTGAGGCAGGAGGATCTTGAGTTCAAGCCAGTCGAGGCACAGAGTGTAACCCTGTTTCAAAATAACAAAGTTTGCATTATGCAAATGACAAACACTCTGCCATACCCTTAATTAATCAATTAACTTTTGGCAGTACTGAGAGTTGAACTCAGGGTCTCACACTTGCTAGGCAGGAGCTCTACCCCACATAAGCCACTCTGCCAGCCCTTTTTTGTGCTGGGTTTTATTGAGATAGGTTCTGCCCATAGCTCACACCTATAATCCTAGCTACTCAGGAGGCAGAGATTGGGAGGCTCGAGGCACGAAGCCAGCCTGGGCAAATAGTTTGCAAGACACTATCTCGAAAAACCCATCACAAAAAAAGGTCTGGCGGAGTGGCTCAAGGTGTACGCCCTGAGTTCAAACCCCAGTACTGCCACACACAAAAAAAATTTCTTAGTGAACACTAAACTTTATGTTCTGTATATTATCACAAGAAAAATAGATTGCATTAAGATAGTGTTTACCTTGACGATTGAGATTGGTGGCACCCCTCGTTTTATTCCTGAAGAAACACGTTCATTCAAAACTATACCCTGTCCCACCCCAGCCCCCCACTCAGTCCAGGCACTGCTGTGAACTACACAGGGATGTCAAAGTGTCATTGAGAAGTTGACATTTAAACTAATACTGGGATACTGGGAAGAACATCTGAAACAGAGGGCACAGCCTGTGCAAAGGTCCTGGGGCAGGACAAGTCTGGGTGATGGAGGAGCAGCAAGGAGGCCCACGTGGCTGGAGCAGAGGGAGCGAGGGAGACAGAGGGAGGAGGAGGCAGGGAGGAGACAGGCAGGTCGTGCAGGTCCCTGTGGGCTGCAGGGAGGACTTGGGCTTTGACCCTGAGGGAGGTGGGAGTCATGGAGGGCTGTGGGCAGGGAATGGAGGAGCCTGATTCCAGGGCTTTTTGTTGTTTTGAGTCAGAGTGTTGCAATGTAGTCCAGGCTGGCTTCCAACTCTCAATCCTTGCGCTTCTGCTGCCTGAATGCTGGGATTCCAGGCTTGGGCCACCATGCCTGGCCCTGATTCAAGCTTAAGGTTGTCAGCCCTGCAAGGGGACAGATTTTATCCTCCCTGGCCACTGTTATAAAGCTCCACTTAGAACCACGCCTGGCACACAGTAATTGCTCAATAAATGCTGAGAATGAATAACAGCTCCTTTTGGGAGTCTTCACAGGGGAGAAGGTACAAGGGTGGTAGCAATAATTGTACTCCCATCACCCCAGATCGCCCAGCATCAGCGGGTGGGGAACTCAAATCCACAGCTGAACAACTGAGGCCTCACCTCCACGAGGCCTGGCCCAGGGAGGTCCCTGCGCCTGCTCAGCGGCCACCTGTTTCCTCCTCGCCTTTGATTAATTTCCAGGCAACCCCATCCATTATGTCTCAGTGCCCAGCTCTGCTCCAGAGACTGCAGGGCCAGGGCTCATCTGTAACCGGGCAGACGAATCTGGTCTCCATCAGCTGGACACAGAGACAGAGCCCTGGCCCTGCATGGCCCCAGATGTGGCCCTGAAAACCCCAGGGAGAAGAACAAGGCGATGAGTGCTTGTGTTGGGGGGGAGGGAGGTTTGGAAGGGACTCCCAAACTATGATCTCTTTTTTTTTTTTTTTAAGAGACAGGGTCTCATCTTGTAGCCCATGCTGGCCTCAAACTCGAGATTCTTCTGCCTCAGATATGATCTGAAGCCTCAATTCTCCCCAAATTAATTATATGTCCAACATCGCTCCCTCCTAGGTGGTAACCTTTGCTTTCCCTCTTGGGGGTGATTCTGATCCCAAGAGACCCCACCTAGAGAATGATCTGAGACTGTCAAAAGTACAGACGCTGGCAGAGTGGCTCAAGCAGTGAGAGTTAGAGCGCCTGCTTCACAAGCATGGAGCCCTTAGTTCAAACCCCAGTGCCACACAAAAAAGAAAAATAAAAATGCTGAGTGATGATGGCTCACGCCTGTAATCCTAACTACTAAGGAGGCAGGGATCAGGAGGATCACAGTTCGAAGCCAGCCAGGTCAAATAGTTTGCATGACCCTATCTTAAAATCCTTCAAAACAAGGGCTGGTGGAATGGCTCAAGGTGTAGGCCCTGAGTTCAAACTCCAGCATTGCAAAAAAAAAAAAAAAAAAAAAAAAAAGTACAGAGGTTGAAAATCCTCCCTCTAACACTGGCCATGGCTCCCCAAGACTCTAGGAGTAAAATCGCAGTTCCTTGGCCTAGAACCCATGGCTCCTGATCCTTTCCAGCCATTCTTCCCACCACAACATGCCATCTGCCCCTCCCTCCCCCAAAGGGCTGCATTGCACAATACGTGGGTCCAAAGCACGAGCACAGCCTGAATTTATATCCTTGCTGACACTACTGCTTGTGTGATATCCCCCACGTCAATTTGTCTCTCTGTGCCTAGCTTCTCTGTCTCTCAAATAGATATGATGGCAGATCCTTAGAGTTCAAGTGCTAGCTGGGAGCAGTGACTCCCACCTGTAATCCTAGCTACTCAGGAGGCAAAGATCAGGAGGACTGAGGTTCAAAGCAAAATAGTTCTCAAGACCCTATCTCCTAAAAATCAACCCCAAAAAAGGGCTGGTGGAGTGGCTCAAATGGTAATAGCACCTACCTAGCAAGTATGAGACCCTGAGTTCAAACTTCAGGGCCTCCAAAAAAAGAAAAAGAAGGGACTAAGTAAAATCTTATTCATAACTGGATGTGGTGACACACGCCTATCGTTCCAGTCAACTGGAGGCTGGGGATTTCAAGTTCCAGGCCAGACTGAATTACATAGCCAGACCTGGTCTCAAGAAAAAACAATACTTGTGCTGGACACTGGTGGCTCACACCTGTAATCCCAGCCACTTGAGAAGCTGAGATCAACGTTGGAGGCCAGTCTTCCTGGAGGCAAAACCCCAGTTCCACCCAAAAAAAAAAAACCACCTTTCTATACATGACTATTACACAGTGACTGTCCTCAAAAGGCCATGCTGGGGAGGCTGTGTCTGGCTCCTTACTCAGGGGAGTCTGGTCACCAGACGCCTGATGCTCCAAGAGGGCACCTAGACAGTGTAAACTCAGGTGGCCCAACACTGGCTGCCAGGAGGGTGTTGGGCCAAGCAGGGAGGGCATAGGCAGAGCAGCTTCCTGGACATCTGAGGAATGCAGCCACACGACACCCTGCTTGGCTGACATTCTGCTGGCTCCATCTTAAACTGCTCTGAGAAGTTTCTGAGCAAGACACCCTACAATTTCATTGTGCCTGGGCAACCCAAACTCTGCAGCCCATTCTGATGGCCGACTGCAAGAGGATCTGGGGGTCTGGGTTGTTCCAGAGCACAAGAGGAAGTGTGTCACAAAGAATTCTGTGACAGGCGAGGGCAACCCTGCCTTCACACAACTGACCTCCGACCTGACTGACTCCAAAATCTCTCTTTATTTACCATGGTGATATTTGCTTTTATTTTTTTTTAAGCGCCATTGGGGTTTGAACTCAGGGCCTGACACTTGCTAAGCAGGCACTCTAGCTCTTGAGCCACTCTGCCAGCCCCTATTTGCCTTTTTTTTTTTTTTTTGAATTATTATTTTCTTTTTGGCGACAGGGTCTCACTATGTAGCCCCAGCTGGCCATGAACTCCCAATCCTCCTGTCTCCAGTTCCTGAGTGCTGGGATTACAGGCACGCACTACTACACCTGGCTACATCCAGATTTTCAATTTTTATTTTTAAAAATACTGCTGTTTGTCAGGTGTTATGTACGCCTGTCATCCCAGTCCCCAGGAGGTGGAGGCAGAGGCAGAGGCAGGAAGCCAGCCTGGACTACACAGTGAGACCCTGGCTCAAAAAACAAATTTTTCTTTTACTCTAGACATTAGCCTTGATGCAATGGTTATGACAGAGTATTGCATGGACAAAAGACAGCCATCCCAATCCAATATGGCTCTGGCCTTCTGTGGGAGACTGCGTTTTAATTCCATTCTACAGACCCAACACCCAAGGCCCAAAAAAGTTATGTTTCTCCACATTCACGGCGTCAGACAGGCCGCGATTGCCACAAAGTAACCAGAAAGTAACGTCTTTCTTTCAACAGCCTTTTGGGGGCCCGTTCTCCACATAGCAGAAAAGAAATCTTTCAAAACTGGAACCAGGGCCTTCCTCTGCCCATAACCTGCCATGGCTCCCACCTACCCGGGGGTAAAAGTCTTAAGCCCAGAAGCCCCTGCTTGAACTGTCCCCATCACCAGCTACAGAATTTTCAGGGCCGAGGTTGGGGATGTAGCTCAAGTGGTAGGGCACTTTCTGAGCATGCGCAAGGCCCAGGTTGCCACCTCCAGCATCCCCCACCCACAACCAAAAAAAAAAAAACCCAAAAAACAATGCTCCTTGTTCAAAAGTGACAAACACAACAGCAGGGCAGGAAAGCATGAACCAAAGCCCTTCTGGAAGCAGGCCCTGTTCCTCTTCCTGCTCTCACGTCCTCGAGGGCTCCCTTGAGCTAGGCAGAGTCCTGCCTCAGGGCCTTGGCTCATGCATCCAGCTTTCATGAATCTGTTGCCACCACAGGCTCCCCGGCTTTCCTTCCAAGCTTTTTAGTGTTGAGGATGCCCTCCTTGGTCCCCCTTCCCTTTAAAATTGCACTTCCTGCCCCCCCCCTTTTTCTTGTCCATAGCTTTACCAACCAGCTGACCTGCCTAGGACGTGGCTCCTGTATGTGTCCCTAGTCTGTCTCAGTAGGCCAGGGACTTAGCACCCTACCCTACCCTGCCCCTGGCACACAGTGGGCACACAGTAAGTGTGTGTTCAAGGATTGGCCCCTAGGAGGCACGCGGTGCGCCCACCCACCGCCTTTCTACACAGGAGGAAACTGAGGCTCAGAGAGGGCAGCTGCCCAGCCAGAGCCAAGGTCACAGAGCACGTCCGTGGCACGCGTCCAGGTCGCGACAGAGCCCGCACATTAGACGCCAGCAGCAGGGCCCCCTTTCTTTGACAGATGGGGAAACCGAGGCCCGGCAGTACGCCAGGGCCTCCCCCCTCCCCCGGTCCGGAGGCGCGCTGGAGGGAGGGGCGGCGGCGGCCCGGGGCCTGGGCGGGGGCGCGCCGTGCCAAGGTCACCGCGGCGGGCCAGCGGGGAGGCGGCCGGGTGGGGATCCGCAGGCCTCCCCGGGCGCGCGCGTCCCCCCCTCGGCGGCGCGCACGGGGCTCGGGCGGCGGCGGCGGCGGCGGCAGCAGCAGGTGGAGCCGAAGCCTCCGCAGCAGCCGAGCCGCGGCCACCGCCGGCGTCGCCGCCATTAGACAATAGGAGCGGCGGCCGGGCGCGCGGCGGGCGGGGCGCAGGGCCCGGCGCGCAGGAAGCGGGGCCCGGGGCGCGCCGGGGCCGGGCGCGGGAGGGGGCGCAGGAAGCGGGCGAGGCCGGGCGCGGGAGGCGGCGGCGGCGGCCCCGGGAGCTGCCGATCGGCGCCGGGACAAAGGCGCGGCCGCCCGGCGCCCCGAGCAGCCCGAGCCGGGGCGCAAAGCCGGGGCGCAGCCCGCGCCCCCCGCCGCGACTGACATGATGTTTCCACAAAGCAGGCATTCGGTAAGCGGGGGGCCCCGCCGTGCGCCCCAGTCCCGGCCGTGTACCCCCAGCCTTGGCCCTGCCCCCCAGTTCTGGGCCTGCGCCCCCAGGACCCGGCTGCGTACCTCCTGCCCCCCAGTTCCGGGCCCTGCGCCCCCAGGTCCCGGCCCTGTCCCCCCCAATCCAGTTCCGGGTCCTGCGTCCTCAAGTCCTAGCCGTGGACTCCCCAGCTTCGGGCCCTGCGTCCTCCTCCACCCCCGACCCGCGCTCCCCCAGCTCCTGGCCTGTCTCCCCCCACTCCAAGTCCGGGAGCGCCCCCCACACACACACTCTGGGCCGTGAGATCCACAGCTTGGGGCCTTGAGCCCTGTGTCCCCCCAACTCCGGGCCCTGAGCCCTGCCCCCCCCAACTCCCAGGCCCGGTCCCCTCCAGCTCCAGGCCCAGGGCACCCCCCCCACCCCGCCGCCGCCGCCGCCGCCAGCTCCCGGACACCCCCGCAACTCGCAGAGTTCCCCCAGCTTCCGGGCCCAGCGTCCTCCTTGGGTCCCCAGCCAGGTCCCCTCCAACTCGGCCCGCGCAGTCCCCCTCCCCCAGCTCTCGGCCGGGCGCCCCCCCACTGAGCCAGGCCGGGCCTCGGACGGACGGCCTTGGCCTCGGGCCTGGGCGCTCTGGGAGCCCCGCCAGACCCGTCTAGCGCGGGACAGCTTTGGGGGTCTGTGCTGGGGGGCGATCCGAGGGGCACCCTTTCCGGAAGAGCGCACCCGGGAGGAAGGGCGCTGGAAATCCGGATTGGGTACCCCGGAATTCGGGCGCCTCTTTCCAGGGGACTTTGCGGGGAGGCCTCGCTCCCCCACTGCGGACTTAGGGAGGGGGCTCCCGCAGACCTCCGCCAGAGGCACTTGGGGTGTTCAGATGTGCATCCCCCCTCCCGGGCGCTTTAGAGAGCGGTAGAGGGCGCACCCTGCCTCTCCCCCCTCCCCCCACCCCCCACCCCCCGCCATCCACAGCCCGCATCAAAACGCACCCCCAGCCTGGGGGCGGCGGAGGCGAGACGCGCCCGCCCCGGGCTTCCGCGGAGAGGCGGGGGTGAGGGGCGGGCTGGGTGCCCGGGGCAGTAAACACCGGCCCAGGAAGTGGGGCGCGGCGGGGGGGGGGGTCCGCAGCTGCGTGGGGCGGGGCCAGCGGGAAGGAGGGAGGTGCGCTGACCCGCGCCCCCTCCTCGCCCTAGGGCTCGTCACATCTTCCCCAGCAGCTCAAATTCACCACCTCTGACTCCTGCGACCGCATCAAAGACGAGTTCCAGCTGCTGCAGGCGCAGTACCACAGGTGAGCTTGGGGCCTGTGGCGGAGCGGGGGCCCCTGGACCCAGATACTGGGGGAAATGTGTGGATGGAGTGACTTGACGGGTGCCAGGCTCCGTTCTAACAATTCTATGAGGGTCAAAACAGCTCCCATTTCACAGATGAGAAACCGAGGCGTGAAAAGCCTAAGTGATTTTCCCAGAGCTTCAGAGTCCCCTGTCCACCCCACCCCAGTTCTCACCGGATAAAAGCCCTCCCAACAAAGAAAGAAGTCGCAGCCCAGGCATCTCTTGCTGCCCAGTTGTGTGCGGTGGGGGGAGGGAATCCTGGTATCCCACAGATTCTCCCCTTCAGCCCCAAATCTCAGCTTTATAAAGGACTTACCATGTGCTGGATCTCAGAAGAAGGAAAATTGTAAGCCCAGAGGGGTTAAGGAAATTTCTGCAGGATGCACAGCAAGCAAGTGGCAAAGCTGAGATCCACACCTGGTCCCTTCTGGCTTCAGAATGCTAGTTCCCAACAACCCACTGCAGAGGGTGGTCCCTCTCCGGTATCAGAAGGAGGTGGAAGGTCACAAGTCTCAAGTTCCACCTCCCATTCTAAAGTGTTCTTGGAATGATCCGGGGTTTTCTCCAACATGAAAGGGCACGATCACTTATTTATTTGTTTGTTTACTTAATTCTTATTTATTTTGGTTCTCTCTGCATGCTAAGTACTGACCATACGTTCTCTAGCTGCTTTTCCCGTTAACCTATTTTTGCACCCATTTTAAAAATGGGAAACTAAGGCATTCTGGGCAGTTAGCCTCCTGGGCAAGCCCCAGGACCTTGGTTCTGCTCCCTTACTGTGGAGGGTTGTGAAATTGGCTCATTCCAGAGTTCCTGCTACCACAGTGCTGTGTTACCTCTAGTAAGCCAGATCCCCTCTCTGAGCCTTGGCATCTCCATCTGCAGAGCTAAGGTTTCCTGCTATACAAGGAGAGGTTCCTGCCATCTTGGGGCCCACTCACAGCAACTGATAGGCCCAGAGCAACCAGAGCCTCAAGTAAGACCAGAAATGTAGAATTTGGGGTGAAATTGTCTCCCCCTCCCCACCCTTAAGTGCTGGCTCTGCTCCTAATAGGCAGGTGTTCACCACTGAGCCACATCCCACCCTGATTTTTTATTTTCACTTTATTTTTTTTAGTACTGGGGTTTGAACTCAATTCAAACCTCTAGCCACTACACCGACCGGTCCTTTTTTGTGATTGGTTTTTTGCGATAGGGTCTTGTGAACTGTTTGACCCGGTATTTATCCCTGCTCTCTTCAAATCTCGATCCTCCTGACCTCTGCTTTCTCTGTAGCTAGGATTACAGGCTGGAGTCATCAGTGCCCAGCTTGGGTTTTTTGAGCTAGGGTCTCACTCTGTAGCCCAGGCTGGCCTGGAACTCTCAATCCTCCTGCCTCAGCCTCCTGAGTGCTGGGATTGCAGACATACACCATGGTGTACAGAAATTTTTTAATTTTTTTTAATACTGTAACAAATGGACTTTTTTTTTTTTTTTTTTGGCAGTACTGGGGTTTGAACTCAGGGCCTCACATTTGCTAGACAGGTGTCCTACCACTTGAGCCACTTCTCCAGCCCCACAAATGCACATTTTTAAAGAAAATTATGGAAAAATGTAGGGAGGGGGACAAAAAGAACCCCCCCCCCGCTATGACTCACATTACACTCACATTACACTGTGGTAGAATGAGTTTCCAGGCTCTTTTGGTACAAGCATTTACTGAGTGCTTAGTGTATACGGAGCACAGTTGAAATTTTTTTTGTTGGGATTCATTTAACCATTTGCACCCTACACGACTAGGTTGGTACTTTATAGAGGAGGAAATAAGGCCCAGAGAGGTAGAAGAGCAACCTGCGGTCACACCGCCTGGAAATGACAGAACAGAGTTTTGAACCCAGGCTCTTGGACTCAGCGTAGCAGTGGGAATGAGCAAATGATGTGTCCTCGTTCAGCTAAAGGACTGAAGCAGTCAGGATTGGGGCTCCTGGTCCAGCCTCCTCCCCATTTTTGCCCCCCAGGGAAGTCAAGGCTCCCAGTGAAGCCGGCATCTCCGGAGGAACCAACGCAGAGTTGTACCAGGCAGCCTGGTACAATTTGTGTCTGGAGAATACCCTCCAGTGGTTGAGTGCTTGGGCTGCTTCCTGGCTTTGTGACCTTGAGCCACTTATTCTCCCTCTCTGGGTGTCCCTGCATCATCTGTGAAATGAGAGTGACGATAAGAATTTTGCTGACCTCAGTGTTCCCAGAGAGCACTTGCTCTTAACAACTTTTGTTGTTATGATCATTGCTTGTCCAGTACTGGATCTACAAGGCCAGTTTTATAATTCCCATTTTACAGTTGGGGAAACCAAGGCTGTCCCAGTCACCCAGCATCACAGAGATCACTGCTGTGCCATGCATTCAGCTGCATGTGGTTTTGTCCTCATCTAAAGTGTGTGGCTTGACTAGGGAAGGGAGTGACCTGCCTGTTGCTGGGGACTTGAAGCCCTCAGAGCCTTGGTTTCCTCCCCACATCCCACCCTGCTGATGGCCTGTGTCTTCTCCTACCCTTCCCCAGCCTAAAGCTCGAATGTGACAAGCTGGCCAGCGAGAAGTCTGAGATGCAGCGCCACTACGTCATGGTAAAGCCACCCTGACCCCTGGGTCCCTAGCTGAGGGAGAGAGCCCAGAGCCTTCCAACCATGCAGACAGCTGCTCCCACACCCAGGGCTGAGCTCTCTGCAGCTGACCCCCTGCTGGGCCAAGCCTGCCTCACTGGCCTGGCTGTCGGCCCAGGTAGTGGCCGAGGTGCCAAACCGCCGGCTTGCAGCCTGGACCTGCCAGGTCCCTCACTGTCCTTGGCAGCTGCTGGAGGAGGGGCATGCCTGGGAAATGCAGGAACTGACGTGAGAGGGAGCCATGGTCCATCCGGCCATGGAACTGGACCTTGGAAGAAAGACTCCCGGGGGGACCCTGTTCTGTAGGAGGAACTACATTCTTTGACCTCATATTCATGCCCCCTCACCCCAACCTTTGGGCCAGTGGATCAAAGCTCTCCTAGGCTGAATGGGATTGGAGTCCAAGAGAGGGAGAGAGGGCATTGCCTGAGGAAGGCCCTGTCATTGCAGCTGGGGTTTCACCTCTTCCCCTCCCCAGCAGTTCTGGGGTTTGAACTCACAGCCTCACACTTGCTAGGCAGGCTGTCTTCCACTTGAGTCACTCCACCAGCCTTGTTTTGTGTTGGGCATTTTCAAGGTAGCATCTCACGAACTATTTGCCCAACCTGGCCTCAAACCACAATCCTCCTGATCTCTGCCTCCTGAGTAACTAGGATTACTGGTGTGAGCCTCCAGTACTCAGCTGCAGCTGGGGTCTGGAAGAACAAGAAAGAGCTGGCTGGATAGAGACAAGGAAACTGTACAAATTGCTGGGAAGGAACTTGGCTTTCTCCCCCAGGGGTAATAGGGAACCATGGTAGGATTCAGAGAGCAAGAGAGGGGCAGGGTCAGATCTGGGGCTTGCCGAGGGAGGCTGCTAGCCCCAGCACCAGACAGCAGGCTTTGTTTATCCTAGATTATTTATACCAGGGAGGCAGACTTCTCTGGAGCCTAGGCCCACCCACCCGCAGACAAAACACATAAAGATAAAAGATTAGGAGGACTGGAATGTGAGCCGGAGGAGCTGGCAGTCCTGGGTCTGGGTGAGGGAGTCTCCCTGTCTGACTCTCTCCACCTGCCTCTTGCTCCCTGCTGTCTCCTGCTTTGTCCCTGACCCCCTCCACCCCAATCTCTCTGTCTCCTCCCACAGTACTACGAGATGTCCTACGGCTTAAATATCGAGATGCACAAGCAGGTATGCCTCAGTTTCCCTCTGGTGCCCCAGAGCTCCCCCAGGCAGGTCCCAGCTGCCCCTGGCTGAGGGCTGTGCCGCCCCTGTTGCCCTGTTACCCCTAAGCCTGTCCCAACCTGTTCCTGGTTACAGTGCGGGGGATGGACCCCATTGGCCTTGCAGGTGCTAAACAAGTGCTCAGCTCTGGACCACACGCCAGTCTTTTGAGCCAGGGTCTCGATAAAGAGCCCAGGCCCGGGCTGTCCAGCCTCCAGCCTCTAGCCTTCACCTGTACCTCCCAAGTGCTGGGATGAGAGGCAGACGCCCGCGAGTGACTCCGAACCTCCTTTTCTTTGGGTTCTCTGGGGGTTTTCTCATGCAAGGCAGGAGTGAGACCTTCACCGTGACCCCCCCCACACACACCCACACACACACATGTGCATGCCTTGTCTTTCCGCGGTGGTGGCAGGGAACGATGACGTGCCCATAGGCTGGGTGACCCTGGAAAAGCCCTCCCTTGACCTCTCGCTTTGGCTCTGCCATCTGTGTCCTGACCAGGCCATGGCGACTGTAGACCCAGCTGCCTCTAAGCCTCCCTCCCTGGGGTGGTTGTGCATGGACAGCCAACTTCCTTCCAACCTCACTTGTGAGGCAGGCACTCTTACCACTTGAGCCACTCTACCAGCCCTGTTTTGTGATGGGTGTTTTTCAAGATAGCATCTCACAAACTATTTGCCCAGGCTGGCCTCAAGCCACAATCCTCCTGATCTCTGCCTCCTGAGTAGCTAGGATTACAGGTGTGAGCCTCCAGTACTCAGCTGATGACTACTTCCCTACACCCCCGCCACTGATGGGTACCCCAGGGTCACTCAGACCACTAAGGACAGAGCCCCTCCACAGCCTCCTGGGGACTAACCCCCTGTGTGTTCCAGGCTGAAATCGTGAAGAGGCTGAACGGAATCTGTGCCCAGGTCCTTCCCTACCTGTCCCAGGAGGTAAGCAGGGCCCCTCCCTACTGCAGCCATGTCAGCATCACCAGACCTCCCGTCTCCTGGGATGTGCAGCCCTAGCCACTTCACAGCTGCTAATGTCACAGTCACTTCGAGTGAACACTGGACTTTTCTCCCCTTCTGTCTGCCTTTTTCTCCCCCAGAGGTCTGCCCGGCCCCATGGGGACTTTCAGCCAAGGTGAGGGATGGGGACAGTCACATATACACAGACCCCCTGAGACACATATGTACAAATTAGGTTCATGCACAGACATGTGACAGGGACACAGTGATGTGCACATGCCAGCCTGTCTCTGTACACCAGCTTATACATGGTGCACACAGACACAGGCAGAAAAGACAGTGACACAGGCACCTGTGGACACAGGCATTGCTTCCACTTCTAAGTGCTGGACCCGACCCGCTCATCTAGCCCATCCAGCCCTTTGAGGCCCACCTCCTAATAATTTGTCATTTCCTCTTTAGCCCCTCCGGTCTCAAGATCCTTGCAGTGTAAACTTAACTGAGAGAAAGGACACAGTGCAAACGCCAGAGAAGAGGTTACTTGCAGCCCTTTGGGTCTACACTTAGGCTTTCCAAAAAGGCTTCCTGGTAGCCAAGGCAAAAAGAGAGATTAGTGGATCCTTGAGACAGACTTTTGGGCAGAACTAGAGGAGAAAAACGCCCTGCATCTCTGCTAGATCTCGGCCCTCACCAGAACTCACTGGGCCTTCCCAGTTGTAAAGGAGAGGGGCTGATCGGCAGATCTCAGCGCATTCTGAGCTCTTGGGATCATGACTTTGCTGTATAGCCGGGCAGGTTGTGCACTGCACAAAAGTCCACATCTTTTACTTCTTTGTGTCATGACTTTGGACAAGTTCCAGGGTTTCAGGATCCTCCAAAGGCTTTTTCTTAAGTATCTGGTGCCAACCCTTTTGAGTTTTCTCTGCTTCATCACTCAATCCATTTGCCACTTATGTCTTTATAGACTGCTGTGTCACCTGACTCCCTCTCTCTCTTCCTATCCCCCTTCCAGCACCAGCAGCAGGTTTTGGGAGCCATTGAGAGGGCCAAGCAGGTCACAGCTCCGGAGCTGAACTCTATCATCCGAGTAGGTCTGGGGGCCTGGGTGGGTGGGTAGGTGACAGTTGGGGCCATGGCAGCTCACACTCCCCCTTCCCTTTCTCCCCACCACAGCAGCAGCTCCAGGCCCACCAGCTGTCCCAGCTCCAGGCTCTGGCCCTGCCACTGACACCCCTGCCTGTGGGGCTGCAGCCACCTTCGCTGCCCGCGGTGAGCGCTGGCACTGGGCTGCTGTCACTATCAGCACTGGGCTCCCAGGCCCACCTCTCCAAAGAGGACAAGAATGGGCACGATGGGGACACCCACCAGGAAGATGATGGCGAGAAGTCTGACTAGCAGGCGGGTCCGGGATGGGGAGGGTGGGAGGGGACAACAGGGAGACCGAGGCACAGAGGGAGTAAGCAATGCCCAGCGCACCAGACATGGCATAGCTCCAGATTGGCTAAACTCGGGTAGTTTTTATGGTCGCTGCTGTTGCGTGCCACCCCCTAGCTTTACTCCCAACCCCCTCTTCCTCCCAACTCCCGGCCTCCCTTTTCCTTCCCTGCAGCCCAGACAGGTGAACCCCATGAGCACCTGCCCAGGTGAGGCCAGTCAAGGGCTGGAGAGTTCAAGGGAGACCAGCTCCAAGGGGGAGCAAAACAAATCTTACACCCCTGGCACTTCCCTGTTCTGCTCACATGTGTAACTGACAGTTGTAGCCAGGCCCGGGGGCACGAAACAAAGCCACCCAACCTGGCACTGCATGCACACAACGCTAGCTCCCCTCCGCCCCCCAGATACCCCAAATCTGCCCCCGGACCCCTCTGCTCTCTCCTCCACCTTTCACCCCCATCACTTGTCCCGCCAGCTCCAGACACTGCCCCCAGCCCACCTGGTCCTCTCCCAAAAGGGAGCAGAGGGAGGCAGTGAGCGGGCCTACAGGCTGGGGGTGGGCACCCCACAATTTCCCTTACCCCTTCCCCAATAAAGATGAGGGTTCTGAAGTCGTCTCCGTTTTTATTTTATTATTTTTCTTTTTTCCAGTATACTAGCTCGTCTTTTAAGAAAGGGAGTATTAAGAAAAAAAAGACAGACAGAAAAATGTTTAAAAAAACAACGTAACACCCACACCTGTGTCTGTATATAGTCAGCTTCTGTTGTGTTCTGTCTTTGATCTCTGCAGAGAAGTGGAAGATGCTGTGTTGAGGGGGGGCTTAGCTGTGCCTTTCAAATAAAATGTGACAAGGTTGGCCGCTGTGTCCCTGCCTCTGTCTTGTGAGGGGACCCCTTCAGGGGAGGGGGGCTTCCTTCCACTCCAAGGCCTCCTCCTCTGTCTCAGGACAGAACACTGAGGGTCCTAGGTAGGTCTGACTTCTGTGTGTTGTCCATCTGCCATCAATGCCTAGCCCAGAGAGGGTGAGCTGGGGTCTGGAGGACACCCAGCCCAGCCCAGGTGCTCCAGGTTCAACCAGCTATTTTAACAGGTAAATCAAGGGTCTCAGAAAGGTGATGTGCCTCAGGCCACAGGGATCCCAGATGACATTTGTTTGGGGGGGTGGGGGGAGGGAGTTGAGACTGCCTCACTATGTAGCCCAGACTAATCTTAAACTAATCCTGCCTCTGCCTCCTGAGTACTGGAGTACTGGAATCAAAGGTGTGCGCCCCCCATGCCTGGCTTCAAATAACATCTTTTGTTTTTTTAATTTTTTTTTTCTTTCAAATAACATCTTAAAAGACTGAAGCCCACCAGAACCTCAAGAACCTCAGAAACAGCCCGCAGACTCCATGTCCAAGCTGGGGAACCCCCCAGTACACCCAGCTTAGTGTCAACACCTTTGTTACTCAGGCTTGGACCACAAGACCTCAGGTTGTCCACCCAGAATGTGGGGCAAGGGCTTCACGGCATGGAGTCCCAGCCTGAGAGCTGGGCACGTGGGGGAAATGCCTCCTGTCTCTAAGGAGACAATGGTCTTGCCCCTTCCTCACAGCAGCCAAAGCACCTGTAACCCCCGGGAGGGTTCCTCCCTGCTTAATATTGATCCTCATTGGACACCAGGACTTGCTTACATGCACCGCTCAGGGAGTGTAAGTTCCTTCTCATTGGAAAGGTGGTTTGGCACCCTGTGAATCTAGTAACACCCCCATCTGTACCCCAACAGCAATGTGACGTGAGTCCATCAGAAAGACCTGAAGGAGACCTTGCAGAGATGCTATAGTTAGTCCTCATTGATGCTGGCTGAAAATTAGAGGAGTTCCCACAGGCTGTGGCAGCAGGCATAAACTCTGCCATTTTACAGTGGAATACTACACAGCTGTGAAAAAGAACAAGCTAAGGCTGTGCTGGGCAACACAAGATGTCAAGGGTGTAGCTCAGTGGAGAGCACCTGCCTAGCATGTGTGAAGCCCTGGGTTCTATCCCTAGAGCACGCACACATACACAGAAAAGCCTGGGTGACCTACAGCACGTGACTTCAGGGGCTGCTCTTGGGGAGGAGAGACAAAGGGAGGCTTCTAGTGGGGTTGAGTATAGTTTCTTTCCTGACCTGGGAACTGATTCTATAAGTGTTCACTTTTTTTCTTTCCTATATTTCGTAAGTTAGAAATGATTTTTTTTTTTTTTAAAGCTGGGAGCTGGTGTCTCACACCTGTAATCCTAGCTACTTGGGAGGCTGAGACCAAGAGGATCATGATTCAAGGCCAGCTCAGGTAAACGGTTTGTGAGACCCCATCTCCAAAATAACCAGAGCAAAATGAACTGGAGGTGTGGCTCAAATGGTAGAACGCCTGCTTTGCAAGTGTAAAGGTGTAGTTCAACCCCCCCCCCAGCTCCCCAAAATAACTATATTGTTCCTCCCATAGCCCTTTGAACAAATTCTAAGTTCCCCTCTCAGGGCCAGAGATGCTGCAAGAAACGACCAGATACCCACCCCCTACTTAGTGGGCAACAGCTGGATTTGCTTATTTTTTTTAGTGGTGCTATTTTCCCCCCCCCCCCCGTACTGGGGTTTAAACCTGGGGCCTAGATCTTGCCAGACAGGTCCTCTCCCACTTGAGCCATATCCCAGCCCCCTATTTATTTATTTATATTTTAATTATGTTTGTTTTTGTGGTACTGGGGATGGGACCCAGGTAAATTCTCTACCACATCATCACCCTGCAGCCAAGTTTAAACGTCTCGCTGTCCCGCGCCTTTGCACAGGCTGTGCCCTCAGCCTTCTTTCCTGGAATCTCTCAATCTCTCTCTCCCTCCTTCCACCGCCCCCCCCCCGCGCTCCCCAATATTCTAATCCTTCAAGTCCGGCCCCCCCCAGTCTTGAACACATTCCCAGAGCCCAAAGGGAGCCCCGGCAATGACTGCGCCCCGCACACGACTTTCCTTCCCTCCCCCACCCGCACCAGGACTCCCACGCCCCGCAAGCGCTCCCCACCCGGCTGTGTCCCCAAGCCCCCAGCGTGGCTGCGAACCCTGTTTTTCCTCCCCCACCGGGTGGCCGAGCCCGCGGCCACCGTGGCCCCCAGGGGCCCGCGCTCCCGGCCTCCGGCTCAGGGAACCACGTGGGCCCTGGAGAGCCTGGGGGGGCTGATGGGGCGACCGCCACCTACGTCCCCAGGGTCCCCGCGGGGGGCGGGTCCTGCCGCCCGCTGGCTCACGACGGGGTGGGGGAGGGGCGCGAGTCCCCCCCGACCCCCTCCTCCGCGGAGCCACAGCCACCGCTGCGGGCGACCTCGGCTAATTGATCTGCTAATGGGCCCCGCGCCGCCGCCTAATGAGGCGGAGGACTGAGGGCGGGGAGGGGGGAGGAGGGGAGGGGGAAGAGGGGAGGGGGAGGACTGGGAGAATGGAGGAAGGAGGGGGAGGGGAGGAGAAATAAAAGGGAGAAAGGAGGGGGAGAAAATGGATGGGAGGGACAAGGAGGAGGAGGGAAAAAGAGGAGAAGGTAGCAGGGGGGAGGGGTGGAAAATGGAAGGGGGAGGGGCGGAAGGAGAGGGAAGGGGGAGCCACGCTCTTGGCTTTTCGCCCCTAGACTTGAGCCTGGGAGGGCAGTGGCGACCGGGTGAACCTGTCCCTCTGACTGGAGGCCTCCTCTAAGACCCTGGGCCCTCTGACAGTCCCCTTCCCGAGGCTCCGGCCCTTTCTGAGCGCATTTGCAGAGGGGGCTCGGTGCCTCCGCGGTGTGAGGACCCAGCAGGACCCTTGCTCTTTCTCTGCCTCCGCGCAGCCATCCACTTGGTCTGATGTCGGCAGTGTTGCACGACCAGCCTGAGGCTTAGGGACCCCCCCACCCCCGGGGCCAGCCCCCCCCCCCGGCCTCTGGTTCCCAGGCCCAAGCATGGCAGAGGGCAGAGGGCAGAGGGCAGAGGGCCGGTGGACCCGCACCAGCCAGGGAGAAAGCACCCTGGGATGAGATGGAACAAGGACGGCCGTCCCCAGGCCAGGGTGTGCCCTCCACTGCCTAGGCTGAGAGTTTGCCCCCATCTTGGAGAGAAGATGGGGGAGTGAGGGGGCAGAGAAATGACCGCCCTCCTTCCCCATTGTGCCGATGGGGAAACTGAGGAAATTGCTTAAGGTCACAAAACAAGGCGGGGCCCCAGCTGGCCTGTTAGCCCTACATGCTAAGGGCCCCCCTCTGCACTAGGAACAACCAGGCAGAGCAAATCTTTTTTTTAAATTTTCAGTATGGGATTTGAACTCAGGGCCTACACCTTGAGTCACTCCACCAGCCATTTTTCGCTTTTCCGAGGTAGGGTCTCAGGAACTATTTGCCCTGGCTGGCTTTGAACCGCGATCCTCCTGATCTCTGCCTTCTGAGTAGCTAGGATTACAGGAGTGAGCCAGGTGCCTAGTAAGAGCAGATCTTGAGGGCAATAAACAGCTGTCCTGAGGCAAGTTTCTCTGGTGCCTCCAACCTGAGCTAAGCGCTTTCAGCCCCTCTCCATTACCGCCCTTGAAAACGCTGGTGAAGAAAGGATTATTTTACAGAGAAGGAAAGGGAGCACAGGCATTCCAAATGACTTGTTCAAGGTCACACAGCCAAGAAATCTGGATTCCAGTGGAGGAGGTCCAGTATCAGCCAGTTGGATTAAGAGATAAAACTTTCTAGACCCAGTGAGAGCTGGGGGGCTAGGGAGGATGGGTGGCCCCCACCCTGCCAACCTTAGCCTGTTTGTTGCTGAATGAGTATGATTGAGTGAACTCTGCCCAGAACTCCACCAGCCCCCTGGCTCATCCCCACCCCCGCCCCCCTGTCCTGTGTTCTTTATTGTCACATTTTTGCCTCCCTCTACACAACTAAAGTCAACTAACCAACTCTTGCTGTCTGCTTGCCCCACCCCCCACCCCTATCCTATGAGTTCTGTGACAGTATTTTGTCCATTTGGGTTGTTTCTGTTTCCCCAGAGGACACTACAGTAGGTGTTCGGTCATTTGGGGGAAAAGGAGAAAATGTCAGAGGAGAGGACCCACTGAGATAGGCGGGGCTGGGCTAGTCCAGCAGGATCCTGGGACACTGGGAGCTATGGGAGGTGTTTGAGCAGGAGAGGGTTTCGTCCAGGTGTGTAGTTAACAAGATCCTCTGGTGTGCAGGGGAAAACTGAGGGACCTGGCCAGAGGGGAAACTGAGGCAGGAGCTGCAGAGGAGATCTCTGCAAGAGGGAGCCCCTGCCTGACCAAAGATCCCCTGTCTGTCCCCTCCTTCTTAAGACTCATCTTTACCTTTCTCAGACTCTCTCCAGGCCTGCTGGACCTGTGCTGTCTCTGGGCCCACTGACTTTGGGATGACTCTCTGTTTCTTATCTATCCCCTTGTCTCTCTGTCTGTCTTTCCTTCTTTCTCTCCTTCCTGCTACTCACTCTCTCTCTCTCCCTCTCTCCTCCCTTTCTCTGCCTTTCATTGAAGGTCGTTCTCCATTTCTCTTTCCTCTGTGTTGCTATTCTGTGCCGCCCCCCCCCACGACTGTAATCTCAGCTGACTGCCCCCTACAAACCGCTCCCACCCACCCAGGCCTCCTGGGCACAGCTGCTGGCTGCCGGCCAAGGGCTGTCAGCCCTTGACCCAGGGCCACTGCCTCCTCCTGTCCTCTCCTCCTCCTCTCCCTGCCCTTCAACCTTGCCCACCCTGTGCCCCGCCTCCTCCCCTCCATACCCATCATTTTTTCCTCCCTCTCCAGTTCCCTCCTTCCTGTTCCAGATCCAGCTGGGAATCTCCCCCTCCATCCCCTGCCAGGCCTGCCTGAGCATGTAGGCTGTGCTGGTCTCATGGTTAATGGTGGGTTCCCCAGCCTTGGTGTAGGGGAGGAGGGGTCAGGGCTGGTGACCTGGCACCGGGTTCGGGGTGTGGGGAGGGATAGCCCCAGGACTCCTGAACAGCAGCCGCAGAGCGCCCACCCTAGTGCGCCTTGCTGTGTGGCTGTCAGCAAGTTGCTGGGTGTCTCTGGGCCTGGAGGCAGAAATCCAGTTCTTCTTCGGAGGGTGAGTATTTATTGAGCACGTGCTGTTGTCAGGCTGGAGTTGGGTGTGCTACATATCAGCCCGTTTCAGAGTGACATGTGCCAGGAGAAAGAGCCCAGCAGTGGCAGGTGGCATAAAATGACCAGAGCCAGCTCAGACCAGGATGACAGTAAGATCTTCCCTGGGGAAATGACTATGGGACAGGTAGGGCATCCCAGGTCGGGGGAGCTGCCAGGAATCACCACAACAGCTGGAATCACAATCTGATCTGGGGCCACTATGAGCTAGGGCTGTTACCTATTTAACAGCCAGGGAATTTTACACATGTCTGTGCTGGGCCCCAAGTGGGGGTGGATGACAAGTCTGGGGTCCAGTTGGTCCCCAGGATGTGCGAGGCCCTGGGTTCCATTCCCAGCTCACAATAAAAGAAAAAGAATGGGGGGGTTATCTTTTGTAGTACCTCCAGCCCCACCCATTCCGAACCTGACTTGTCCCCGGGTCCCTCGTCTCCTACATCCCTCCAGCGTACTCTGTTTGGTCTTGTGGCCACTCAAGGAAGAATCGAATACAAGTCCAGTCATGTGGCAGAAGTGGAATTTGAACTCATGATCCTCCTGCCTCATCCTCTCCACCACCTAGAGAGGTGGCATTTTGAACACAGCCTGTGTGCCGGTTACCACCAAGGCTCACAGTCACCTGAGTGGAGTGCGTCCCCTCTGAGGTCTCAGCTGTAAACCTTCCCCACCAGCTGCTGCCATTATCTTGCTCAATATGCTGGGTGATCCTGGGGAGGCCCTGTCACCCTCTGGGCTCACCCATTCATTCCCTATAAACACCATATAGGCTCTGGACAGACCATAAATGCATAAGCAAACAACTAGTAAGAGATCAGAGTGACAGGGCCTCTGAAGAGAGCGCCAAGTGAGATGCTGTCCAGAGAAGAGAGCTGCAAACAGGTATAACCAGGCTAACAAGACAAGGCCTCTCCATGAAAAATAAATACATACAAAAAGAGCTGGCCACAGTCTAGGAAGAGGGGCAGCACGTCCAAAGGCCCTGAGAACTAGACTCCAGCTGGCATATTAGAAGATGAGGGGGGTCACATCACAAAGAATTGAGCATGAATCTTATTCTGAGGGAAATGGGGAGCTATGGAAGTTTCTTGAGCCTAAGAGAGAAGGGAATCAGACTCACGTTTTAGTGGGGAATCAAAGATGTGGATGGAGGGTAGCCATGGTAGTGTACATCTATAATCCCAGCACTCAGGAGGCCGAGGCAAGAGGATGGTGAAGTGTTTGAGGTCAGAATGAGGGTGCAGCCCAGCTGTGGGGTGTGAGATCGGGAGAGGAACAAAGGAGTCTTTGGGACATGAGTGCAAATTTGCTAAGAATGGCTGTAAGTACTTTGTGGGCATTGATTTGTGTAAAAATTGTATTACTAACCTTGTTTTCCAGACAAGGAGACTGGGCAGCACAAGCCCAGTTGGCATTGATTCCCTGGATCCACACTGGGCCCTTTTGCTCTGCCACTCACGGGGTGTCACATCTCCCAGGAATGCTCAGAGGTTCTGAAGCAAGGCCAGGAGTCAGAGCTCAAGGCACCCCAGGTGTCAGGCCAGGGGGTGGAATCAGATTCACATTAGTAAGGGACCAAAGATGTAAGAGAAGGCCAGGCATGCTAGCTCACAACTATAATCCCAGCACTTGCCCCATCTTTCCTTTGCTCACTTTGGTTTAGGGTGATTTAAATGCATTGCTCAAATGAGGCGACTCCTGTGCTTTCTGCTGAGCCCTAGCTTAAATGCCTTCCACTACCCAAGCAGAGATCTCATTCTTGGCTCTTAGGGGTGGAGTAGGGAAGACAGGACACCCCACCTTCACCTCCAGCTCTGGTCCTTCCCCTATCCCCGCCGTGACCTCAGGGACGCTGACAGGGTTCTGCTGTCTCCCCTCCTCTCAGATTTGCAGCCCCTCCTTGGGTCTCAACACCCACATTAGCCAAGGATACTGGTTTGATGAATGAGTCTTGTCCACCCACAGCCCTGCACAGGTGAGTGACTGAGGCCCAGGGTCTACAGTTTGGGGGTGGAGGTCGCCCCATGTTCCTAGGTAGAAAGAAACGTGTGTCTGATTTTTCCGGAGGGAGGGGCTCACTGCCAAGCTTGGCGGGGAACTGAGGCTCAGAGGTCACCCGCCAAGCCTGGGGCCAGCGGGAGGGGGACAGGCCTGGCTGGTGGCCCAGCAGCTCGGCTGGGGGGCGCGGGAGGCAGAGGTTGGCGATGTCGGAAGCCAAAGGTTTGGCCTCCCCGAGGGAGCCGCTTTCCCGGCCCGGGTCGGATCAATGGGCTGTAATTATACCGCGCCGGGCCCGGAGCCGGCGGGGTGGGAGCGGGAGCTGGCAGGAGGGACGCGCGGGCGGGGGCGCTGGCTGCCAGGACCCACGTTACTTTGATTGACAGCCCGCGCCGGCGCCGCGCGCGAGCTGCTGGGACTTGTAGTCCTTTCTGAGAACCTCTGCTTGTATCTGCTCTGCAGCGTGCACTAGGGAGACTGAGGCACGCAGTCACGCGCCTCCACCTCCCACCTCCATGGGTACCCATCCTTCCCCCATCTGATCTCCTGAGGACAAAACTGAGCCCATGCAGGAGCCTCGGTAAGAGCCATGGCTCTTCCTTGAGCGTCCAGCGACTTTACTTCGCTTGTCTCAGTTTACCTATCTGCAAAATAGGGCGAAAGGCTCATTGTCTGCCCTGGAGGCTGGCCAGGCTTTGGTAAGATAGCAAAGGGCTCTTGTTTTTAAGGGGAGACCCGCTAGACATAGGGGATGGGTCACTTCGTCTGTTTGTGGACAATGATAGAGCCAGCGTCCCCCTCCCCTCCAGCAGAGCTGAACATCCACGAGGGTCTCCGCTTTGCTCTGGGAGGGGGAGCAGCGCTCTCCATACCACGCAGGGAGCCCCTATTCGCCTTCCTATTGGTTCAGCTGAGCCCACGGCCTCCTACTATTGGTTGCTGGCATCCTGATCCCTATTGGCCAATGCCCATTGTGACGTCACGGACCCATGTGGGAGCACCGCAAGAGGATTGGCTGGCACACTCAGCCAACCACCGCGGAGAAAGGAATTTCTACAGTAGCTGGGGCGGTGAGGCTGATTTAAGGTGGTCTGAGCAATCCGGGGTCCCAGCGCTGCTTCTCAGCTTTTTACTTTTTTTTTTTTTTTTTTAAACCCACATCCACATCATAAAAACTGAGCCAGGAACCAGGGGCTGAGCTCTTCTGTAGACTGGGAGGAAAGAGAGATTGGAAGAAGCTAAGCCCCTTTCTCCACTTTTCATCCCCTTCCCCAATTTTGCAAATGGGGAAACTGAGCCCCAGAGACGTGGTGCATAAACTATGAGTTGGCATGGGGACGTGTTCTCGCTGGCATGAATAGATTGTGCTAGATTCTGCCCAGGCTGTTAACTCTCGCTTGGCGCCTGGCGGCTCTTTTCCCTGCTTCCTGCTCTGGCCGGATGTGCATTTCGGGGGCTTTAGGCTGTCTGAGGGTCCCCTAGTATCTCAGGGCTGTTGTCAGTTGTCCCCCTCCCCATCCCACCCGCTGCTCCCAAAGCTGGGGGGAAAAAAGGGAAACAAATATCTGCATTCTCCTTCCTGGCAGCTCACACACACAGGGTGTGTGTGTGTGTGTGGTCTTGTGGCTTCCCAGGCAATCCACAAATCTGTATTTACCCTCCCCGTGGAGTGTGCCTGGCCGAGGGAGCCAAAGGCTGCCGGGTCAAGACCCCCTCCTCCAGGAACCCTCCTCCCAGGGCACCTTCAGCCGTGAGTTCCTCTTTTTGTCCTGGCAGCGACTTTCTGGGCTTTCCCCCCTCACTCACCATGGAAGCCCTTTCCTGGCAAGGCGTGAAGCTGGGTCCTTCCCAGGGTCCCAGCATCCTGGGGCCTTGAAAGGGATGGGCTTTCTCCCTGAGCAAAAGGAGGAGGAGGGAATTCCAGGAAAAGATAAGAAAAGGCCTGAGGTGGGAAAGACACAAAATAGGTAATCTAGCCATTGTGGCTGGGGAGGTTGTGGGGGGTGGGGAGCAGGATGTGAACTGGTGGCACTGGCTGGGTCAAAAGGTGCAGGTTTCCTGGATGGGCTGAAGCAATGGGAACATGTCCCCAGGGCAATAGGGAGCCAAGAGAGAGTTTAAAGAAAGAGGGCCAGACTGCAATTGCAGGTTAGTAGAGGAGTGCAGCTCAGAGGGAAAAGATGGTTTGTGGTCCACTGGAGAGAGGAGAAGGGGCTGGGGGGGGGGGGGGTCAAACCAGCAGGGTAAAGCCACCAGGTTCTAAGAGTGTCAGGAAGGCTGGTCTATCCAAGCAGAGCCTGGAGATGAGGATCTAGAAAGAGCCTTGAAGCTGGGCACTGGTAGCTCACACCTGTAATCCTAGCTACTTGGGATGCTGAGATCAGGAGGATCAAGGTTCAAGGCCAGCCTGGGCAAATAGTTCACAACACTCCATCACCAAAATAACCAGAGCAAATTGGACTGGAGGTGTGGCTCAAGCAGTGGAATACCTGCTTTGCAATTGTGAAGCCCTGAGTTCAAACCCCAGTCCCACCAAAAAAGAAAAAAAAAGAGGCCCTGAGTGTGAGAAGTTCGTGACTTTGGCAAGAGAAGGCTCAGAGAAGTTATGGGATTGGAGGGGGCAGATGACTAGGGTTATCACTATTTGCACTCCAGGGAGGAGAGATGTTGGGGTGTCAGGTTTGGAATCAGCACTTCCCTGACCCCAAGAACCACAAATTTGGCATTGTGGAATTCTGTGCAGAAAACCCCGTTTCTTAGATTTTCCATGTAAAGAGTGTGGCCTGTGATTTCTGGCTTTAGCCAGAGAAGCCATTACCTGTTCAAGTTTTGAGTAAGGCCCGGCAGGGACCAAGATAGGCTCAATCCCTACTCAGATGGGGAAGGAGACAAATGGAATAGGACAACCTGCAAAGAAACTATTATTTAAAAAACAAAACCACTGTGATAGAAAGGAACTAGGAGGAGAAACAGAAGAGGATGGTTTGAGAATGACATGATGGGGGTGGGCCAGAGTTGCCTAAAAGGGTGACCAAGACTGGATGATGAGAAACAAGGGAAGAGAGTTCCAAATCGAGGGAAAAGCATGTGCAAAGGCCCTGAGGCCACACTGTGTCCATGGTAGACCGAGTGAAGTCCACAGGTAAAGAATTAGGGATGGTGGAGGGAAGAAGGGGGTGGCAGTGTTTAGTATGAGCCTTGTAGGAAGAGAGGGAAGTCTGGATTTTAATTTTCTTTTAGTGCTGGGAATGGAACCCAGGGCCTCATGCATGCTACCTAGGCAAGTGCTCTAACCATGAACTCCAACCTCAGCCCTGGATTTGATTTCTGTGACAATAGGCAGCCACTGAGTACTCCAGCACACATGCACAACCCCACAGTCTCTCTTCCTCTCCTTCCCATGACTGCTGGCCTGGATCCTCAAGTTTTGTCTCCAATGTCAACCTTCCCAAAGTGTCCTCTCCCAGACACACAAGATGAGTGGGTCTCCTTTTGTAAGTCTCCATCACTGCTCCCTTAAATTCTTTCTTTGTACACTAAATAATTGTATGACCACCAAGCAGTGAACTTGGCTGGTCTCTGGCCTGATGGGAGAGGGCTGGGAAGTGTTCCACAGCCATCCTGGTACCCAGGTGCCTGGAGCCATGCCTGGGAAGAAGGTGCTCAGGAAATACATGCCCTGGGAGAAACGATGCCTGTGTGTTTGGTAAGGGTCTTGTACCCTTTAGCTGACTTACCTACCTATAGAAGTCCAACCATCAGCACATGGGTTCCCCCCTACTTTCTTCCCCACTCTGCTCCAGTGCCTAGAACTGTCTGATCTATAGTAGGCCCTTCAGTGTCTGTTGATTGACTTAACAAAGGACTGACTGTGGTTTCTCATATGCAAGGACTCCTCTGTCCCAAGTGATCCGAGGGATGCTCACTGGAGACTCTCTGAAGGGGGACAGAGTCTCAGCCCTGGGAAGAAAGACTTCAGTCTGATGGCAGAGCTGTGATTCTCCATGCTCAGTGGGACATGGCCCAGAGAGGAGATGGGGCAGTCTGCAGGTGGTGGCGTCTGCAGCACCAGCTCCCATGTCAAGTGTGCTGAGTCTGGCCGGGCTTGGGCTCCATCTCATTTAAACACCGCCCTCACCCACGCCATTCACAGTGACTGCCGAGGCCGAGAGAGGGGGGACGAGGGGTGGCCTGAGCTGGGAAGCAGAGGTTGGCTCTGTCCCCAGCCTTGTCCCTTCCCTGGCAGGTGGCCCTGCTTGCGCTTGGCAAAGCTGCTTCCTCCTGACCCTTCAATCCGTGCCCAATGTCAATGACTCGGAAAAGCCATTTCTGACCCCCACATGGGTCCCCTCTCTTCCAAGCTACTCCCCGCAGAGCGCATCGAGGTGTTTATTTGCTAACTTGTGTTTCTCTTGCAGGGGGGTGGTGGAGGTGGTGGGGACACCAGGACTGGACGCGAGCCTCAGTTTCCCCGCTAGTCAAGGGTGCAAGGGAGAGGGTGGGTTGGGGGGGCGCGGAGGCGGGGGCGCGCGCGGGGGCGGGGCGGGGGCGGCGGCGCCACCTTAAGGCGGCTCAGCCCGCGGCTCCCGGCCGAGCCCCGCCGGAGGGAGGCGGCTCCGCGCGGGGTCCGCCGCCCGCGCCGCCGCACCGAACCGGGGCCGCGGCCGCCGACCTTCTGCTCGGGCTGCGGCCGCCTCGCCGCGCCGCGCCCCGCGCCTGCGCCTCCCGGGGCGGGGAGGGGGCTGCGCGCCCCCCGCAGGTCCCCGCGATCCCTAGCGCGCTCGCTCAGGGGGCGACGGGGACTCCAGGGTCCCCTGCCCCGCGCCTTCCTCTTTCTTTGGGCCAAATTCCTGCAGCCCCAGCTTCTCCCCCTTCCCATACTGTCAACGCTCTCGTGGCGCTGGGGGGGCTTCTCAGATCGGCAGGATGTACCCCCAAGGAAGGCACCCGGTGAGTGGGGACCCCGAGCTGCAGGGGAGGAGAAGGGGGTCCCCCTGTCCCAGCGTCCCGGGAACTCAGATCCTGATGTCGCCCCCCCCTCCCCCGCCACAATGCCTCCCCCCAGCAGACCCCGCTTCAGTCCGGCCAGCCCTTTAAGTTCTCGATCTTGGAGATCTGCGACCGCATTAAAGAAGAATTCCAGTTTCTTCAGGCTCAGTACCACAGGTGAGGGGGCGCGGGGGCGCCCCGCCCCGAGCGCACCTGGAGGCCGGGGAGGGGGCGGGGCAACGGGCGGGGCCTGCGGGGGAGGGGAGAGGTTCCCTGGGGGTGGGGAGGGGAGGGGAGGGGAGGGCAGGGAGGGACTTCCCTGTGGAGACTCTGGCGAGCTGGGGTCAAGGACCTTGGTGTGGAGTGTTTTGAGCCCTGGAAGGGGCGAGCGGGAGGTTTATAAGGAAATGGGGAGGGCGAGGCCCAGCCTGTCACTTGGGGAACTGTCCCATGTGAGACGTGGGTACCGCATGTCCTCTCTCCTGTCCAGTCTCAAGCTAGAATGTGAGAAGCTGGCGAGTGAGAAAACGGAGATGCAGAGACACTATGTCATGGTGAGGGTCAGGAGAGCGGGGTGGGGGAGCGGGAAGAAGGGCTTGGCTGTGGGGGTGTCCCTTCTCAGTCTGCCTGTCCTGCTCTGAGCCTTAGCTTACTTGCCCGAAAACTGGGCTGGCTGGGATTCTAGGCTTTCTTTCCATGTCCCCCCAAGCCCTCCCCGCCTGGGGACATCTCTGGGGGGCTGGGGTCTCTGGACACCGCCTCTCTGGGGGAGAGCATAGAGGGTCCTCCTACAGATGCCCTGACTCCCCTACGGGCTCTGCTTCTGAACTCCGTGGGGCTGGGGACTCTGTCTTGCTGTGAGTCCCCCAGCCTGGGAGCTCTTGGAAGAGCACAGGTCACCAGCTGTCTACCTGCCGGTGTTCCCAGCTTGGGTTTCCTTTGTAGTACTATGAGATGTCCTACGGGCTCAACATCGAAATGCACAAGCAGGTACGGTACTTGTGCTTGGAGGGCCGGGGGTCTCTAGGGAGGGTGGGGTCTTACCTTGAAATCTCTGTAGAGGTTCCCAAGGGTCAGTCTGGTAACAGGGAGATTCCAGCTTCTGGGAGCAGTGGCCTGCACCCAGAGCTGGCAGAGAGGCAGTGACTGGTGCCTACCAAGGGAGAGGCACAGAGAAGGAGGTGGACACCCACAGAAAGGCTGTGGAAGCAACTTCTGTCCCAGGAGGAGGCTGGATGGACAGTCTTGGAGGTCATTTTTGGCCCAGAGAGTCTGAGTTTTGAGATGGACCACAAGATTCTATTGCTATTTGGAAGGTTCTGAGATAGATCACAGAGTTCTGTTTCTGTCCTCAGGGCTCTGAGATTGACCCCAAGACCGTGAGGCTCTGAGGCTTTTCCTTGGCTTCTGAGTGTGATCAAAGCCATTTCGAGATAGATGGCAAGGTTCTGAGATAGACCAAAAGGTTCTGAGGCGATACTCAGGCTCTGAGATTGACTCCAATGATAAGATGTCAGGCGCAAGGTTTGGAGACTGACCTGTGTGTGCTGAGATGCCCCACAAGGTTCTGAGGCTGTCTCCAAACCTCTGAGTGTGGTGGCAAGGTTTTGAGATAAACCAGAAGGTTCCAAAATTGACGCCAGGGGTCCAGGGTTAACCCTGAAGGGGATGGAGAAATTCTGACCTGGACACAGATGAATTCTTAGTTGTCCCCATCAGAATAATAGAATAACGGCAGAGCCTCGGGCTGAGGCCTGAGGCTTCCTGGGGCCGGGAAGAAAAAGGCAGTGGCCAGGGGTGTGGGGGTGCCTCGCCTGGCTTACATTCCTGGATATGTGTGAGCAGGCAGGGGGGCTGGTCGGCCTGGAGTGTGGCATGGTCCCATGCGCACAGGCGATAGACCCTCCCTTATGGGGTGGAGGACACTGGGCAGAACCCAGGCCCTGGGAGCCTGGTTACACCCTCCTAGTGGAGGACAGGGGACACCCTGACCCTGCCAGAGCTCGGAATGCACCTGTAACTCAGGGAGAGGCTTTACTCAGTCCTTCATCACACACAGCTTCTGCTGTGCCTCTGTGATCGCCCGGTGCCCTGAGTGTCCGTGTCTGCAACTGCCTCCTGTGGACCTGTGAGAATCGTGTGTCCCTCAGGGTCTCTGACATGCAGGACCCCAGCCTTGGTCATTTGGGCTCCAGGCCTCCCAGGGCATCCCAGTGACGACCCCCTCAGCCTGTGTCTCACTGCCCTTAGTTTCCCACATCTCAGTATATCTGGGGTAAGGGCAGGGGCTGAGGGTCACTGTCCTTCTCCAATTGTTGGCTCTCATTGCTTCCTGCTAGGCTGAAATTGTAAAACGACTCAGCGGGATCTGTGCTCAAATTATCCCTTTCCTCACCCAGGAGGTGAGTGGGCCTGGGACGGGAGCTGTGTAGCTGGAGGCGGGCACAGCAGGGTGGGGGGAGATGTTGGCTGGGGGTGAGGATTACACTTTTCCCTCTTAATGGGTAACAAGGGGTAGAGCTGACCATTTCAGTTCAGGAACACAAACCCTGGCTGTGTGGCCTTAGGTAAGATGTGTGCCTCTCTGTGCTTACTTTCTTACCAGTGTGGTCACGACATTTAATGAGTTACAGAGATGTCAGGTGCTCACTCAGGGCCAAATAAGGGATCATTTTTACACGGTGCTCAATGAAATTTTCAGAGCAGACACAGAGGACACACACTACAGGACACCACTCATAGGAGGTCCCTAGAGTCACAGAGCCACAGAGGCAGGAAGTAGGATGCTGGTGCCAGGAGCGGGAAGGGGAGGGGAGGCGGTGTTGATGGGGACAGAGCTTCAGCTTGGGGAGATGGAAGGTTCTAGAGATAGACAGTGGGGATGGCAGCACAGCCATGTGAGTGTGCTCAACGCTGCTGAGCTGTGCATTAAAATGGTTAACATAGTACATTTTGTTATGCATAATAACAGAAAGCACAATAAGTTTTAAAAAGAAGGAACTAGCCCAGGTAATAACTAGTATGACCAGTTTATTGAAATTGGGAAGATAAAAGTTAGTCCTCCTGGGAATACCCTTGCTAGCCTCAGGACCTTTGCACTGGCTGCCCCTATTTCTATCAGGACCATTCTGTCTCCAGACAGAGATAAGGACAGGTTCCACCTAAGAGAGGATACAAGCGAGAGGGCCCTCAGTGCAGACACTCAACGTGGCTTAGCTCCTGTCCTCGGAGTCTGAGGTTTCTAGAAGCTTGAGACCGAGAGATCTGGTCTAGACACCAGATACAGAAATGGTGTCTGGGGCTGGGGCTGGCGGAGTGGCTCAAGTGGTAGATTGTCCACCTAGCAAGCTCGAGGCACTGAGTTCAAACTCCAGTACCACCAAAAAAAAAAAAAAAAAAGAGGGGGAAAATGGTGTCTAAAGCCAAAAGTGGGGTACTCTTGCAGTACTGGGGTTTGAACTCACCACCAGCCACTCCACCAGCCCTTTTTTGTGAAGGGTTTTTTGAGATAGGGTCTCCAGAACTATTTGCCCAGCTGGCTTTGAACCTTGATCCTCCTGATCTCTGCCTCCTGAGTAGCTAGGATTGCAGGTGTGAGCCTCCAGCACCCGGCTTAACAGTGACTCTTTACTGGGGACCTGTGTAGCTGTCATGACTGGTGTGACAGGATGGAGGCCTGGGACACCACTCAGCACCTGAAGGGCCCAGGACACCCCACAGAGAACTGTCCAGTCCCAGATGGTCGCAGCACCCAGGCGGAGGGACCTTGATTTGTCATCATTAGTTAGACCTGCACGCCTGTGTTTGGTTCTTTTTCTGTGTGCTAATTTCATTAAGAAAAGAAAGGGGGGCCAGGGGGATCACTCAAGGGTAGAGCACTTGCCTCCGTGTGCAAGCTGTGGCTTCCATCCCAGCTTTGCCAAAAAGAGAGGGGAATGGGGGGGTGACTCAAGTAATAGAGCATCTGCCTAGCAAGCACAAGATCTTGAGTTCAAATCCCAGTACTGCCAAAAAAAAAAAAAAAAACCCAAAAAGGTTTAAAAAGAGAGAAAGGAAACAAAAAGAGACAGGGAGGGCAGGAGGGAGGGAAAGAGAGAGAGAGAACCAGGCCAGAGCACGGTGGAGAGCCTGTTGCTGGGGCCACAGAACAGAGTGCACGAACTGGGACCCATCTACCCTGTGTCCCACCTACCAGCACCAGCAGCAGGTGCTCCAGGCGGTGGAGCGAGCCAAGCAGGTGACCGTGGGGGAGCTGAACAGCCTCATTGGGGTGAGTGCTCTTCGCCCCTGCCCTGACTTGGGGACATTCCTGCCCGCAGGCACCTAGCATCCAGCAGGTGCTAAACTGGGTGTGGCGGGTGGGACTTCGTGACCTAGGCTGTGCTGGGTATCCTCTGTCACATCTGTCACTGCTGGGGGCCAGGGACACTGCTGGTGCCCGTCCTGCCTTCCCTGGCCCATCCTTCCTCCCCTCTAGCAGCAGCAGCTCCAGCCACTATCACACCACGCCCCCCCTGTGCCCCTCACCCCTCGCCCAGCTGGGCTGGTGGGCAGCAGTGCCACCGGGCTGCTCGCCCTGTCTGGAGCACTGGCTGCGCAGGCCCAGCTAGCAGCAGCTTCAAAGGAGGATCGCACAGGTGTAGAGGCCGAGGGGTCCAGAGGTGAGCTGGTGGTTCCAGGTAGCATTGGCAGGGGGCCTGGGGGGTGGGTGAGTGCAAGGAGTGAATGACAGGAGCTGCACAGTGGCAGGACTCAACTATATCCCCAGTGCTGTGTGTCTTTGGGGAACTCACTAGCCCTCTCTGGGCATCTAACTGAATGTGGCAGGGGATATGGAAGGATAAGAGAGGTTCTGAGCTAAAAGAAGGGTTTATAAACTGTGGAGGGCTGTACCCTCCAGCACCATGGACTACAAAACCCTCATTCTTTCTTCTCTCTCCCTGCCTCCCATCGTCTGCCAGTGGAGAGAGGCCTGAGCAGGGTAAGTTGAGGCCTGGGAAGTTGGTTTGTAGTCACTTGGGGTGGAGGAAGCTGGGTGCTCTGACTGTAAGGGGCTCACATTCTGATTTTTGGTTTTTGGTGGTACTGGGGCTTGAACTCAAGGCCAGCACTTGAGCCACTCCACCAGCCCTTTTATGTGATGGGTTGTTTTTTGTGTGTGTGTGTGTTTTTTTTTTTTTTTTTGAGACAGGGTCTTGTGACCTGTTTGCTGGACTGGCTTGGAACTGCAGTCCTCCTGATCTCTGCCTCTTGAGTAGCTAGGATTACAGGCATGAGCCACGATGTCCGGCTCACATTCTGATTTTTAACTGTGTGGCTGTAGAGTTTTCTGTGAGGAAGGCTGGAGTTTTATTTATTTAAAATTCTCAGTGCTCAGCTGTTTTCCTCTTGGGTGAGTGAGAGAATGGCTGCAGCCGTGCTCTGGTCCTCTCCATCCTCCCTTACAGGGCTTCCTACCTGACCTATAGCAGGGCTGTCCAGCAGAAATTCAGTGCGAGTGGTGTGTGTAATTTTTTTTAAGGAATGGTTTAATGTTCCTATAACTCTAGATGCACAGGAGGTTGCAAAACAAAAGAAAAAAGTAAGGGGAGGCACCGTGTGTCCCTGGCCTGGCGTCCCCCGCTGTTTGCACCTTGTTTAGTTGTAGGCAGGGGCGAGCTCAGACAGGAGTGCGTGGGCCGCGTGTGTTCCTCTGCGCATGCGTGGGTCTGCAAGCGGGTCCCCTTCACAGTTTAACCATGTGTAGAGCTTTGCCTAATCACCGCATTCTCGCATGTCATTTTCAATTTTCTAGTAGCCACCTTAAAAAAAAAAAAAAAAAAGAAAATTGGCAGAGGCTCAGGGGCAGAGCCCGTGGGAGACGCTGGGTTCCATCCCCAGCACTGCAAAAAAAAAAAAAAAAAAAAAGTGAAATTAATTTCAGCAAAATGTTTTAGGTGTTAGTGAGACCCCGTCACAACCAGTAAGCTGGGTGTGGTGGTGCAGGCCTCTCATCCCAGCTGTAATGGAAGGCATAGGTAGAAGGATCACAGTCCAAGCTGGCATTGGTAAAAATTTGAGACCCTATCTCAAAAAACTACCCAAGGCAAAACAGGCCAGTGGGGTGGCTCAAGTGGTAGGGTACCTGCATAGCAAGCGTGAGGCCCTCAGTTCAAACCCCAGTATCGCCAAAACAAAGAACAAAAAAATGTAAGCTATATTACATTCTTTTCATCTCCAAGATCTGAGTGTGTTTTGCACTTAACCCCATTTCATTTTAAGCTTGCCTGGCTGGGGCTTGCTGGTAAACAGGAAGCAATTAACCAATGAAAACCTGAGCTCCACCCCAACACACGCACACACGCCATGTCCAGGTCGCAGCTTGTGTCTGTTGCTCTTTTCCCAATGGTTTCACAGAGGCCTGTCTGGCTCTCTGCTTGCCTTCTACTGAGGTAGTCATTGCTGTCCTGGATGTCCTCACGTCTCAGGGAGCACGTTCCTTCGAGTGCAATTTCAGAGCAAAGACCTTTGAGAAAGGTTGCCAGTGGCCAACTTTTTTTTTTTTCCACAGCACTGGAATTTGAACTCAGGGCCTGGCACTTGCTAGGCAGGCACTCCTACCACTTGAGCCACTCCACCAGCCCTTTTTGCGTTTTTTTCAAATAGGGTCTCAGTAACTTTGCCAGGGCTGGCCCGGACTGCAATCCTCCTACCTTCACCTACTGAGTAGCTGGAATTAGTCATACTCTACCACGCCCAGCCTCTTTGGTTGGTCTGGTGCACGGGATGGTAGCCTGGGTCTCAGGCATACTAAGCATATGCGTGTTACAAACATAGTTATCCACAGGACGGCCTGGGAGACCCTAATTCCTGGGGAGGGAAGGAATGAGGGAATAGTGAAGGATTACTTACTTATTTATTATTATTATTACTATTACTATTATTATCTCTTGGTACTCACGTTTGAACTCAGTCCTTTTTTTGTGAAGGGTTTTCAAGATAGAGTCTGGCAAACTATTTGCCCAGGCTGGCTTAGAACCATGATCCTCCTGATCTCTGCCTCCTAAGTAGCTGGGATTACAGGCGTGAGCCACTGGCGCCCAGTCTTATTATTATTCTTATTGTTTGGGGGTTACACTGTGACATTTACAAAAGTTCTTACACTATAGCACAGTTGAATTCACCCCCTCCATCATTCTCCTTTATTCCTCCTCCCCTAACAGTGGGTCTCAAATGCACGATCTGCCCCCAGGGGACTTTTGACAATGCCTGGAGGCATTTTTGGTTCCCATGACTTGGGGTTTGTCTGTGAACCCCTAATATTGAGTGAGTGGAGACTCACGGCTCAACACTGGCAGTGCCCAGGGCTCCCACTACAAAGAACATCAGTACCGCTGAGTGGTTGTATGTGTTTCTTTTTGCACACACAATAAAACAGATTTGCCGGGTGCCAAGGCTCCCTCCTGTAATCCTAGCTACTCAGGAGGCAGAGATCAGGAGGACTGTGGTTCAAAGCCAGCCTGGGAAAATAGTTCTGGAGACCCTATCTCAGAAACACCCATCACAGAAAAAGGGCTGGTGGAGTGGCTCAAGGTGAAGGGCCTGAGTTCAAGCCCTAGTACTGCCAATAACACAAACAAACAAACCAAACCAGACTGTTCTCTGGAGCCAACAGTAGGGTTCACTGTGTGTAGCACAAGCTTGGTACTACCTCAGTGACCATACCTCAGTATCATTGAGCAACCATGGTATAGATGAGGAAGCAGACACACAGAGAGGTGCAAGGACTTGCCCAAGGTCACATAGCAAGTGAGAAGCCATGCTGGGTGTCAGCCCAGGTCAACCGCCTCTCTATATAGGATTTTTTTATTGTTCTGTTTTTTAGCCAGGGTCTCTCTGTAGCCCAGGCTGGCATGAAACTCTCTATCCTCCTGCCTCACCCTCCTGAATGCTAGGATTATGGGCATGCACCACGATACCTGGCTTGGGGAGTACTCTTGTACAAGTCAGAGACTGAGTCTCAGAGAAGCATAAAAGCTGCCTGAGGGTCACAGAGGGCTGACCCCAATGGTGGTTTTTATGCCAGCAGCTTTTGCCGTGGCCCTACTAGGGATTCTTGACTTCTGTGCTCAAAGACTGGGTCCTGCCACTTGGTGGGTGGTTTTGGCTCTGCCTTTCTATGGGTCTCAGTCTCCCTGTGTGTGCAGTGCCACTCATCATTACCCAGAAGCTTGCTGTGGGATGGAGAATTTAGCATTGGGGCTGGGGTGTGCCTCAGTGATAGAGTGCTCACTTAGCACAAGGACCTGGGTTCCATTCCCAGCACCAGAAAAGAAAGTAAGAGAGGAAAAAGTGGAGGAGGGGAGGAAGGAAGGAAGGAAGGAAAGAAGGAAAGAAAGGAAAGGAAAGGAGGCAAGACTTTGTCACCTGTCTTCCCTGGGAAGGTCCCATTTGCCAGACAGGAAGCTTTAAGGAACAGATCCTAATAACGGCTATGGGCCCTCAGCCTCTGCTGGACTGAATGCAATATGGGATCCTAGGGCCCTGACCCTTCCTCCTCGCCCGGCTGGTCTCTCTGCAGAGTGCATCCCCCTCGCCCCCTGAGAGTCTGGTGGAGGAGGAGCAGCGGCCCAGTGGCCCAGGAGGCAACGGGAAGCAGAGAGCAGAGGACAAGGAACTGTCAGGACCTTATGTAAGTGGGGCACAAGTGGATCAGTCTCCAGCCTGCCCTCTAGGCAGGGTTAGAGTCCAGCCCTGTCCATGACCCTCACTCTAGCACCTTGCATAGCTCCCCATTGCTCATGGAACCCTGGTCAATCAGAAGAGACCCTGTGCTGCCTGGCTTTATTCTTCACTTGCTCCATTTTCTTTAGCTTCTGGTCATGCAGTCATTTGGATTTTTCTTTCTCTAATGCTCAGTGGCAGAGCTCTTCTCTCATATGTGCAAGGCTGTGAGTTCATCCCTAGCTCTGAAAAAAAAAAAAAAAAAGGAAAAGAAAAAGAAAAGGAAAAAAGGAAGGCAAATAAATCACCTCCTTGGACCTCCTCTTCATTCCCCAAATGCAGTCCAACATATCGATGTCTGATCCACCTGCAGTCCCTTACCAGCATACCCAGGACTGTGCTTCGTGCATCTGTGAATAGACAGTGGAGTTTAGTTTTTCTCTCAAGGGCAATAGGGAGCCATAGAAGGATATAGAACAGAGGTGGAGATAGGTCTTAGGAAAATCTCCCTGGGGCCAGTGAGGAAGGCTGCCCGGAGAGGGCAGGACTGGAGCCCAAGGACGGGCTGGGAGAGGAGATGTGTTTAGACATGGCTGATAGGTTGATTGGCTTTGTAGAAGTGGGGAAGAAAGCAAGGAGAACTCTAGTCTCTGGTTCTGCCCTCCCCACACAGAGGACTAAACTGAGGCTGGCACAGGACTCTCATTTAGCTCTCCTTTGCCCTTTGCACGAGGGACCCCCGTCACTCTCTGGGGACTGTGTCATCAGCCTTGCCTTCTGACCCACACATGGGCCTCAGTGGTCTGAGGATCCCAATTGCACAGCGCGGGGTTGGGTGGGGGGAGTTGTGGCGTGAGGCAAGGGCATGACCAGGGCAGCTCCCCCTGCCCCATGTCCCCTCAGGAAAGTGACGAGGACAAGAGCGACTACAACCTGGTGGTGGATGAGGTGAGTCTGGGATCCAGCTTCCCCTGCCCCCGGCACAGAGCAAGGAGGGGAGAGGGGTTTCTGGGTAGGGGGCACAGGAGGAGTGAACTCCTGTCCCCTCTCTATGACATGGCTGGGAGGGGGACAACGTGGGTTCAGGAAGAGTGGGGGACACCAGGCTACCTCATTAGGACAGTTGGAGAAACTGAGACCCAGAGAAGACTAGGAATGGTCAGCAGCACTGGCTTTCATCCTTGGCTTGCTGAGACACCTGCTTCCTTGGCCTCAGTTTCCCCCATCTGTCCAGCGGGGAAAGTAAGGCAAGGTCCTTACGTAGCTGTTGCTCACAGAGTGGGTCAGACACACTTCAGACTGAGGCACTGGGACGTCTCATCGGTCTCCCCAAGATGGTCCCAAGTCCCCAGGCTAGAGGCCGACATGGGAAGAGTACAGACAAGATCTGTCTCTTCTCTCACATCACCCCTGCTCAACGCCACCTCTTGAACCCAGGACCAGCCCTCGGAGCCCCCAAGCCCGGCTCCCACACCCTGTGGAAAGACACCCATCTGTGTCCCTGCCCGGAGGGATGTCGTGGATAGTCCAGCCTCCTTGGCTTCCAGCCTGGGTTCACCGCTCCCCAGAGGCAAGGAGCTTGTCCTGGTAAGGAAGGCAGGGGGAGTCTTGAAACATTCATCCTGGGGGCCCTGGAAACAGACATGATACAGTGAGAAATCAGCTAGGCTGGTGCCTGTAAATTTTGTCTTGATTCTCTTGCCCCTTAATCTTTCCTGTACTTTGTTGCAACTCAGTAACTATTAGAAAGGCAAGTTTGTAACTAAGCTTAGAAAATAAAGGGGAGGCAACTCACTGCCTTACCTGGAAAGCAAGTATCTCTTGCATTACATAGAAGCAAACACAAGGAGACTAATACAGACAAAGCCCTAGTGGGAACTGGCAACCAGCAAGGCTGGACTTTAGACCTGCAGGTCTTGAGACCTAGGAGCCAATCTGACATGTCTCCTAGGTCCCCGTGGTTATTTTGTCTCGCTTTTTTGTTTGAGGGGGAGGAAGGGGGCACTGGGGTTTGAACTTAGGGCTTATGCTGGCTAGGCAGGCACTCTAGCGCTTAAACCATGCCCCCCAGCCCTAAGGGTAGCTCTTTTTCCTTCTGTGTTGCTCCTGTCCCCCACCCAACCCTGGCTGGGGACAGAAGCAAGGTCTTCATGTCACTGAGCAAATGCTCTACCACATGGGCACTCTATTTGAGCCACACCTCCAGTCCATTTGCTCTGGTTATTTTGGAAGATGGGGTCTAGAGAACTATTTGCCCAGGCTGGCCTTGAACTGTGATTCTCCCTATCTCAGCCTCCCAAGTAGCTGGGATTACAGGTGTGAGCCACTGCGCCTGGTTTATGTCTTGGTTTTAATGCCAGGTGCATCACCAGTCCAAAAGCAGTGCCTGGGTGCTGGCAGAGCGGCTCAAGCAATGAGTGCCTGCCTCGCAAGCATGAGGCCCCGAGTTCAAACCCCAGTGCTGCCAAATAAATAAATAAAAGCACCCCCTGGGCAGTGGCAATTCAGACTTCTGCCCTACACTTAACTGGGGATGTCATCTGTTTCTAGGCCTCCCTTCCCAGCAGGTTGCCATGGCAACTGCCAGAGGTTAGGACTCAGACTCTAGCTTTTTTATTTTTGGGTTTTTGAGACAGGGCCTCACTGTGTAGTCCAGGCTGGCTACACGGTGGTCCTCCTGCCTCCACCTGTGAATGCTGGGATTACAGGTGGGTGCCACCACATGGGGATTAAGCCTCTATTTTAAGAGCCCTCCTCCAGCCCACTCCAGGAAGATCTCGCAGGGGTAAGGCAGCTCTATTCCGCTGGAGAAGCCCTCAGAGTCCTCCCTGACCCTGCTGGGGTCCCATCTACTCCCTTGCTGTCTCCCTGTGTGTGACTGCAGGAAGACGGTGGCACCCAAGATGAGGCTATAAAGTGTTTTAAAGGCAGAGGAGACCAGGCCAAGAAGCTTCAATAATAGAGGCTGCTCCTGGGTGCAGCTTCTCCTTAAAGTCCCCCCTGGGGAGGGACAGCTGTGGTTGACCTGCTCTTCCCATGGGGAACAAGCATTCTACCAGGTGCTGGATTCCTTTGAGTGGGAGCACCTCATCTGCCTCCCCCTTCATGAGCCTGCCCCAGTGGATCCAATTGCTTGTCCCTCGAGGAGCCTGGCAACCTCTTTCTTGCCTTGTTTTGGTGGCATTTCAGTGTCCCCTTGCTCCTGTGCAGTGTGCCCTTTGCAGGTCTGTCATGAGCTATCCAGTTCATACCCATGTTGCTGACAGTGCACACGCTGGTACCTTACCATGTGTGTCCCTTCTCTCTGGCATGTGTGTGTGATCGAGGGCAGACCCCGTGTGCCCACCAGCTCTGGTACCCACCTGCCCTTCCACTGGTGTGTGCAGACCTGAACCTCCTGAGCGCTGGCTGGCTGCAGGCGTCTCCACTCCCTTCTCCCATCCAGTTTCTAAGCAGCTACTTAGGCCACAGGGTTTCCAATGCCTGGTGGCCTTCAGTCTGGCCTCTGTCCACAGAACGACCTTCCTGCTGGCACTCCAGCCTCGAAGTCCTGTGACTCCTCCCCGCCCCAGGATGCATCCACCCCCGGGCCCAGTTCAGCCAGTCACCTGTGTCAGCTGGTGGCCAAGCCAGCGCCGTCCACGGACAGCATCGGTGAGCCCCTGCACCCCTGAGCGTGTCTCCTTCCTGGAGGTTTCCAGAAAATGGTGGGGAGAGACAGCCGGTGCAGATTCCAGCCCTAGAATTCATCACCTCTGGCCTGTTCATGACTCCAAGCTGCCTCACTCTGGGCCTCAGTTTCCTTATTGTCTCTGCTTCACAGGTAGGGAAACTGAGGCCCAGAGAATCAAATTGACTTCCTCTGTCTGATACACTGGAAAAACAAGCTCAGGCTTTAAGTCAGTCTTGTCCATTCACCAGCTGTGTGGCCTTGGGCTAGTGACCTAACTTCTCTGAGCTGGTTTCCTGGTCACTAATCTGAGGGATGATAAAGCTCAGCTTCTTCCATCTTATTGCCAGGCCCTGTGCTGATTCTGTGGCCCCTGAAAGAAGTTGGCCTTGGGACTTGCCCTCAAGGAGCTCCCAGGTGGTTGGGGGAGCTTGGGGGGATGGAGAGCCTCAAGGATGTTCTTAAGATATTGAAGGGTACTGGGTCTGGGTTTTGAAGGATGAGTAAGAGTTCACCAATTGAAGGAAATGGAAAGCCATGTCAGCCAAAGGAACATAATGTGTGGAGGTCTGGAGGTGTCCTTGGGTGTGGCCAACATGTAACTGGAGTGTAGAAACTATGGGAGGCTGAATTGGGGTTCAGGGTGTCTGAAGACCTGTCCTGCCCTTTCTCGATCAGCTCTGAGGAGCCCCCTGACTCTGTCCAGCCCCTTCACCACATCCTTCAGCCTGGGCTCCCACAGCACCCTCAATGGGGACCTCTCTATGCCCAGCTCCTACGTCAGTCTCCACCTGTCCCCCCAGGTCAGCAGCTCTGTGGTGTATGGACGCTCCCCCATGGTAAGTCCTCAGGGTGGGGGCACCGAGAAGTGTTGGGGTTAGGGGAGAAAGGAGCTCCACAGGAGAGGAAAAGGATTCTGACTTGGCAAGTGTACGTGGGAAGATGATCTGAGGGTCTCAGATAACTTGGGGTTCCCAGCAGAGTTCCTGGAGAGAAAACAACAAAGCTTATGTCACTGGTTATCAGTGGGGTAGATTCTGCCCCCGGGAGACGTTCATTGATGTCTTAATCCAAATCAGAATCTGTGGCTGTGGACTGAGCAGCTGTGATTAAGCTGCATTAAGAGCTCAGTGCTGGCCAGGCACTGGTGGCTCAGGCCTGTAATCCTAGTTACTTGGGAGGCACAAATCAGGAGGATCATGGTTCGAGGCCAGCCTGGGCAAAAAGCAAGACCCTATCTCAAAAAAAAAAAAACCCAACATGCACACACACACACAAAAGACTGGTGGAATGACTCAAATGGTAGAGTGCTGGCCTAGAGAGCGTGAGGTTTTTTACTGTTTAAAAAAAAAAAAAAAGATCAGTGCCAAGGACTGGGCTTGTGGCTAAGTGGTTATTTCCAAAATCAAGGAGTGTGCTGGATTTGTCCTGGGGACTGAGGTTTTGCAGACTCCTACCTAGAGGAAGTCTGAGCATTGAATTTTTATTGGTGTTGTTGGTAATGGAATTTGAACACAGGGTCTCACACTTGTTGGGCAGGTGCTCTACCAGTTGAACCCCTCCACCAGCCCTGCTGGTGTAAGGACCCATCCAAACCTGGGGTTGTAGGACTCGCTGAACAGACATTCTGGTCCCCTAAGTGAAAACTTCAGCTCTCCTGTTTCCTGGCAGAGGCTGGTAGACAGATCAAGGTTCCTCTGATAAGCTTGAGAGGGGCAGTGAGCCTGCTAGAGAGCACAGGTGGCGGGGGGGTCACCTGCCCTGGGAGATCCTCTGTCATTTTTACAGATAGCATTTGAATCCCACCCCCATCTCCGAGGGTCGTCCATCTCCTCCTCCCTGCCCAGCATCCCCGGGGGAAAGCCGTAAGTATCAGGACGGGGTTCCACACTTTGGGTCACTGCCGTCTCATCTCCTCTGAGGCCCTTCATTATGTAGGCTGGAGCTTGGGGTCCCCATCCCTCATAGCCTTCCAGAAAGACCCTTCTATAAGATAATTGGGGGCTCCCAGCAGAGTTCCTGGAGAGAAAACAGCAAGCTTATGTTCCTGTCTGGGGACATGTGTGGCTGTCATGACTGGGAAGCTCCTGGCCTGAAGTGGGTGGAGGCCAGGGACCCGCTCAGTACCCTGCAGGACCCAGGACGCCCCAACCCAGAGACCAAGTGGGCTCCAGTATCTCTAGAACTGTCTGCAATGATGGCAGTATTTCAGATCTGCCCTAATGTGGCCAGTGCAATCTACCTGCTTTGGGGGTTGGGGGGCGTCTTCACGAATCCTGTGTCCAACACATATGTGAAGTGAGCACTTACGGTGCCTGGCCACCACCTGGACCCCAAGACCTCCTTACCACCTCGCCACCTTAGCCCCTGGCGCCACCTGGGAGGCAGGCTGGAGGAGGTGAGCAGGCCGTGGCTCAGCCCCCCTCCGCGCAGGGCCTACTCCTTCCACGTGTCCGCCGATGGCCAGATGCAGCCGGTGCCCTTCCCCTCGGATGCCCTGGTGGGCGCGGGCATCCCGCGACACGCGCGGCAGGTGCACACGCTGGCGCACGGCGAGGTGGTCTGCGCCGTCACCATCAGCGGCTCCACGCAGCACGTGTACACGGGCGGCAAGGGCTGCGTGAAGGTGTGGGACGTGGGCCAGCCCGGCACCAAGACGCCTGTGGCGCAGCTGGACTGCCTGGTGAGGAGGGGCGGGGCCCACAGCAAGGGGTGGGGCTTGTGGTGAACCAGGGCGGGTCCTTCAGGTCAACCCGTGGTAGAGTTTATGAGCCAACCAGGTGTAAGGGGCGGAGCTAAGTGAAATCAGGGTGCAACTAGTGACCAAAGGGGGCGTGGTTACAATATAACTGGGGTGGAGCTTACAGTAAAGTAAGGCCAAGGAGAGGCTTACAAACCAATCGGGGTGGGGCTTGTAGCCCTATGGGGCGGGGCTTAGAGTGGAAACAGGGGCGGGGCTTGGAGTGGAAATAGGGGCGGGGCTCATGGACCAAGGAGGAGGGGTTACAGTAAAACTAGGGCAAGATTTGCAAGCCAATTGGGTGAGGCATGCAGCCCTAAGGGGCGGGGCTTGCAGGCCAAGGGGGCGGGGCTACGAAGCTGGGCAGATGCAACCTTGCATGGGTCTCCTGGAGCCTTGGCCAGGACCAACCCCAGCCCTTGCTTGCGTCCCTTGGCCGGCCCCAGAACCGGGACAACTACATTCGCTCGTGCAAGCTGCTGCCGGATGGCCGGAGTCTGATCGTGGGTGGCGAGGCCAGCACGTTGTCCATTTGGGACCTGGCAGCGCCCACTCCCCGCATCAAGGCTGAGCTGACCTCCTCGGCTCCAGCCTGCTATGCTCTGGCGGTCAGCCCCGACGCCAAGGTCTGCTTCTCCTGCTGCAGCGACGGCAACATCGTGGTGTGGGACCTGCAGAACCAGACCATGGTCAGGTGCGTGGGGCCTGTGTGCTGTGGGGTGGGGTGCTGGAGCAGCCGGACTCCAGGGTGGACGTCCAGCCCTTCTCTCTCTCCAGGCAGTTCCAGGGCCACACGGATGGGGCGAGTTGCATCGACATATCTGACTATGGCACTCGGCTGTGGACAGGGGGCCTGGACAACACCGTTCGCTGCTGGGACCTGCGGGAGGGCCGCCAGCTGCAGCAGCACGACTTCAGCTCCCAGGTGCTGCCTGCTGGGGTCTGGCGGGAGGAGGAATCCAGCCTTTCCTCTTCTCTCGAGGTGCCCCCTTCCAGATGCAGGGCAGACCTAAATACCTGCTGACTGAGTCCCTCATTTTAGTCTTCCAGACGAATGCACAGGCCCTGCCCTTTAATTCTCAAAAGATGCAGGCAGACACAAAAGGCCCGATTCGCATTAACACCTGACGCTACCCAGACCCTCAGATTGCCCTCTCACATTCTTGTGTCCCCCAGCCTTCAGCCTCTGACTCCTCTGAGGACTCACCCAGGCAGGCTGCTGGCCTGGGGGGTCAGGAGGAGGCTGATGAAGGATAGGAGCTGGGTGTGGTGTGGTCCCCACTGATGGTACCATGGGAATTCTGGCTGCGGGATGTGGAAGCACGGCTCTTAAGGGTAGAACAAAGAGTCAAGGTCTTCATGTACCATGGACAGGTGCTTTGGGGGCAGGGTGCAAGCTCCTGAGCCTGCCAACCAGGATGTCTACTAGCTATTCTCACACACACCATACTTTAAGATACCTTGAGACTTCTGCACATACAGTTCTTTGGGCCGAATGTTTTTCCCAAATGGTGAACTCCTACACATCCTTTAAGACCCATCCACCATTTGCCCTCCTCTCTCCTTGAAATCTGAGAGCCAGCTGTCTCCCAAGCACTTCTCTGGTTTGGCCTTGAAGATTTCTTTGACAGAGATATCAGAGGTGCAGGTGGCCATTGCTGGTTCATTCCTTGTCCCCTTGTGCATATTTCTGGGGATTCCATGGGGATTATCTGCTATCCACTTTATATGGGATCATTTCTCTGCAGCCAGAGAGTCACATTTGAAGCCTTCTGATATTCTCAGCTGTAAATTCCTGGTAATTTACACACGCGCGCACACACACACACACACACATCTCGTGTGTCAGCACAACTTGGAGAGGTTTTTGTGGGACAGGACCTCATTGCTCTGGGTGATTAGGATGGAGTTCATCATAGAAAGATGAGAACTCTGTGTCCTTTGAAATCAAAACAAAACAGAATCCTTGGCATGTGGGCGGGGCTCCAAGCTGAGTCTCAGCAGTCTGGGATCCTGGTGTGCTCTATAACAGACTTGCTGTGACTTTGAGTCTGCTCCGTGACCTTGAGCCTGCGCTGCCTCAGCTTCCACCATCTGCTTAAGGGGAGCGATGGTCCCTGCCTGGCTGCTTCTCCTCCCTCCCTCCCTGCTTCCAGAGCCGTCGTGCATCCCAGCAGATAATGGATGTGCACCCCGGGGTTCTGTGTAATTCTGATTAATATTAATGATTCAACACGCAGTGGCCTGCTGTGTTCCCAACCCCCCGGCCAGCTGCCTCTCTCCGTGGGGGCTGGAGTGGGAGAACGTGGGGTGCAGCTACCACTGGTTCTCAGCACCCCTCCTCCCGCCCCCAGCACTGGAAGAGGTCCGGGATCCTGGCTCTTCCCTCTTTCCCTAGATTTTCTCCCTGGGCCACTGCCCCAACCAGGACTGGCTGGCTGTAGGCATGGAGAGCAGCAACGTGGAGATCCTGCACGTGCGCAAGCCGGAAAAGTACCAGCTGCACCTCCACGAAAGCTGTGTGCTCTCGCTCAAGTTCGCCTCCTGCGGTACGGCCTCCTCCCTGCCCTCCTCCCCGGGACTCCTCCTGGAGCCTCTTCCCAGGGCCAGTGGCTGTAACTGTCTCGCTTGCCCCCACCAACCAAGGGTCTGGTGAAATTTAGATCTTAGATGAATATCAAGTGATTTGTTAGTATTGTTGTGTCCCAAATATGGTGAGATATGCTTGTACTAAAAAGTAAGTAAGGCCGGGTGGGGTGGTACACATCTGTAATCCCAGCACTTGGGAGGCAGAGGCAGGAGGATGGAGAGTTCAAGGCCAGCCTGGGCTACATAGCAAGTTCAAGGACAGTCTGAGCTAATTTGTGAGACTTGTCTTAAAAAAAAACCCCAAAAAACAAAAAGTAAAAAAAATAGCCAGGTATGGTGGCTCATGTCTGTAATCCCACTACTCAGGAAGCAGAGATCAAGAGGACCGAAATTCAAGGCCAACCGGGGCAAACAGCAAGAGCCTCATCTCAACCAATAAAAAGTCAGGTGTATAACTGGGCACTGTGGCTCATGCCTGTAGTCCCAGCTACTCAGGAGGCAGAGATCAGGAGGATCCCTCATTTGAAGCCAGCCCTGGGCAAATAGTTTGTGAGACCCTATCTTGAAAAAAAACCCATCACAAAAAAAGGGCTGGTGGAGTGGCTCAAGGTGTAGGCCCTGAGTTCAAGCCCCAATACCAAAAAGAAAAAAAAGCAGAGGTGGCGCAAGCCTGCCATCCCAGCTACTGGGTAGCCTACATAGGAGGATCAAGGTGTAGGCCTGGGCGTAAATGAGAGAACCCTATTGGAAAAATAACTGAAGCACCTGAGTGCCGGTAGCCCTCGTCTTGTGATCCTAGCTGCTTGGGAGGCTGAGATCAGAAGGATCGAAGTTCCAGGCCAAGTGAGGCAAAAATAACCAGAGTAAAATGAGCTGGAGATGGCTCAAGCAGTAGAGCTCCCGCTTTGCAAGTGCGAAGCCCTGAGTTCAGAGTTCAAGCCCCAATCCCACCAAAACAAAGAAAAAGAAATGGTAGAGAGCTTGCCTAGCAAGTGAGGGGCCCTGAGTTCTAACTCCAGCACCACCTGAATAAATAACAAATAATGACATAGTCAAGTATGTCTCAGTTATTGCCTGGGACTTACTTATCTAAAAATCAAACAGGGAAATACCTGCAAATATTATTTGCGGCTTTTCTGCGAATTGGGGTAGCCAGATGTCCTGTTTGATCTGGTCACCCTCTCCTGGGGACTCCCTCATCTTGAGGGCTGGGGCCCCACAGACCATGCTGTGTGGGACATGGGGGAGGGCTGAGCCTCACAGCTCTCAGGGGCTGGTGACCCCCAGCTCTGGGCTCCCCTGGGTCCTTCGATCTTCAGTTCACTGTCCTCCGCTCCAGGGCGCTGGTTTGTGAGCACAGGCAAGGACAATCTTCTCAACGCCTGGAGGACTCCATATGGGGCCAGCATCTTCCAGGTACGGGCAGCACCTGGAGTTCACGCTCTTGGCTGCATGCCACGGGCCCAAGTCACCAGGGTGGCTGCACTGGGGTCAGTTAAAGGGAGTGCCTGCCCTGTCCCCATCCTGACACAGCTGCAGTGCCAGTCTCCCTGGGCCACCACCCCCTCCCCAGGGCCTTGCAGGCCTCCCACACCATCCAGCTGCTAAAGCAGGACTGGTGGACTTCAGCCACGGCCACATTTGTCTGTAGCCACCTTTTTTGGTTTTTTTTGGTTGTGGCAAAATACATAAATGTTACCATTCTGATCATTTTAAAGGAACAGCTCTGTGCATTAATACATTTGAGTTATTGGGCAGCCGTTCCCACAGTCCACCTCCAGAACATTCCCTCACCCCAAAAGGAAGCCCTGTCATCACAAGCAGTCATCCATCCCCTCCCCAGCCTCTGACAAGTCCACTTCCTGTCCCTTGATCCTGTTCGGGACGTTTCCTGTCAATGGAGTCACAGGCTGTGTGCTTGTGTGTCTGCTCCTCTTACCGAGCACCGTGTCCTCAAGGTCCTTCCCACACTGTGACGTGGGTCAGCGCCTCGTCCTGTTCATGGCTGAGTAATATTCCAGTGTGGATGGACCCTGCTGTGTCCACCCGTCCATCTGTGGACACTGGGCTGTCTGTTCTTTGGCTACTATGAAATCTATTGCTATGAATATCTGAAGGCAAGTTTTCCTAGGGACATGTTTTCATTTTTCTTGGGCAGCTGCCTTGGACTGCAATTACTGATAAATTGGACTGTTTTCCAAATTTTACATTCCCACCAGCAATCGAGGACGATTTCACAATTCTCCATGTTCTCACCAGCACTATTATTGTCTTTCTGTTGTATTCCCATCCTAGTGGCTGTGGAATAGATTTTACATTTTTAAAGGGTTGTAAAACAAAACAAAAAACCCCAGAATATTTGACACATTTATTTAGACTTTAGGCAAAGCACTAAAAATATTCACTGTTGGAGATCAGAGTGGTAGTGTACATCAGCAAGCTGGGGCAGGAGGATTGGGAGCGCCAGACCAGCCTAGGCTACATAGCAAGTTGGAGGCCAGTTTGGAATGCATTGCAAAACCCTGTCTCACTCCTCCATAAAATATTCATTGATGGGCTCTTTACAAAGTTTGTTGGCCCCAGCTATAGGGCACACTGTGAGGGCATACTGTGCTGTGTGACTTTATGCTTGGTGCATACCATCTCTGAGCTACTCAGGAAAGAACCAGTGCTTCAGTTCCATCTCTTAGTGTTGAGACAAAAGGCCCTGCCTTTGCCAGGAGCATGCCACCTGCCCATAAAGGCTCATCTCCAAAACATAGATGCTCCAAAGCTTGTCCCACAGTTTTTGAATATTGTACTGAAAGCAAAAAGCAGAATGGTTGTATGGGTTTATTTTTGCACCATCATTAGTTGAGCCAATGCGAGTTGAGCCCGTCAGATTACCTGTACCTATCTCTAGAAAATGTTGTCCTCCTTCCCCCACTAGGACAGTCCTGCCTTGACGACACAGCCATCCCCAGGGGTGCATTTGGGCACCACAGGCACCGATTCCCTCCAGGTGGTCAGGAGCCAGGAACCGAATCTGCCACCCCTCGCCTCACTTCTTTTTCTTTCTCTCCTCCCTCCCCCACTGGCAGTCCAAGGAGTCCTCCTCTGTTTTGAGCTGTGACATCTCCAAGAATAACAAATACATCGTGACAGGCTCCGGGGACAAGAAAGCCACAGTCTACGAGGTGGTCTACTGAGGCTGCCACCTCCTGTGCCCCTGTGTGGCCATGTGGGAGTGGCTTTCAGGACAGACCTCCAGGTCCCCTCTCCGGCCCCTTCAGCTGTCAGGCTCCTTCAGTGCTGGGGGGGGGGGGTGCTGGGCAGGAGCCCGGGAATAAACACTTGCCACACCTGCCTTTGGCCTCGGCTGGGCAATGGCGGTCACTTCCTGGTGTGACTGCAGGTAACGGAGCAAATGTGTGTGCTGGGTTTGAACTCAGGGGCTCTACCCACTCGAGCCATTCCAGCAGCAAGAAGTACCTCTGTACGGGTCACAGGTGTCCGTCCAGTGTGTGCAAGGCCACCAGGATGAGAAAGAGGCCATGTGCACACCCCAGGGCTCAGCGGTTAAACATAGGGACCATCTTCTAAAGAGGAAAGGTTTATTTTGGCTCAGTTTTGGAGGTTCTAGCTGTTAAGGAGCAGGGAAGTGTCAGGAACGTTCTAGAGGGAGTTTGGTGGGGGGTGCTGCTGGACACAGCACAGGCAGGAAGGCCACACTTCCCTGGGTTAAGGGGACATGGAGACATCTGCAGGGCCCCTCCCAGGCTGGGAAGGGGACACTGTCAGGTGCTGGCATAGATTTTAACTGTGGGCCGGGTCTTTCTGGTGAGGGAGAGGGGTCCTGAGCCCTGCAGCTGCTGAGCAGTGTCCCTGCCTCCATCCTCTCTAGGCCAGGAGCTCCCCCAGGGGGACAAAGTCACCCACCCTGAGAGCCATTTGTCCCTTAGTATCATAGGACACCTTGGGAAGGACCTGGTTCTCCCACCCCCACCCCCCATGCACGGGAAGCCATTCAGATCCCTTCCAAATGTGGGGACCACAGGAAAAGGAGACTAGGCCACTTCAGAGCCACTGGGATGCAAGAGGTCCTCCCCAGTTTCAGTGAGGTGGCCCCAGGGCAGGTGGGGCAGACTGTCACCCAGGGGACAGACAGACACATCGTGCCGCCTTTTTTTCACTTGCTTTATTCCACGTGACACACACCCAGAGTCTGCAATCCCCCACCAAATCTCCAACACCAGCGACCCTCCCTTCCCCTCCACCACTGTGCAGGGGGACAAAAAACCGGCTGGAGTAAGCCCCTCAATAGGTGATCTGGTAGACCGAGGCGTGGTCCTGGGAGCCCGTGACAATCAGCCGGTTGTTAGAAGACACATCACAGCACAGGATGGAGGAGCTCTCAGGGACCTGGCAGGGCGTGGGTCAGAGTGAGCCAGTTTGGGGACACCCCAGGGTCATGCTAGGGCTCAGATTTGCAGCACCCCCTGCCCCGTACAGCCCCCTGCTGTACCTCGAGGACCCTTACTCCTGTGGGCGTACTGTGGACGGTGACCAGGCTGTCCATCCCGACGCTCACCCACCACTGGCCTGGGAGGAAGCAGAGGGGCACCGGTCACACAAGCCCAGCCCCTCCTCTCTCCCTGTCCCTAGTCCCACTGCAAGATCACTCATGGCTTCCGGCAGTGGGGCAGGGAAGGGCCCCACGGGAGGGCTGTCAGGGGACACACTCACCGTATGGGGAGAACTTGAGTCCGAGGACGGTGTGATCTTTACTCCCCACCATGCGTGCCTGGCCCCCCGTGGTGGGCTGCAGCCAGTGCTGGCCGTTGGCCAGGCCCAGCAACATCCAGTCTTCCTGGGGACTATGGGACAGGCTCATGATCTGGGAAGGGAAGGGAAGGGAAGGGAAGGGAAGGGAAGGGAGGGGACAGGTGGCAGAAGGAAGAGAGATGAGACCTCAGCTTGGCTGGCAGCCCAGCCTTTGAACTCACAATCCTCCTGCCTCATCCTCCCCAGGGCTGGGATTACAGGCGTGCCTCACCACATCCAGCTGGCAGAACGTCCAGTGACCCCTACTTGGAACACCCCACCCTGAGTCCACCCCACCCTGTCCTATGATGGCCAGCAGCTGCCCAGCCAAGCAAGCCCCACTGCAGCCTCCACACCTGAGACTCAAATGTGTACTCCAGGGGCTCCCGGGCTGTCCGCAGGTCCCAGCCCCGCAGACAGGCGTCCAGACCCCCAGTCCAGATGGTTTGGTCTTTGATCATGATGCTCTTGGCACCATCCAGGTGTCCAGAGATGTCCCTGGTGGGAGGAGACAGTGGGAGGTCAGCTGAGGCACCAAGGGATAGCCTCACTACCACAAAGTCACCCCCTCGTGAGGGTCAGATATCAAAGCTTCCCCCTCAGGCCTCGTCCTCCCCTTTCCATACACCTTCGGCCATGAAGGGCCTCCAGGAACCTCACCTGAGCCCCTGAGCCTCAGTCTACTCATGCTGCCGAGTGGGTCTATCAGTCAGGGGGACGTGGCATTTCTGAGTAGCCACATAGAAGCATTTTGGTCGATGACAGATCAAATATGATTTTGTAAGGTAACAGACCTGAAAAACTAGCACCCAGTACCACCAGGCAAGAATAGCACGACTTGTTCCTCACGTGCTGGGCAACATGGGCATGGCACTGCCAGTCGGGTGAATAAAGTCAGCCTTGTGCCTGGTGTGCAGGTTTGGGCAAACCTGGTCTATGCTGTGTGCACACAATTGGCTAAAGATGAATTTCTCACAAGGAATCCCCCATTAATCGATGCACCTTTCATGATTTTGCCCTTTTAAAAATCCTCACTGAGTGGGGCACTAATGGCTGACGCCTGTAATCCTAGCTAGTTGGGAGGCAGATTGGGAGGATTATGGTTTGAGGCTAACCTGGGAAAAATTACCAAAGGAAAATGGACTGGAGGTGTGACTCTAGTACTCAAGTGGTAGAGAGCCTGCTCTGGAAGAATAAAGCCCCGAGTTCAAACCCCAGTCCCACCAAAAAAAAAAAAAAAAAAAAAAGTCCTTGGTCTGGGGCTATCACACCCTGTCAAGATGGGGAAACTGAGGCAGACCAAAAGTAAGGTTATTTCTTACAGCAAGGAAGAAATAACCCAGCCAAGATTAGGATTCATCTTTGAGGTTCTCAAATCCGAGTTCAGAGTCTGTGTGGCTTTGACAGGGGCTCAGATGGGGGTGGGGATGTGCACATGGAGGCTCACCCGACTAGAATCCAGACCCTGCCCACCCGAGCCGCACCTGACCACGCTGCAATCCCGTAGGTCCCAGATCCTGACGGTCCCGTCGGTAAAGCCACCCAAGGCCAAGTTCTCGTCCACTTTGGCGGCCAGCGCCTGGCAGGAGAGACCCTCGCAGGGCAGCTCGTCCTTCACGTACAGGGAGGGCGCAGACAGGTCCCACACGCTCACGCTGGCCATGTTATGGCCACCTGCCAGCAGGGTCCTGTCGTCGGAGGTCAGCAGGCAGGAGCGCAGGTAGGCCCCGCAGGTCTGGCGTGGCAGAGTCACGGTGAGCAAGGGACAGAGTGTACCTCCCCCCACAGGTGGCGCTCCCGCCTGTCCTCACCTGTATGCGTGGCAGCAGGTGGCTGTCGGGGAGCCTGTCCTCAGCCACCTGGCTAACCAGGCTCCACACCTTGATGCCCACCTTGCCGCAGGTGAACGCGTGACGCGTGAAGCTGCTCACCGCGGTGGCCAGCACCGTCTCTCCGTGTATCAGCACACGCATCTTTTGCAGCTTGCGTGGGACGGCAAACCTTTTGGCCTCCCAGGGTGCGGTGTCCAGCCTATTTGATGCGTCTAACTCTTCAAATTCCTCAGGGTCCCAGGATCTAAAGAGGAAAGGGCTTGGGGTACGCAGTCTCCTTTGCCCGGTCCCAAAGCGTTCTCATTCCTTCCCAGATGTCGGGGCCCTCTTCTTAGGCCTTGCTTCCCCCGACCACCTACCCAGCAGCCTACCCACACTCCTCCTGTGTTCCCTCTGCCACAACTATACACTTCTCCCCTGTACCTGGAACAAGCAAACTCCTATTCATCCTTTAGGGTCCTCACTATTATGCCCCTTTCTCCAGGAAGTCTCCTCCAACCTGGTCTTTCACAGACCACAAGATTGGGACTATCTACCACTGTCCCCTTCCTTGGAAATTCCTTCCCAATCCCTTGAATGTTCCTTGCAAAACCAGTTCCAGGTTCAAGTGGCAGTTCAAGTGGCATGTTTCTACTCAGACCCTGCAGCTTAGGTGAGACTGGGCAGAGGGACAACAGGTGTGCCCTGCCACCCTCCTCTGAGGCAAACAGCCAGCAGACCACTCACAGGAGAGTCAGGAATGAAAAGGCACCTCGGGCGGGCTCCTGTGAGGGAGAAGAGAGCTTAGCTTCCCTGTGTCATCCTGAAGCCCCCTCCATCCCACCCTGCAGCCTGTGTGGGCAGGTGGCACTCACCTGGTCCTCACAGGGCTGAGCATCATCTTTTTCTTGGGAAGCCTCAAGCTGGGTGGGCTCATCCAGGATGGCGGCTGGTTGTGGAAAACAGGCTGAGCAACACGAGCTTGGAGAGCAAGGGCTGTGCGCCCCCCATCCTTCCCTCCCGGGGTCCCCCAATCCCTTCGGAATTACTCATGGGTTCACAGTTGTCATCTTCTGCGCACAGCTCCGGTTCTGAGTCGCCCAGCTCTAGGTCCAAGCTTTCCTGTCCAAGGGAAATAAGACACTGTGATTGGGCCTGTTCATCTGCCCAGGGTCTCAGAACCAGGAAACCCCAGGTGTGGCCGGGCAGCCCCCCAGCTGCAGAAAGCAGAAGTCTGCAGGCCCAGGGCTGCAGAGACCCAGTGCCTCCAACCTAGCCCAATGCTCCAGGGGGTCCCAGGGACAAGGGCAAGGGCAAGGGGGCTGGGGAAGGGGTGTGCTCAGACTGCACAGTCAGGACAACCCTGGAGCCTCCTGGGTCCCGGCAACCGTGTTTACTCACCAGGCCCAACACAGGCTCTGTCACTATGACAACGGGCGAGGGAGGAAGATGGAGAGAGAACAGGGTTTGTGAGCCGCCCCTGGACACAGCCTCTGCTGTCCCCGGCCCCCTCCCTAAGGGACACTTACTTTCCTGCTTCTCTTCCTGATCATGAACCCCGGTAAAAGTCTGCCACAGATGATGGGTAAGAACATCTTCCCAAAACTCAGGCTTGCAGTCCCAGCCCAGTGGCAGGTCGTCCGCCTCCGGGGTCCACAGCAGCCCGCTAGTCGGCTCGTCTACACACTCCAGCAGGTCTTCTGGAGGCTGGGGGGTGTCGGGATCCTGCTGGGTTTCTTCTTTCTCGAGTGGGAACTGGACTACCTGGGGCTGCAGTCACAGGGTGAGACCCCCGGAGCAGACCCTTCCCCGAGCTGAGCCCCTCCCCTCCCGCCTGGAGGACCTGGAGCTCACCTCCATGGTTGGGGTGTACAGGAGTTGGCTGCAACTCTCTATCAGCTGGAAGAAGTTTGCTACCTGGGGGAGGTTGGCCAAGCAAGTCACATCTTGACACAGTAACCCACAGCCAGCCAGCTTCCCCACTGTAAAGCAGACACATTGACGAAAAGCATTTTTTTTTTTTTTTTTTTGGCAGTAGCAAGGTTTGAACTTGGGGCCTTATACTTACAAGGCAGGCTCTCTACTGCTTGAGCCATTCTACTAGAACTTTTGCTTAGCTCGCTTTAGGGATAATGGTCTCACATCTATGCCTAGGCAACCTGGAGGGCGACCCTTCTATTTCTACTTCCCTATTATACTTCCCTGGGATGACAGATGTCGCCACACCAGAGATAGGGTCCTGTGAACTACTTGCCCAGGCTGGTCTTGAACCAATCCTCTTGATCTCCACCACTCAAGTAGCTGGAATTACAGGTGTGAGTTACTGTGGCCGGTCAAAATTAACACCCTACCTGTCATAGAGTGGATCTGTTCACATCCCAGGATGACACTGCTCTTTGCTTTAAAGGGCTTCCAGAAGCAAAACCGAACATAGTAGACCCTCGGTATGGGAGGGCGTGTGGTTCCAAGGAGACCCCCATGAGAAAAAACAGCGCAAGCTCATCTTGCAGTTTAGTGTTTGTCTGTAGACATTGGATTCATCTGTCCCATACAGCAATCCTTAATCTCCAGTTCTCACTTGGTCACTGAAATTAAGCACATTAGGTGCCCTCTGGGGCTTAGGAGGATCCTAACTTTCACCCTGATCTTTGGGAGGATTTTTCACAAAACTCAGCAGCTCACACACCAACCATAACGTGGGACCCAGTGACAGCTTCTGCACATCCACTGAGCTGCGTCATACGTCCATGGGAATTTTTGACCTTTCTTGATGGCACTGGGATTTGAACTCAGGGCCTCATGCTTGCTAGGCAGGCATGAGCCTGCCTCTTGAGCCATTCTGGCGGGCCTTGATTTCTGATTTATTGTTTTTTGACTATGTTTGGTCAAAACTGTGCAAAATTGATTAGGCAGGCTCACTGTGCACAGTGAGCGCTCTTCATCCATGGCTGGCAGATAGGTGGAAAAAAACTGACTAATCGTTGCATCTCCCCAAACAATGCAGTACAGCAAGCGCGTTCACAGGATTTACACCTCATTAAGTGTTCTGAGCCATCTAGAGATGGCATCAAGTCTAGAGAACAGTAAATAAAAATATAACATCTGCCAGGCGGGGGTGTGTGTGGATTCTAAGATCTATCACGTGAGAAGGGCTCAAGCACCCTGGGTGTTCCCCTCTGGGGCTGTGGGAGGTCTCTGAGCACATCCTTGGCAGATATGGAGGGGATAACTATTTTGATTTTAAAAATCAAGCCATTGACTGGAGGCGTGGCTCAAGTGATAGAGCACCTGCTTTGCAAGCACAAAGCCCCGAGTTGAAACCTCACTCCCACAAAAAAGAAAAAAAGAAAAAAAAAAAAAAACAAGCCACATGGCCAGGCTCTAAGTTGTAACAGAGCTTATCTAGCATGTGAGAAGCCCCAGGGCTCATCCCCAGCACTGCAAAAATAAAATACAGCCGGGCGCCAGTGACTCACGCCTGTAATCCTAGCTACTCAGGAGGCAGACATCAGGAGGATCAAGGTTTGAAGTCAGCCCTGGCAAATGGTTCAGGCCTTATTTGGAAAATCCCCAACACAAAACAGGGCTGGGTAGGGTGGCTCAGGTTCGAGGCCCCGAGTTCAAACCCCAGTGCTGCCAAAAAATAAAACAGCCTCAGAGCAAACAGTGCAATCTAAACCAGGGTACCCGAGTGCCACTGTAGCTCATCGTTCTAGTGTAAATTAATCGGTGCCACTCATTATAAATATGTTTACCTTAGGGCCAGGGCAGTGGCTCAAGTAGTAGAGTACCTGCCTAGCAAGCAGGAGGTCAAGTTCAAACTCCAGTGCCACCAATATATACAGACACACACATACTGTACCCTAACCCAATGTCTACCATTTCCACCGACTGAGTGGCCATACCTCCAATGCCAGTACTGGGCAGGCTGAAGATCAAGTTCTGGTTACATAGCAGAAAACCAGAACAAAAACCCAGAAGAGCGCAGCCATGAGCTAACTGACAAACATGCAGCCTAAGGGCCACCTGGCATGCCCATGGCCTCGGGCTAAAGCCCCAGCACTGAAAAAATCAAAAACAAGAGGCCACGTGACCACTCTGGATCCAAATCTTGTGTTTGCCAGGTTCAGTGGCAGAGGCTTGTCTAGCTCGCTCTAGGTCCTGGGTTCCTCCGCGCCCCTCCCCACCCAAGCATCTGCCATTCTCGCTTTGCAGATAGGGAAACTGAGGCCCAGCACATCAAAGCCACTTCCCCAAAGTCAGGAGAAGAAAAGGAAGCCCGGAGGCAGTTAACCTGCCTGGATCCTCCCAGGCCTGCAGAAGCCCAGGGGAGCCCCCCCGCAGTTCACCCCGGCTCGTTAATGCGCAATTTCCTGGCACTCTAATGCGCTCAGCCTGAGTGAAAAGCGTGCCGGCCTGCCAGGCCTCCCTGGTGAGCAGCCCAGCCGCAGGGAGCAGGGCCTGGGCCCTGGGGGACTTTAAAAGCTGGGCTGCGGGATCACTGGCCAGGAACCGAGGGTCTCCCGCGTGGGCAGCACGCCCCGATTTCCCTCCAGCTGCAAGCAGTCCTGTCCCGAAACAAGTCCACAATTCCATCACGTCTTAACTGGCTAGCACCCCGCACCTGCAGCCAGTTAACTGGTGGTGCCTGACTACTGCCTTCATCCCTCCTGTCTGCCTGCCCCACAGCACCCAAAGGGGCGCCTATGAGCACCCAGCCAGGTGCCCCTTCTGCCTACAACCTTCCATGACTCCCACCTCCCTCAGATAAAAATCTTAGCTTTTCAAACACACACCCGCCCATACCCAGAGGCTCTGCCTTCTCTCTGCTCCAGCCACACACACCAGGCTCTGTACTGCCTCAGGGCTTTTGCATGTGCCATGCCCTCTGCCTGAAAATGGCCTCATCCCAGACATCCACCTCCTGGCTCTGATTGAATGCCACCTTCTCAGCAGCTGTCCAGGGCCCACCCTAAACTGCAACCCATGGCCACCATGATCCCCACCCCACCCCCTTCTGCTGCTCAGTTCTAGCCCCTGTACCTTGCCTGCCCTATTGCCTAACACACCCCACTCACCAGGCCCCCTCACCCCAAGGTCACTGTGTTCTTTTTTGCTATTTCCCTGGCATCCCCAACAGTTTCTGGTGGGCAGGTGACGGATGAATATGTGTTGAATGAGTAAGCTCCTTCTGGTGGCTTCCTGCCCCCCCCTCTTCCCGAGCTGCCCACCCCAGGCCCTGCTGAAGCTGCAGTCTGCAGCCCTGGCCTCCTGCCAGTTACATCTGGTCCAGGCAGAGCGTCCTGCCAGCTCCCTGAGAAAGGGGCCAGGTGGCCAGAGGACAGGCAGGGACTGAAGACCTTTGCATGGTAGCTTGGGCAGGTGCCCTGGACTGGCAGGTGGGCGCCTGCCCCCAGACCCCCTCGTGCCTACCCTCAGATAAGTGGAAGCCTGCAGCCCATCCATGTCTGAATCACTGACCTAGCAAAGATCACTCAGGCTACACTGGGAGCCTGTTTCCTGGAAGGGGCAGGAAAGATGAGAGACACCCCAAGAGAGGCAGATCCTGAACCAGATGCCAGTGGCTCACACCTGGAATTCTAGCTGCTCAGTAGGCAGAGATCAGAAGGATCGCAGTTCAAAACCAGTCCCAGTTCACGAGACCCTATCTCGAAAAACCCATCACAAAAAAAAAAGGGCTGGAGGAGTGATTCAAGCAGTGCCACCAAAAGAGAAAAAATAAAAAATGAACAAAAAAAATAATCTCCAGTGTCACGGCGGTGTCCGGGTTGGGTCTCTCCCTCCTCTGCCTACAACCCTCCATAGCTCCCACCTTCTCACGTAAAGTCCGAATCCTCTCTGCCACACACAAGGCCTTGTGTCCTCACATGCCCCCTCATTCTGGAACCCTTGTCACCCACCTGATTGTGATGATCTTGCAGCTGCTCCTGGACCTTCCTGAGCTGAAGCAACAGAAATCACAGGTATAGGCGAGGGTTTGGTTTGAATGCTGTGCTTCTCCGCTGTGTGACCCTGGGTAAGTGGCTTCGCCTCTCTGGTACTTACTCTTAAATAGGATCCAGCCCACCACAAAGAGCGCTAATTTGGGAGATGTTTTGGATTTCATTCTCAAGGTGAGGTTAAGGTCAGATCTTCCCTGAGGCCCACAAGGTCCTGCATGCCCTGCCCCCTCCTCCCTCCCCCTCTTGCTGTGATGTAATTGCTCCTCCAACACGGCCAGGCGCCGTCCTGCCTCAGGGCCTTTGCACAGGCTGTGCACTGTTCTCTCCAGGCGACAGTAACTCTGTCGTGTGTGTTTCACCCACAACATCATGTCATCCTAGAAGGCCTGCCCGTCAAACCCTTCTACGGCTTTTATCCCCTGATCTCGTCACTTCTGTTTTTTGCCTCTGTCATCCCCTTGGGGCTGAGATAGCCACAAGTCAAGTCTGGCTACTGACACTAGATTTTAAGAGATTCAGTTCCTTGGTGGCAACTGAAAAGGGTTTGGTGGCTGCTGGGTGTGCATTGGATGCTGTAGATAGAGAACATTCTGGAAAGTTCCAGAAAGTAGCACCACACTAGGGTGGCACAAGGGTTTAGCTCATCTGCCTTGAGCAACCAACTGTGGCCCTGAGGAAGAAGAGAAGAAATGCCTACTTGAAGTTGGAATTCCTAATATTTGTAGCAAGGTATTAATTTAAAAAAAAATGCAAAACTCCCACAAGGTAGTTAATGGGCTGAGTTAATTTCAAAAAGTGAAAAAAATTAAGTGTGGGGGGAGTGTCTGTCCCCAAACCTGACTCCTGAATTAAGAGGCAGCCCTTCTGAGGTGTGAAGCAGGGCAGAGGGACCAGTTTGCAACTTGTCACAGCTGTCCCCCTGGGTAGGGGCTGCCTCTGAGGTCCAGCTCACCAGGTAGTGGATGCTGTCCAGCTGTGTGGTCATTTGAGGGGGGAGCCTGGGGTGGTGGGGGGGGGAACAAGCAGTTAACACCCTGCCCCAAAGAGAGGCCCCTTCCTCCACCCTTCACCTAAGGGCAGGGCCCAACTGGGATGAGCCACCTGCCCCTTCCAGGGAGCCAAACAGGAGGTGTCACAGGCTCCTATACCTCAATTTTGAGACAGGTGTGGTGGCTCACACCTGTAGTCCTAGCTACTTGGGAGGCTGACATCCAGAGGATTGAGATTCAAGACCACCCTGGACAAATAGTTCAAGAGATGCCATCTTCAAAATAACCAGAGCAAAAATGGTCTGGAGGCGTGGCAAGCACCAGAGCACCTGCTCTGCAAGTGTGAAGCCCTGAGTTCAAACCCCAGTCCCACCAGGACTTTTCTTTTTTGAGATATGTAGTCCCTGCTGGTCTGGAGCTTAGGATTCCCCTGGCTCTTGGCATCCCCAGTGCTGGGATGACAGGTGTCGCAATGTCCAGCTAGGATTTTCAAGTGGTGCTTGGGATGACCCAGGGTCTACCCGGGCCCCACCCCAGCCCTAATGCAGTACTTTCGAAAAATCAAATGGATTGCAACCAGCTTCACTTGGAAGGGAAAAAAAAAAAAATGATTTGCAATAAAAGCAAGGGTGGGGGTTACTGGGTCCTTCGGTTTCAGGCTCTCTAGGGTGCCCGGGGCTGGGCAGATCTTTTGGACCAGGGCCCCCAGACAAGGGATGGGACTCAGCAGGCCCTGGACCCGTCCTCACCTGGGAAAGTGGTCCTTGAGCTGATCCAGGGTATGCTGATACCTGGGAGCCGGAGGCGTGGAGTTAGAAATCTCCGGATGAGGCTGGAAGTCAAAGGAGGGGGTAATAACACCCACAGCCCCCTCCCAAACACCCCCAAGGGCAGGGCGCCCTCCTCTAGGACCCACCTGCCCTAAAGCCTGCGGCTCAGAGTGACCCAGGGTGGGGCTTGCTACAACCAGAAGCCAGTTTTCCTTCTCTTGTTATGTAAGGATGCATGTTCCCTCTGAGACCACTTTCGAAGGCGTTTTATCATAGTGCATCGCAATAATCATTTGTTTTAGTCATTTCTCTGGCTCTCACTGTGTAGCCTGAACTTCTGATACTCCTGCCTCAGCCTCCAGAGTACTGGGATTACAGGCGGGTACCACTAAGCCCAGCTGGTTTTACTCTTAATGTAGCAAAACTTACAAATTAAACTTGTTCCCTTTTTTGTGGGGCTGGGGAAGGAACCCAGGGCCTTGTGCATGCTAGGCAAGCGCTCACCACTGAGCTGTACCCCCAGGACTGTAAATTAAACTTCATCATATCCTTGAACTATTAATGTGTGTTAATAAAAATAGAGGAAAAACGCCTTTATCTTAGGTTCTGAGGTATGGGAAAATCATTACAGGGTCTGGCACTATCTGTAGTTTCAGTCCCTACTCCCTGAGGATGGGGGTGGGTGGGAGAACTGAACCCAGGGAGTATCTTCTATTTTGCAGCCTGGCTTAAAATGTAAAATATTTCCCATGTGGTCTTTTATAGAAAGTTTCCCCACCCTTGTCTCTGGAAGAGGGTGACTCGTAAAATATTAATGGAATAGGGGACGTGTTCCTCTATTTTATCACCTGTGTTTGAAAGTGAGCTTCATTAAAAAAACAAAACAAAACAGCACGGGAGTGGCACCTGTCCTTATGCAGTGATGGGTTATTGCCACCAGCTGCACAGCAAGGCCACTGTCACAGGTGTGCCCAAAACAGCCATGGGCAAGAGAAGGCACTGGAGCCAGGGCCCTGTCCCACCCCACCTCCTCAACGTGTCCTTTAGGGTGCACCAGGGGCTGACCTGGCCTTGAGAGCTCATCTTCAGGCAGTGGCTTCCAGGACTTTTGTGGCCAGAGATTCTGGAAAGAGAGGGCAGGTCCTGAAGGAAGACATGGCTGCCCCAGGGACTGAACCAACGCCCAGTCCTACCACGGGGCTTTTCCGGAACACCCATCTCCAGGGCCCACTCTTGGGCCCCCACCGCCACCGCCCCACTGCATTTCCTAAGTCCTATACCCATGCACCAGTGCGCTGATTATGGGGGAAGGAGGCCCCCCAAAATAGTGAGTACGGCACCACCCAGCTTCACCCCTTTTAAGTGGGGCAGTTGGGTGCTGGGCACACACGCATAGCCCCTGCTGGGGGCAGTAAGGGATGGCAGAGCCCAGAGACCGTCACCAACGAGGAATCTTGATTTTGAGACAACCTCCTAAAACACAGAGGGTCAAAGGCCAAGGGTTTTGAGGGCTGAGTAGGAGTTCAACAGGTGACTTGGGCACAATTTATCAAATAGGAAAGAGACCTAGGTTCGCTCCAATCACTACTTGCAGCAGCAATATCCTCCCTCCCTTGAGTTCTGCGCTCTCAACGCCCCTCCAGCCCTTTCCTTAGCCCGGACCCCCGGGATCCCTTCCAGGAAACAAGCCTATAAACGCACGCCCTGAGGATGGAGGCCCAGGGGGAGCAGACAGGAAGCTGCAGAGGTCAGCCAAGTTCAGGCCAAGAGGAAGCACCTCCTCCCTCGCACCGGACCATTTGACCCGTCGGGCCCCGCCCTCCCCGCCCTGGCCACGCCCACCGCCACCTGGCCCTAGAAGCCGATCAATGAAGGAGCCGCGGCTGCACGTGGGCTCGGGCTCTGCGAGCGGCCACCGGCGGCGATAGCCAATCGTGAGGCCGCTTGCCCACGTGGGTCACGCCTGCCACTGCTGATTGGTCTGCTCGCCCGGGCGGTCGGTCTGGTTGTCAATCAACGAGCCCTGAGTCTCTGCTTAACCTTTTCGGTCCTGCTGCCTGGAAGGGCGGCTTGCAGAAGAGCAGGCCGTTTGGGGTTCAGGCTGGGGCGCGGATGTTTAGGGGGGGATGGGGCTTGGCAGACAGAGGGTGGAGTTTGTAGAGTGGCCCAGCTACTTGCATCGTTTGGTGAGAAGTCTGATCAGTTTTATTTCCTTTACTTATTTTTTGCAATAATGAGGTTTGAACGCAGGGTCTCTTACTTGCTGGGCAGGCGCTCTGCCACTTGAGCCACTCCACCAGCCCAACCGTTTTTGAGCTTTGGAGTGACCACGGAATGACTGGGGTGGACAGTAAAGTTGGGTCTTCAGCATTGTAACGCCAGTCCTTCGATTAGGACCAATAACATTGTCCTTTGTGTTAAACAACAGCACCATGCAAAAGGAGCTTCGAGCCCAGTTTTCTGGAGATAACCTAATAGCTCCCTGTTTCCTGGAAGCTCCGCCCCCTTTCTATCCCCTCCCTTCACGTTTTCTCAGCCAACTTTCCCTACCGCCCTCAGCCCAGTGCCAGAGAATCCGAGCACCCTGCAGGAGGAACAGCTCTGGCTCTGAGGCTGGTGTGGGATAGCCAGGGTGGGGAAGGGTGGTGAGGTTACGATTGGAGAAAGGGAGACCAGAGGCAGAGTGTTCTGGCATATGTACAGGAGGTAAGGGGGTGGGGAATGGGATTAGAGAAGGAATCAAAAAGCTCTGTTTTGGCATGGAGTCCAGAAGCCAATTTCAAAACTGGAGTTGCCCCAGGACCTTTGCACTAGCTGCTCCCTCAGCTTTGGATAGTCTACTTGCACGGCCATTGGCTTGCTCCTTCACCTCTGTAGGCCCTCTGTTCACAAGGAAGTCACCACCTTATTGAGGCCTCCCGTGTCCTTTTTATCTTTCTCCAAATGTGTTTTAGGTTGAACTAAACTTTGAGAATCTCAGTGGCTTCAGTGAGGGGGAGCTCACACCACCGTCCTACACCCTGTTGTCTTCAACGTTCCTATAGTGCTGCAGAGGTGTCCCCTACCCTGGGACCTCCCTGTGTGACACATGCACCTGGATGTGTCTGCCCATGTGGCATCCAAACTGGACAGAGAGCTCCTCTGTCCCTTGTGGTGTGCTGGGTCACTGTGGGGAGAGACTGAGGGCTTAAATGTCAGGAACAGCCCCAGAGGAGGCTGGATGTGAACACATAGTAACTTGGGTTTTAGAAGTGAGCTTCGGGTGCTTAACTGACCTGCATTTTATTTACAGCCTGGTCTGCTAATTGTCCCTCTTTGGACTTTGTGTTTTTCCTACCTCTGGCTGTCCACTTTCAGTTGGTCACATGCTTTTTATCCACACTGCATCCTCTGGGCACGTGGCTAATTAAATTAAATTCAGTTCAGATTGGGGCTGGGGAGGTAGCTCAGTGGTAGAGCGCTTGCCTAGCTTGTGTGAGGCCCTGGGATCCTCGTTCATGAAATGAAAAATCCCATTGCTCAGATATACCCGCTACATGGCAAATTCTCAGTAGCCATTTGTGTTGGGGGATGTCATACTGGACAGCAAAGATCTAGAAGTTTCCATTATCAAGATTAAAGACCAGTGGAACATTGATCTGAGGTTCTTAGCAAAGCAAAATTCTGAGAGTCCAGCTGGATGTGGTGGGCACGCCTGGAACCCCAGCGCTCAGGAGGCTGAGGCAGGAGGATCATGAGTTCGAGGACAGCCTGGGCTGCATGGGAGAACCTGTCATAAAATTAAATTAAAACAGCCAGGCACTGGTGGCTCACGCCTATAATCTTAGCTACTCAGGAGGCAGAGATCAGGAGGATCCCAGTTCGAAGCCAGCCTCAGGCAAATATTTCATGATCCCTATTGAGAGAAAACCTTTCACAAAAAAGGGCTGGTGGAGTGGCTCGAGGTGTAGGCCCTGAGTTCAAATCGCAGCATTGAGAAAAAAAAAATTAAAGCAAATACCAAGCTAGGGTGTGATAGGGCTCTCGCCCAGTGTGCCCAAGGCCCTGGCAGAACACAACGAACCCCCCAACCCAAAACTCAAGATGAGGACCTGTTAAGGATAAGAAGGGTGGGGGCCTGGGGGACCTCAGCCCCCAGCCCCCAGGACCAGGTGGAGACTCTGCGGAGAGCTTAGGGTGGAGCGGCTTCTTTGGGCTCCTGGGACCCAGGGAGGTGGTGACAGGTTTCAATTCCCCTCCTAGAATGCCCCAGCAGCCCCCTTGGCAAGGTGACAAAAGCCAAACCAGAGAGGTGAGGGGCTGCTGGAGGGCGCAGGGCCCTGTAGGAGGATACAGGTGTGCAGTGAGCGATGGAGCAGAGGACCCTGGCAGGACAGGGACCCTAGCCTGGCTCGGGCCACTGCTCTGGCCTCAACTTCCTCTTGCCAAGTGGAGCGCGTTCTCCAATTACCCGCCATTGCCCGGGGTTTGCCGTCTGCCCCTGGTGGAGGGACGCCCTCATTGCACTCCGTGCTGCAGTGACAGCACCACAACCCGCAGTTTACACAACAGGCCTCCTGATTCCGGGGTCTGCACCAGGCCACTCCACCCCTAGCTCCCAAGGGTCCCACTCCTGCCTCTCCCAGCGTCTGGCGGGGGCGGGCAGCCCTGTGGGTCTCCTCTGGGAGAAAAATCTCTCCAAATCCCCATCTCCAGTTCCGTGTGACCTTCCCTGGGACTCTGTCCAAATTACCCTCTCAGTTTCCTTTTTGAAACAAGGCCTGAACTCTCGATCCTCTTGTCTCAGCCTCCCGAGTGCTGGGATTACAGGTGTGCACCACCACGTCCGGCATCCCTCTTCTTCTAAGGACACTAGTCACTGGATTTAGGAGGATATCCTATGTAATCACACCTGCAAAGACCAGAACCCCAGATTTCCAAATCCGATTATATTACAGGGGATGAGGGTGCAGGGGTAATTTAGGATCTCAACCCATCTTTGAGGGGGGCGTATTCTTACTAAGAAACTCATAAAAAATGAAGGACTGGGGTGGCTCAGTGGTAGAGAAGTTTTTTGGGTTTTTTTTTTTTTTTTTTTTTGGCAGTACTTGGGTTTGAATTTAGGGCCTACACCTTGAAACACTGCATAAGCCCTTTTTTGTGATGGATTGTTTTCAAGATAGGGGCTTTTGAACTATTTGCCCAGGCTGGCTTCAACAGCAACCCTCCTGATCTCTGCCTCCTGAGTAGCTGGGATTACAGGCGGGAGCCACGGGCGCCTGGCTGCCTCTGTTTCTTATCTCTAGCTAACTAGCTATCATCTTTTGCGTTGCTGAGATGAAACCTAGGGCGTCCTGCACGCCAGCCAAGCATTTACCAATGAGCTACACCCCCAGCCCCAATCCCATGTAAATGAAGAGTGAGACCCCGGGGACAGGGCGGAGAGCACGATTCTAGGGTTCACTTCACTCCCTCTGGAAGGTGAGAAGGGTTGGAAAAACGTCTATTAGAGCAATTCCTCGCCACCTCCCCCAGGCTGCGCTGATCTGAACTTGTGGTCTCTGGCGCCCTCTATAGGTGAAACCATCAATTACAGCATCATTGACTGACCTGTGATAAGGTCGCCCATTTTAAGCACACTGTTCTATACATATATATATATATATATATATTAGTAAATTGTCCAATTATGCAATATCACCAGTATACAATTTTGGAAATTTTCTGTTACATCAGAAATGTCCCCTTTGTCTTTTTATGGTACTAGGATGGAACCCAGGGCCTTGCTTATGACTGAGGCACACTCCCAGCCCTGACCTGGGGGATGTGTTAAACTCCAATCTGGGGGTTTCTGGGATCCTGGCTCTGGTGCAGGAGAAGCACCAGGTGACTTAGGCTGTGATCTGGGGGGCGCAGTTTGCGAGCCACAACTCTTAATGTTTAATGCTTAGGGCTTTATTTCTGGATTTGCAAGGGGAGACGTTAATGGATTCCATTCCACCATGACAGAATTCAGCCGTTACACCAACACACATCCCCCTTCCCTCTTTCCTCCTTAATGTAGGGATTAAATTTAATTAGATCAACGCTGGGCACTTCTGCCATTGGACTCTGCAAATACAGTTCTATTTAGAGCTGGGCTGCCCATATGGCCAGAGAAATGAGGCTGGCAGAACCAAAGAAAGGAACATCTAACTTAATTTATTAGCTTTCTTTTGAGACAGGGTCTCATTCTGTAGCCCAGGCTGGCCTCGAACTCTTGATCTTCCTGCTTCAGCCTCCCCCCGTGCTGGGGTGGTTGTGGGTGGACATTTGAATAAGTAATTCAAATTACTCATTCTGATGTTTTTGCTGCTTTTTTTTTCTTTCTCTTTTCAGTGTGTTCTCAACACACCAGCCAGCATAGTCCTTTAAAAAAAATATGTTTGGGATGGAGGAGTGGCTCAAGTGGTAGAGCACCTGCTTAGCAAGTGCAAGGCCCTCAGTTCAAACCCCAGTAGCGCCAAAAAAAAAAAAAAGAAAAAAAAAGTAAGGAAAAACTAAACAGGAGAAAGAATCTAATAGCTGGGTGCTGGTGCTCACACCATGATCAGAGCTACTTGAGTTGAGAGGCAGAGATCAGGAGGATCAGGGTTTGAAGCCAGCTCCTGCAAATAGTTCTCAAGAACCTATCTTGAAAATACCCAACCCCAAAACAGGCAGCGTGGCTCAAGTGGTAGGGCACCTGCCTAGCAAGCAGGAGGCCCTGAGTTCAAACCCCAGTGTTGCCCCCCCCCCAAAAAAAAATCTTGTGATTATTTTCTGGCCGTTGACTTTATTGTGCAAAATGGGTAAGTTTTTATTTTGCTATAATTTCAAACTCAGAAAAGTTAGAACAGAAGCAGTCTCCTGACTATATCCTCCACCGGTTTACCCCCTTTTCTTTATTTTATGCATATAAACATGCATAAATTATACATACTCTCCCACCCCATTAACTCACAGACATTACATTCTGTGCTCCTGTACCCGGGTGTTTTGACGGTGAAAAAGGGCGCTCTCTCGTGGTCATACTTTTTCTCTGGTGAAAGAATTCTTTCTATATTCTGAATACACTTAATCTAGGACATCCATGCAAGAACTGGTTCCAGGACCCAAAAAGACACCAATATTCAAGGATTTCACAGATGCTCAAGTCTTTTTTGTTTGTTTTTTAGCTGCATGGGGTTTGAACTCACAGCTTCACACTCGCTAGGCAGGTGCTCTACCATTTGAGCCACTCCACCAGCCCTTTTTTTTTTTGTGAAGGTTTTTTCAAGATAGGGTCTTGTGAACTATTTGCCTGGGCTGGCTTCAAACCGTGATCCCCCTGATCTCTGCCTCCTGAGTAGCTGGGATTACAGGTGTGAGCCACTGGCGCCAACCTATGAAACTTTTCTTTAACCCATGAAGACGTCTCTCTGTTGCCTTCTAGATGCTCTGCAATTTCTGCTCATCCATGCAGGGTGACAGTCGGCTCCGTTGTGGTAAGGCGTAGATTCTGAACACAGGTACACATTCTCACAGAGAGCACCTCAGAATGTTCCGTCTGTCCACTAGTTCAATTCCAGCTAACCCGGCACTTCTGGGCTGCCTCTGCATCACATCTGAGCTTCTCACAGCCCCACTTGTCGCTGGGCCAGCCTCCAGCACCAGGGAACACTGTACCTTGTACTGAAAAGCACTGGACTTGGGTCCCAGAAGCAGAGGACAGGGGTGGGGTGGGAATGGGGGTGGGGAACAGCTGGGCAGGGTTGGGGGAGGCAGCAAAAAGGACAGGCACTCAAAGCCACTCACCTGCCCATTTGTCACCTTAGCATAGCCCACCACATTAGGATACAGTCTACTTATTACATATACTATTTCCTAATATGGTTAACTTTTGGTTCCTCCCTAGTAGGAATCTACAAAGAAGGAAGGCAAGACTTTTCTGGATGTGTCCCCCAGCACAGAGACCAGTTTGGGACACAGATGCTGAATGGATATTTATGAGAAAATGTGCACACATTTTAATGAACTCAGAACATCTTTGGAAGGTTGGCTAAGGTTGTCATCGGGCAGCTTGACTCTGGCGACAGGACAAGGTTGCTAGGAGAAGAGTTCCTGAATATTTGCAGGGTTTATCCAAAGCACAATGAAATACTCGTAAATGAGCAAATGTGAGCTGAGCTAGGTCGCCATCTAGTGGCCAGCACGAAATAGCCCAAGGCGGTCATTGGTAAGAAATGCCACGGGCGGAGAGATGCCTAAAATGGGACTTAATTTTTGGAAGAAATAGCAGACAAGGAAGAAAAATTCCCACAATAGGCCACCTATGCCTTTTTCTGGGAGTGTGGTAGCACAGGAAATGTCGGCAGAAAGGTGCATTTGTTACTCATCTTTGCATTTATTCCTGATCAAAGCAATCAGGGAACGGGAAACCACACCCCAGCCTCACTGCTGTGCCTGATTCTGGGAATGGCCACGCCCACGGTAGAGGGGAGAAATCCAGATCTGGCCACACCCACAGTGGAATTATGCCCTCGGACACGCCCTAGAGGGCGGAGTCGGATACAGGGCCCAATCGAATTCCAGAAAGCTGGGGACTAGTGTTTCTCTGATCAGCGATTGGAGGATGTGCAGCCATCCCGCCCAAACTGGAGGATTCACCAATCCCACACCCTGGACTCGCGCTCTCTTCCGCTTCCCGCGGACCTGGAACCGGAAGCGAAGTATGGCTCCGTGGCCTGCGCCGCTGTTGCTCTCCGCATCTTCTCTCCATTCACGAGGGCGGTTCTTACGCGGCCCGTCGCGCCTGGCCCCGCAGGTCTTTGGCGGCTGGGACTCAGCCAGGGTGGACGGTGCACGGCGCACAGGCTGGTGGATCAAAGGGCGAGGGCGGAGTTCAAAGGGCAGGGGGCGGGCTCTTTTTTTTTTTTTTTTTCTTAATTCCGGTACTGTGAATCCGTTTTCGGCGGACTCGTTTTAATGGTGGAGTTCTCGGAAGCGGCTCCGAGGCTGGTGTTGCGGGGGGTCGGGGGGGGATTGTGCCTGGGGCTCTCGGCTGGGGGTGCGGGGCATTGTGACCCCCCACAGACTTTGGGACCCGCGACGATTATACCATAGGATTTTGGGGGAAAGGTGGGGTTTGGGTGAAATTGAAATGCCGCAAATCAGGGCCACGTGTAAAGGGGATCTGCTCGGGAAGGGGACCCGGGCCGTTTCCTTGGGGATCACGAGATAAGTCACCCGCGATCGTTATGTCTTGAGACCCCTTATCTGAGCCCTGCACCTGCGTTGTTAATGGAAACGAGTTCTGTGGAAAGTGATTTTTTTTCTTTTTAATTCAGGGCTTCTACTTGCAAAGCAGGCGCCCTGCTGTTTGAGGCACACCTCCAGTCCATTTTGCTCTCGTTATTTTGGAGATGGGGGTCTCCCGAACTATTTGCCTGGGCTGGCCCCGAACTACGATCCTACTGATCTCAGCCTTCCGAGTAGCTAGTGTCACAGGTACAAGCCGGCCAAGGTCCAAAGTCTTAATAGACGGGATTTTCAGCAAATCTGAAAACAGGTGGCTTCAGAAAGAGGGTGGTTTCGACCCTTGATGACTGCAGTGTGTTCCTGGAGGAAACACTGGAGCTAACACTGCCTGGGTCGGCCCTACCGGCCGAATGAATGTCTCGGCAGGCACAGTCGTTCTGCTTGCCTGGGCGCCAGCCTTCTTCAGCTCCCGATGATAACAGACAAGTCCCACACCTGCAGAGTCAAGTTAGGTAATGGTTCCTGTATTTGGCAGATAAGGAGAGCCCTGTGAAGGGTTCACCTTGTGACCACCATCCTTATTTTGTGGTGCTGGGGATCTAACCTAGGGCCTTGCTAGCCACCCGCTCCTCCCCCTGCCCTGACCATACTGTTTTTTAAGGAGCTGCGTGTTTGACAAGCATCACTCATGGAACATCTATGTGATTTGTATGGTTAACAGGAACAATATCTCTGAAAAATTGAGCAATGTGTGGTACAAATTTAGTGAAGTGATCTCCCATACCTGTCCCCTGTCTTTTGGGTGAACATGTAAGGAGCTAAACTTTCCAGTTGTGTGGATTTTTATTTACTTATTTATTTTGGTAGTTTATATTGTTCACTTTTTTTTTTTTTCTTTTTGCGGTGCTGGGGTTTGAACTCAGGGCCTTCACCTTGAGCCACTCTACCCTTTTTGTGAAGGGCTTTTCGAGATAGGGTCTCTCGAACTATTTGCCCGTGCTGGCCTTGAACCTTGATCCTCCTGAGTAGCTAGGATTAGAGGCGTGAGCCACCAGTGTCTGGCTGAAGGACATTTTACATTGAAACCATGACATTCCACCTCTGGCCCCCTCATGTCCACCTCACAATGCAAAATGCATTTAGTCCATCTCCAAGAGTTCTCAGTCTTAACAGTTCCAACAGAGTTCCAAAGTCCAAGTTCAAAGTCTCCCCTGAGACTCAAGGCAATTGTTAACTTCGAGCCCCATCAAATCAAAAAGTTCCAGGGCTGGAGGCCTCCCTCAATCAGTGAAGCACCTTCCTAGCAAATGCAGGGTCCTGAGTTCAAACCCACAAAAACAGAAAAGAAAGGTACATTTCTCCAAGACACAATTGCACAGAGTACATACTCCTGAAAGGGAGGTGAAGGGTATAGAATGGAGGGCTGGGGATAAGGAAAAACTGGAGCCCAAGGGCAAATAATCCTGGTGCCCTGTGCCTGGCACCCGGGCACATGGCGTGATGTTCCTAAGGGCTGGGGCAGCCCTGCCCTTATGGCTTTGCCTGCTGAGCCCACATGGCCTCTCTGGTTCTGGCTCCACTCATTGCCTAAGACTTTCCTTGCAGATGTCGTCCACACCCAGCACCTCCAGCATCCTGGGGTCTCAGCTTCGGCTTTACCAGCATAGCTCCCACCGTGCTTGTCTCTCCCGTGCCTGACTCAGAGTGAGCCCTCAAACTGTCAGTGTCACCTATATCCTATAGGGTGTGCATGTTCACCAGGGCCTTGCTGTCCAGCATGGTAGCCACTGGACACACATGCCCATGTTCTATTTTTTTTTTCTTACTTAAATACTTTAGAGTGCATTTTTTAACATACAGGGTTTTTATTGTGGGTGGTGAGTATGGGTTTTGAACTCAGGGTCTCACACTTTCGAGGCAGGTGCTCAACCATGTGTGCCACTCTGCCAGCCCTTTTTTGTGATGGGGTTTTTCGAGATAGGGTCTCGTGAACTCTTGACCTAGGCTGGCCTTGAACCTTGATCCTTCTGATCTCTGCCCCCTGAGTAGCTAGGGTTACAGGCATGAGCCACCAGCACCCGGCTTTTTTTTTTTTTTTCCCCCAAGTATAATTCAGATACCACAAGAGTCACCCATTTAAAGTGCACAATTCACTCCATTTGGTGCATTCATCACCTCGGAACAAACTGTGCTCTTTAGCACTCATCTCCCATCTCCCCATCCCCGCTCCAGCCCCTAGCCCATGAGTCTACTACTTCCTGTCCTTGGATCCTCCTGTTCTCTGGACGTGTCCTATCAATGGAGTCACAGGCTGTGTGTTTGTGTGTCTGCTTCTCTCACTGAGCACCGTGTCCTCAGGGTCCCTCCTATAGGGTGGATCAGAGCCTCGATCCTTTATTACCACCTCTTTTGTTTTTCTTTCTTTTTTGGCAAGGTCTCACTGTGTAGCCCAGGCTGGCCTTGAACTCACACTCAAGCTGGCCTTGTCCTTGTGCCTCCACCTCCAAACTGTGGGGGTCACATTAGTCCACCATCATGCCTTGCTTGTTCTTTGAATGGGGTCTCACTCCCCACACCACCACCCACCAGCTGGCCTTAAACTGTGCTCCTCCCATCTGCCCCTGCCTCCTACTAGTTGGGATTAGATAGGACCTATCATGCCTGGCCCCTTGATTTAACTGAAATGGTTTTATTCTATTTTATTAACCTATAAATCGATCCTATTTTACTGCATTACCATTTTTTTATTTTCTGGAGATCAAACCCAGTGCCTCCTGCATGCTAGGCAGGTGCTCTACACTGAGCTATACCTCAGTCATGTCTTCATTACTGTAACTTGTACGATTTTTGTTGTGGTGGTGGTATTCTGAGACAGGTCTCACTTTGTAACCCAGACTGATCTCAAACTCATGCTCCTTCCACCTTAGCCTTCTGAGTGCTGGGATTACAGGATTGCACCACCATGCCTGGCTTGCAGTAAGTTTTGACATCAGGAAATGTGAGTCCTATTTTCTTCATTTTCAAGATTATATTGACTATTCTGAGTTTGTTGCAATTCCATGCGAATTTTAGAATCATTTTGTCAGTAACCACAAAGCAAGGCATTTGGGATTCTGATAGGGATTAAATTGAATCTTAGGATGAGTTTAGAGAATATTGCCATCTTAAAGCAATTAAGCAGCATTAGTTCCAACAGCAGAAGGTAGAAACAATTCAAATGCCTCAACAAATGTAAGGGAATATTAATCATGAAAAAAATTCTGACATCTGTTCAAATGTGGGGGGCCATTTTTTTTTTCTTTTTGTGGAACTAGAGTTTAAACTCAGGACCTTACACTTGCTAGGCAGGCACTCTAGCACTTGAGCTATTCCGCTAGGTATTATTGAGATAGGGTCTCACTATTTGTCCAGGCTGGCCTCAAACCATGATCTTCCTGATATCTGCCTCCTGAATAGCTAGGATTACAGGTGTGAGCCACTGGCACCCAGCTGATGTGGGGAACCTTGAGAAAAAGGTGCTCAGTGAAATGAACAGACACAGAAGAATACACAGTGCATGATGCCACTCACAGGAAGTTCCTAGAGTCTCAGAGCCACAGAGACAGGAGGTATAGGAAAGAGGACTTAGCATTGAATGGGGACAGGCTTCAGCCTAGGTGTTAGAAGGTTCTGGCTACATAACACATGGTTATGTAGTGTGCATCTCCTCAGGAGAGGAGGACCACCGGCAGTGTTCTCAGCACAGTTTGCGGAGAGGCAAAACAGCACAGAGGCAGGAAAGGCTGGAATCCTGACCTATAAGAATGTGCTGAATATGCACCACTTCCCTCTGAAGCATGAGTTTGTCCTCTGGACTAGCGAGAATCCTCCCTGAGCATGTCTGGTTATATTAACCCAGCAGCTGGTAATAAATCACTATCTTCAAAAGTTACTCACTAAAGGGTGGTAGAAGACTGCCAGCCTTTCAAAGTGTAGACATGCAAAATGTGACTTTGGAAAACTGGCCGTGGAAGAAATTTCTGCCAGTAAAATGTCATCAAAGAAGACACATCTGGAGAGAGAGAGGGGATAAAGGAGATTAACAGAGGTGGTGAATTCAACTATGATGTATTGTAAGCACTTTCTTAAATGTCACAGTGTACCGCCAGCACAACAATGAAAAAAGTTGTAGCTTGGTGTAGGTAAGATGGGAGAGAAGCTTTATCTTTTTAATTTTGCAGTGCTGGGGATCACACCCAGGGCTGTCATCTGCTAGGCAAGTGTTGTGCCACGGAGCCCCACCCCTAGCCCCAGGGAGAGCCTTCACATCTTCATTACAGAATTGATGACCACGGGCCTGGTGTGGTGGCCCATGCTTGTGATCCAAGCCACGATAAAAGCATTGGTAAGGGGATCAAAGTCCCAAGCTGCCTTGGGCAAAAGTGTGAGATGCCATCTGGAAAATCCCTAAAGCAAAAAGGACTGGAGGTTGGCAGAGTGGCTCAAGTGGCAGAGCGCCTGCCTAGCAAACTTGAGGCCCTGAGTTCAAACCCCAGTACCGCCAAGAGAAAAAATGGAAAAGGTTGGCTGAAGTAGTAAAGCACTTGTTCAGCACCCCCCCCCACCCCCCACCCCCCGCCCGCACATGTCTCGGTTTGAAGCCAGCCTGGGCAAATAAAGATGCCCAACATGGAAAAAAGGACTGGAGTTCTCGCTTCAGAGGCACATACAATAAAATTGGAATGAAACAGAGAAGATTAGCGTGGCCTCTGCGTAAGGATGACACGCAAATTCGTGAAGCGTTTAAGGAAAAAAAGGACTGGAGGAGTGACTCAGGTGGTTGGACGCCTGCCTAGCAAGCGTGAGGCCCTGAGTCCAGTGCCACCAAAAAAACCAAAACAAACAAACAAAAAAACCCCAAACAACCAAATAGCACGACTTTATGTAACCTGGAGGTTGGGAGCGAGTAATCATGAACTGAGCGTCATCACACGAGAGGACTGGCTTTAAAGGAATTGCCAGATGAGAAGCAACAGCAGCTATTGCCTTAAGGACACGGCAGCCTTTTACATTTTGAATTGTCTAGAATCACAATAGCAGAACTAATTTTTTTCTTTCTGTGTCAGAAGTACACCTGTGACTCATTTCTTGTGGCCTGAGAGGCGTCCCAGCCCTGCAAAGGGCTCCAAAGGCCCCAGTGGCCTGGGGCGCAGCACCTGCTTCGAGCTGCGAGCGGCGGACAGTCGCTTGGGGACTGGAGTGTCCTGTGTTAAATGTCCACAAGGAGCGACCTCAGCCCACGTGGTGACGTCCTTCTTAAATAGCTCACATGCACGGTTGACTTTGCAGACAGGGTCGACCCTTCACCCTGCAGGACTCAGGACCCCCTGTTCTGTCACGGGATGGGGTCGCCCAAGGGTAAACTGAGTCTGGAGTTCCCGCGCACAGTTGGACCCTCAGTCCCAGGAAGAGGACGCAGAGGGGCCGCCGACCGGTGCGCTGAAGCCGCTCAGAGGAGCTCAGCCCCGACATGGACGTTCCCGGGCGGGGCGGGGCCAGCCGCGGGTGTTCCCGGCCTGTCACTCAGGCTGCAGGGGGCGTGGCAGGCCGGGAGGACGCTGGCGGGGCGGGGTTGAAGTCCAGAACTAGCCTAGGGGCCCACTGGAGACACCGGACGTCACGAGGCATCTGTCGCTCAGGCTCCAGGGGGCGGATTCTGGGAGAGCGGCCCAATCATTGTATCTGCCAATCAGAGGCTCTAGCCTCAGGGCTACCGTCCAATCCTGGTCGCTGCCATCCTGAGTTCTGTCCAGTCAGGGTGGTGAGGGCGGGGCGTCGCTGCCCAGCGACTGTGCTGTTGTCGCCCTGGCTGGAGCCTACCTTAAGTGGCGGGACGGCGAGGAGGACCCACGGGGAGCCTGGGAGCCGGTGGAGGATGGTGAGCGCGGCCTGGAGCCCGGGCAGGGCAGGGCGGCATGGGAGCGGCCTCGCCTCTCCCCGGCCTCGGTGTCCGTGCGAGTCCGCGGCCGGGCGGGACGACATTGGGGAGGGTAGCGTCGGAACACCGGGCCGTGGGAGACAGTGGCACAGGGTCCGGGACGTACTGGGGGCAGTTTGCGAGGACCACTGGGCCGGAGGGCAGTCGGAGGCTAATTTGGGGGAATCTGTCTCGGGACCTTTCAGGGCAAAATCCGAACTTTATTCAAAAGACTTGCAGTAGACAACAGTCCAGTCTCAGAGATCTGTAAGCCCCCTAAAGCACAGCAAAAAGACTTTTCTTTTATTCATAGGAGAAGCAAGTAGAAATCTGGGGGAGAACAGGTGCAAGCAGTAGAGAGATAAATTGTCAATTTTGTCCCCAAGGAAAAGGGGATCTGGAACCCATTTTTGTGTTTGCTCAGATTGGGAGCACCAGGAGATTATGAATGCTGGGTCCCGTTTGTGTGAAAGAAAAGATCCAAACTTAGTAGAGAGACTTACTGAAAAGGTGTGGTGGTTCACGCCTGTATTCCCAGCACTCAGGAGGCTGAGGCAAGGGGATCAGGAGTTCCAGACCAGCCTAGGCTACCTAGCCAGTCTGTCTCAAAGAAACCAAAGCAAAAAAAAAAAAAAAAAAAAAAAAACCCAGCTACTCTGGAGATGGGAGGATCACGTTTGGCGGCCACGATAGCAAAAAGTTAGCAAGATCACATCTCAAAAACAAGCCTGATGTGGCTTGTGGTCCCAGCTGGTCAGGAGGTAGAGTTAAGATGATTGAGGTGTAAGGCTGGTCCTGGCAAAGTTAGCAGGTGACCCTAGCTGAAAAACAATGTAAAAGCAAAAGGACTGAGGTGTGGCCCAAGTGCTTGCTGGACAAGCTTGAGGCCCTGAGTTCAAATCTCAGTACTTCCAAAAAATAGGGAGGGAAGAAGAAAGGAAGGAAAGAATTACTGAGAAACTGGCTACTGGGGACAAGGGACTGTGGTCACATAGGCAAATACAGAGTCGCAGGAGGGACGGAGCAGGGGACTAGAATAGAATGCTGTGCCCTTTACATCCCAAGCACCTGAAGACCTGGGTAGGAAATGTCCCCTTCTCCAGAGAGGGATAAGGGTAGAATGAGCCAGGCGTGCAATAGCAGGATGACAGGCAGGCATGACAACCCTGAGTGTAGATCTGCATTGTCTGCATTGGTGGCCCTGATGCTAGCTTGTTCTCCGGAGCAGCTGCGTGCAGGCTCAGTGTGTCTCTGTGGGCCCTGGGGGAAGGAGGCAAGCAGAACCCAAAGTGTAACTAACCATCACACACTTTGTTCCAGTTGATGAGGGGACAAGCAGTTCAGCCAACCACGGAGGGGCTGGGGCTGGCCTCCTGCTGGGTCATAAGGGTTGCAGCTGCTTTCTCCAGAGAACAAAGGGTGGGGTGGGGTGGGGTGGGGGATGCTTTAATCCTGCCCTTCCCAGGAGCATGGGGCTCATCAAAATTCAACACCACCACCTGCCAGCTGAGATCAGCTGCTCTGTGTCAGCTCAGGGCTAGTGCTTTCTCTCCAGTGCCAGCCCCAGCTGTCAGTCAGTGTAAAGTCATAAATTCTTTTGGCTTTGTGCTTGTCCTTAGTGAGGGTGCTAAGTTTCTCTGCTCTGTTCTTTCCTGTTGCTCTTGAATTGTGGCATTCCAGGGCTTAGCTGGAGATGCCGCCGGGGGAAACCTCTCAGGTACAGAAAAACCTTTCCTCTCCCACTGGCATTAGGGGGAGGTGCCCACAGCCCCACACCTTAGGTGAGGTGGGTGAAGCCCCGGGCTGAACAAACTCTTAAAAATGGAAGTGCCCCTCTGAGGCAAAGTGCAAGGTGACAGATAATGTATCACCCTCTTCCACTTTCTATTCATGTCTGGATATCAGCAATGAATGTAATTCTGTAAAAGGTAATGCATAAAATCTGAGAAAAGGGGCTGGGCACTGTGGCGCACACTTGTAATACCAGGTATTCAGGAGGTGTAGTAGGTAGGATGATCATGGCCAGAGGCTGCCCTGGCAAGACTGCAAGACCCTATTTAAAAACAAACTGAAAGCAAAAGGGCTTGGAGGCATGGCTCAAGTGAAGTACTTGCCTAGCAAGTACTGGCCCTAACTCTGAATTCCAGTACAGCCAAAACAACAAAACCAAAAACCCCTGAGAAGTGGCAGTGGTTGCTTTACAATTTATCAAGAGGACAAGTAGTTTTCTCAGACTTGTTTTGAGAAAGAGATGATCGGAGGGATAAAACGTCTTCTAGAACTTTCTCCCTCTCCCCGTCCTTGAACATGGTAGAAGCATGATTCTGCTGTATTCTCATGAGGACACCAGCTTTGAGAGACTGTGGCAGGAAGCAGGTGTAGCATCTGGGGTGGAGCTGGGTCTGAGGTGAGTCGCCAGCTGAGCCCATAGTGGAGCCTGCACAGCAGTCTGTGAAGACGGAGGTGGCCTTGCCAGGGAGCCTCCCCTGCTGGGCCTCCAGCCTCTGGGAGCTGAAGAAGGCACCAGTCTGAGAGAAGCCACAGAGCGTTGGAGGGGGTGAGGATTGGTCATCCTGGGTTGTCCTGTGGTCGCCTGGGCTGTTCTTGGAGGGTTTGGTTTGGATGTGAAGAGTTGGCACCTGTCACAGTGTAACTTATGCAAATGCAGCAGACCTGGGAAGGCCAGAATCCAGGGCTGGAAGGGCTGATGGAGTGACTGTTTGGGGTCAGAACACCCAGGGAAGGAGTGAGGGACCACGAGCACCCGGGCCCATCTGTGGTGCTCCCCACTCTCTTCTCCCTCCTCCCTCTTCCAGGGCCTCAGTCCTCGCCAGCCAGGCTCAGTCAGCCCCACCACGTAGAACGGTGTGTACAGCACCCTGTCTCTGCTATAAACATCCGAGAACTAGGTTTTTATTTTTGGCGGTACTGGAGTTTGAACTCAGGACCTCACACTTGCTAGGCTGGTACTCTACCACTTGAGCCATGGCTCCAACCCTTTCATGTGCTTTTTCATTCTATTTTTGTTGTTGCATTGCTGGGAATTAAATCCAGCTACTCATAAATAGTTTCAGTTTTTGTTTTTTTTAAATCCTGAAAGGGTAGCCAGGTGCCTGAGTAGAAATAATCACTTTTGAGCAAGGCATGTGTCACTTTCTTTATTCTCTTTTTTCAGTGGGACTGGGTTTGAACTCAGGGCTCCATGCTTATAAAGCAGGCACTCTGCCACCTGAGCCTCACCTCCAGTCCCCTTTGCTCTGGTTATACTGGAGATAGGATCTCACAAACTATTTGCCTGGGCTGGCCTCAAACCTCAGTCCTTCCGATGTCAGCCTCCCAAGTAGCTAGGATTACAGGCATGAGCCACCTATCAGTTTCCATTTCACCAGGATGACGGTTTCGGTTTTCCATGGACCTGCCCTCTCTCAATAGCTGTGAGTCTAAGCTGATACCTGCCCCTGTGAGTTGTGCTCCCAAAGCACTTTCTGTCACCAAGTGTGCTGCCTGTGTATTGTCACCTCCCACAAGCATGTGAGGACTGTGTATTTAGGACTTACATGAACAGTGCCTCACCATCAGCCTCCCTGTCCTCCTGCGCCTTTGGGGAGATGGCATGACTGCAGTGGAGTCTGTGGTGTATTGCAGGACTCTGTGGTCTTTGAGGAGGTGGCTGTGAGGTTCACCCCAGAAGAGTGGGCTCTGCTGGATTGTACTCAGAAGGACCTCTACAGAGATGTGATGCTGGAGACCTGTAGGAACCTGGCTTCTGTTGGTAAGGACGGTGCCTTCACTGCATCCCTGGGGGCCCCAGCATAACTTTTCTTCTTCAAGCCTAGAAACGAGGACATGTTTGAAAAGAGACAAGACACTGTCCCAGCCCTCCTGCACTGTGAAGAACAGAGGCTCCGCCTTGAGACAAACTGTTAAGAATTGTTGATGGTTTATCTTTTTTGGGGGGGCTGGGGTTTGAACTCAGGGCCTTTACCTTGAGCACTCACCTTTTTTGTGATGGGTTTTTTTGAAATAGGGTCTTGAGGACTATTTGCCCAGGGCTGGCTTCAAACTGCTATCCTCTTGATCTCTGCCTTCTGAGTAGCTAGGATTACAGGCATGAGCCACCAGCACCCAGCTCCTTTAGTTATTTTTTGAATCAGGTCTTTTTTATCTAGGTCAACCTGGACTGCGATCTTCCTACCTACATTTCCAGCATAACTGAGTTCACAGGCATGCACTACCCCCTCACCTGGCTTGTTAGCTGAGATGAGGGCTTGCTAACTTTTTTCCAGTTTGGCCTCAAACTCCTATCTTAGCCTCCCAAATAGCTGGGATTACAGGTGTATGTCACCATGTCCAGCCTTATTTCTTGAGACAGGGTCTAGCTATGCAGCCCAAGGCAGCCTGGAACTCCTGATCCTCCTGCCCCTGCTTCCCGAGGGTGGACTGACAGGTGGCCACCACCATGCCTGGCATTAATCCACATGACATGGTCATTTTGATGCAGTGAATCCCACACTTACCCATAAACCTGTGCCATACACAGGTTTGTCTCCCTTCGTCATCCTCCTCCTTCATACTCCCAGCCATTTTTGCTTTAGTTATATTTCAGGTAAGGTCTTGTATTTTTGTTTGGGATGTGCCTCAGACCTAGATCTTCCTGCTTATGCCTCCTGCATAGCTGGGGTGACAACCATGTGACATCATGTTTGGCTTATTGGTTGAGATGGGGTCTTGATAACTTTTTTTCCAGGCTGACCTTGAACTTTGATTTCCTGATCTCCACCTTCCAAGTAGCCGGGATTATAGGGGTGAGCCACTGTGCCCAGCCATAGAATTCTCTTTAGGAAACAAGCTGCCATTTGATTCATTGTTCCTATTACTGAGGATCCTTCAATAGATGAGGTGCTCAGAGGCTTCCATAGTTCCCCTGTCTATTCTTCCTGGCAGAGTGGCTGGCAGAGTGGCTCAAGTTGTAGAGTGCCTGCCTAGCAAGTGTGAAGTCTTGAGTTCAAACTCCAGTAATGCCCCCCCCAAAATGGTTACATTTTTGGCATTTTTTTTTCTTTTTTTGGGTGCTGGGGATTGAACTCTAGGCCTTGCACATACCAGGCAAGTAAGTGCTCACCACTAAGCTTAACTTTCTGAGTCAGTATGTGAAAAAAACTGCACAGGAATGTGTTTGCTTTTTCGCATCATTTCTTTCCCAAGAACCTATGCTGTGTTACCAATGATTGCAGATTGTTGCATTCAAGTTCACACCAGCGGATCAAGCCCTTGGTGGTGTATTTGGGGGACTGAACTTTGCAATGAGGATGAAATTGTGAAACTCACAAGCCGTGATTACTGGTCAGTCTGCGGAGAAAACTGGAGATTTGTTCACCATGGAGACAAGCCCCAGATGCAGACACCGTGTGGGAGGTGAGCAGCACGAGTGCCTCTGCCGTAGACTAACTCGGAATGAAGAGAAACACAATTGTGTACTAGCGGAGGATTTTCTCAAGGTAGCATCTGTTAGTGTGATGTCACACTGAGTATCTGAAACACAAGTCAGGAAAGGCTGTCAAGAGACCCCACACATGAGAACACTGTGATTGGTTTTTACCCACACCCCCAGCCCTTTTAGCTTCAATTATTTTTCAAATAAGGTGTGGCTTTTTGCCTGAGGTCGACCTTAGACTGTTCCTCCTACCTCCACCTCCCTCATAGCTGGGGCCACAGTGTGCACCATCACACTAGGCTGAGATTGAAATGGGGCCTCACTAATTTTTTGTTTGGGCTGGCTTTGAACTGCAGTTCTTTTGATTATCACCTCTCGAGTAGCTGGGATTACAGACATGAGCCAGTACACCTCGCTTACTCATTTGTAATATCCATGACCCATTAACTGTGTGCTTCCTGTTTTGAGCAGCAGTCCTTTGGTAGACCAGCTCTGTGAAGATAGTGAAGGAAGTCCAAGTGGAGGAAACTCGAACCAGACTGTGAGCCTTACTGTGTGCAAGAGTGCTTCCCCTGGAGGTAACACCAGTGACTGCGCTAGGTGTGGAGGAGCCTTCAAGAATCTGCGAAGGTCTCCAGGTGGACACAGGCCACATCCCCATGAGGAATGTGGGCAAGCCTGCCAGTGTGTCTCGTGCCTGTGCCCTACTGTGAAAACTGACCTTGTGGGGAAACGCCCCACATGTGAGGACTCAGGGAGAGCATCTAAGAAAAGCAGGCAAAGTCCTAGTAGGAAAAGGTCCTGGGAATGTAAAACGTGTGGGAAAGTTTTCTCTCGCCTGTCGTCCTTTAGGAGACACGTGAGAGGTCACAGCAAAGAGAAAACCCATGCGTGTGATGTGTGTGGGAAAACCTTTAGGTTTCAGTCATACCTTAAGCGACACGTGCGAACCCACACTGGAGAGAAGCCGTACGAGTGTCGAGAGTGTGGGAAAGCCTTCAGCTGCCCCTCATACTTCCGGGACCACGTGAGGACTCACACTGGAGAGAGGCCCTACACATGTCAGCACTGTGGGAAAACCTTCAGCTGTTACTCATCCTTCCGGGACCACGTGAGGACGCACACAGGAGAGAAGCCCTACGAGTGTCAGCACTGTGGAAAAGCCTTCGCCTGCTACTCGTCCCTTCGAGAACATGGGAGGTCACACAGTGGAGAGAAACCCTATGAATGTAAGGAATGTGGCAAAACCTTCAGATACCCCTCATCCCTGCGAGCCCATGTGAGGACACACACCGGTGAGAAGCCCCACGTGTGTGAGCAGTGTGGGAAAGCCTTCAGCTGTCCCACTTACTTCCGAAGACATGTTAAAACACACAGTGGTGCCAAACCCTATGAGTGCAGGCAGTGTGGGAGGGCCTACAGCTTCTCTTCGTCCCTCCGCATACACTCGAGGACGCACACGGGGGAGAGACCCTACACGTGTCAGCAGTGCGGGAAGGCCTTCAGCTGTCACTCCTCTCTTCGGGAACACGTGCGGACGCACAGTGCCGAGAAGCCTTACGAGTGTCAGCAGTGTGGGAAAGCCTTCAGCCACTCTCAATATTTCCAAAAACACGTGAGATCGCATGCTGGAGGAAAGCCCTATGAGTGCTCCAGGTGTGGGAAAGCCTACCGTTGCTCCTCGTCTCTGCGGGTGCACGTCAGATCGCACACCGGGGAGAGGCCCTATGAGTGCAAGCAGTGTGGGAAAGCCTTTGGGTACCTCGCATCCCTGAGAGCACATGCCAGAGCACACGCTGGAGAGAAGCCCTGAGAGGATGAGGGGGCCTGGTGAGAGCCCTGGGTCCATCCCAGCACTACAGGAGCACAGGGGTGCTCTCCCTAAAAGTTTTGCAGGAGATGAAGAAAAGCACACTGCACAGAAACCTTATTCGTGGAGAGAATGGGGGAAAACTTTTAGGTAGAATGCTTCACTAATTTTGTATATGAAACTTCAGAACCAGAGAGAAATCTCTGTTACTGGGATTGCCTACTTTTTCTTTTTCTTTCATGGTGCTGGGGTGGAGCTCAGGGCTTCATTGAGTCTAGGCAAGCCCTCGACCTCTAAGCAGCACCCCAAACGATGGTGTTGTCTTCTAAGTGTTCAGCCTTCCTAGGAGTGCCTAGTGATTTAATTTCTGCATTATGTTTCTGATATAAATGCTTAGTAAGTATCTGGTTTTGTACCCTGTCAGATATACTTTGTATATTTTGTTATTTAAGGATTTAAGTAATTGTGCAGTCATATAAAATTTATGTTTCTAGTAAATATCTTTTTGACCTAGGGGTGATTAACTGGTTTTTGTTTCTTGAGAAATGTGATGATGGTACTGGGATTTGAACTCAGGGTCTCATGCTTGCTAGGTAGGTGCTCTACCAGGTAAGCCACACCTGCAGCATGTTCTACTTTCATTTTGTCTGATAGTGTTGTGTTTTTGCCTGGTTGAGCCAGTACTGATTTATACCTCCTGAGCAGCTGGGATCGCAGGTGTGAACGTCCATGCCTGGCTTACTCACTGAGATGCGATCTTTTGAACTTTTTACCCAGGCTGACCTTGAACGAGGATTTTCCCAGTCTCCACAACTGGCTGGGATTAAAGGTGGATCCACCACCCTCAGCCGAATGTTTTGGAACAACACATGAATGGAATGCACCTCCTCTGGGTGCAGTTGGGTGGGAGGGATAACAGTAGGGTAACTAGTTAATAAAATATTTGAAAAGGGCAGCAGAGAGGATTTCGAAGGTTCCCAACACAAATAAATGTGTCAGGTGGCAGATACACCAGGTATTGTAATCTGATCATTACACCTTGTGTACACGTGCTGAAATGTCACACTGTACTTCATAAATAATGTACAATTACTATGCGTTATTAAAAAATAAAAGTAAGTTTAAAAAGGAACCATCCAAGTGTTGTTGGCATTTTGATTCCCACAGGTCTGAGTGTAATCTCTGTGGTTGATACACAGCAGTGTACCATAAATTTGCTGAGCAGCAAAAATTCGGTACTAGAACTTTTTTTTGTGATACTGGGATTTGAATTCAGGGTCTCACACTTACTAGGCATGTGCTTTATTGCTTGAGTCACACCTCCAGCCCTTGTTTTAGTTATTTTTCAAATAGGGTCTTACATTTATGCCTGGGCCACTTTGCACAGCGATCCTTCTGTTTATGTCTCCTGCACAGCTGACAGGCATGCATCACCATGCCTAGCTTTCAGTGGTTAAGATGGGGTCTCAATAACTGTTTGGCCTCTCAAGTAGCTAGGATTACAGGCATGACCCACCACACCCCACTAGATAGTAAGGCTAATTTAAGTTTCTTTAATACTTGAGACCAAGGGAGAGGTTATCCAGCCTGTGCATCAGTTAGAGCATGTGAGATACACCTCTGTCCAAAGTCCTCTGCTGGCCATACTCATCTGTGCCCGTGCCCGTACCCATGGATATGTTCTGAAATACACCATGTGCTTCCATTCCACGTGAAGCACGCATTCCTCAGAGGAGTGGAGCTGAAGGAGATGTGTCATTTGTGGACTCTGAAATGTCCAAATGGGAGCCACGACATTTTCCTATATGGACTAGTGCTTATGCCTGCACAAGTTTTGAGTGTACACTCCAAGGTATGTTCACTCTTGAAAGTGTACACCTTAGTGTTTTTTGTGTGCTATCCAGTCTCCACTGTCTCTGCTTCCCTTAAGCCACCCAGACTAGCTGTACTTGTCCTGACCATCCTGAAGTCACATCACCCAAGCATTTATTATACTCTTGGTGTATGTGCCATCACCAGTTATGAAATCCAAACTGCTTTGGTGGGGAGGGGGGCTGTATAACGTTCAGAGGAAGGGGACACATGGAAAATATTTTTAGGGTGAGGAATGGGAGCCTTGTCTTGGAACCCTGAAGGGACAATGGGCTAGGACATCCAAATGCAGATGACACCCATTAAAACTGGTTTTAGAAGTACTAAAGCCACCTGAGGGGCAACAAGCAGTAGAAGCAATACACAAAAATGGCACAGGTGAGGTAAGAGCAAAAGTGTTCTGTGAGTATGATGGCTCACACCTGTAATCCCAGCTACTTGGAAGGTAGAGACTGGGGGATTGGAGTTTGAGGCCAGCTTAAGCAAAAAGTTAGACCCATTTCAACAATGTGGATGTGGTGGTGTGCACCTGTCATCCTAGCTACTGGGAGACACAGATAGGGGGATTGCAGTCTGAGGCTGACCCTGAGCAAACACTCTAGACCCTATCCAAAAAATAACCAAAGCAAAAAGGGGAACTGGGGGGCTAGTGGCTCCCACCTATAATTCTAGCTACTCAGGAGGCAGAGATCAGGAGGATCGCAGTTGGAAGCCAGCCAGGGCAAATAGTTTGTGAGACGCAACCCTGAAAAAACCCATCACAAAAAAGGCTGGTAGAGTGGCTCAAGGTGTAAGCCCTGATTATTATCCTCAGTACCCTCTCCGCCTGCCCCCAAAAAGGGCAGGGGTGTAGCTTCACCCTAGCAAGCACAAAGTTCTAAGTTCAAACCTCGGTAACACACACACACAAAAAAAAACTGTCAGGTGATAACACTACAATGTAGATCTGGAGACGGTTCTCTTGGAACAGCTTCTGAATATGTTTTGGAGAACTTTTTCCCTTTATGGCTCCGTGTAGGATTCAGCACTGGCCTCACTTGTGTCACATCCGGAAGGGAGAAGGGAGCAGACATTCCTCAGATTTTACAACTCCCCTTGAAGAAGACAGCTGTGCCGGGTTGTGTGGACACCAGCTTCCAGCTCATTTATCCGAGTCTTGGACCCGCCCGCAAGAATATTACCAAAAGGACAGTTTGACTTCCGTTTTCTAAGAGACACAAGATCCACACGGATTCTAATAGGGGGTTCCACACCCCGATTATATGAACTCTGTGACAGCTTTATGTGATGAAGGTGGAGACAAAGCAGTAGCAGGACCCACGTCAGGTGAGCTCACCAAGGTGTCCACAGCACCCGTAGTTAATTGTGCTTCAGGCTTAAGAATGATAAAAACAAAGCCTGGCTTGATGGTGGATATCTGTAATCCCAGCGCCTCAGGAGGACAAAGTAGAAGGAGCACAGTCTGAGACAAACCTGGAAAAACTAGAGACCCTCTCGCAAAACAAAATAAAAAACAAAGGGGTTGGGGGTATAGCTTAAGTGACAGAGTGCTTTCCAAATGCGAGGCTCTGAGTTCCACCACCCTTTAACAACCCAGCACTGGGGACTTAACTGCCAACTCTGGAACCCTCGGAGACACACTCAAGCCCTATCCAAACCACGGAGCACAGGTCACTTCTACCAGGACGCGGGGACCAACAGCCGAGACAAATGAACTCTCCCAGCCCCGATGACAGTGACAAAAATCTCACAGCTTTCTATGGGCAGAAAGAGGTGGCCACACCAGTCACAGCCACCCGCAGAGGTGCTGGTGCTCAGGCTGTAACACCTACTTCCACCAAACCCACTCGGCCCCACGTCAGGTCTTTCCGTCATCCTTTGTCACGTGTCACCTCCATCCGGCACGAGCTTGCAGCACTGCAGGTGGAGGTCGAGCCACAAAACACCCCCACCACATACTTATGCAACGCAGGGTTTCCATATTCTGCTTCACCGTGGCGGCTCTGGCCCCTTCTCGGACTCCAGGGAGGCCAGCGTCCCGGGTTTCAGCACCCCAGCGTCGTGCCGGAGCCAGGGGGCTCCGCGGCGTGTGGAGCAGAAGGAAGCGCGCGGTGCATGCCGGGAGGCTCTGAAGGACCCGGGGGTGGGGGGGGTGTGGGAGGGGGGAATGGTTGGAAAGGGGCGGCTCCGGCCGTCTGCGCAGGCTCGTGCTGGGACCGCCAATCACACAAGCCACAGGGGCTGCGGCGGGGGTGGGTGTGCGCATGCGCCATGGCGAGCGGCCATGTGGACGACGCGACGCCGAAGGGAAGCGTTCCCAAGAGGTCGTCAGTGAATGCACCTGCCAGAGTGAACGTGAGAGAACTTGGCGGGGGTGAGGGGGACGACCGAGGGACAATGAGTGTGCCTTTCGAGGGCCCTGTGGGACGTGTTTGTGACGTCGGTGGCTGTGCTGTGGGCACTGGGCCGATGCGCGTTGTGCACAGCGGTGTGTCCACCTGACGCGGGTCCCGCCGCCGCCGCCGCCGCCGCCGCTGCTTCAGCGCCTCCGAGCACAGGGATGATGTCCCCATAAGAGCACAGGAGCCACGAATGGGCTTGCTGAGGGTGGAACGTAGGGCCTCGAGCTTGATAAGCACACGGTCTCCACCGAGCCCCATCCCAGTCCTTGAGATGGGATCTTCAGAGCTGAATTTGACCCCAAGGCAGGTCCTTTGAGGACGTGCTGCTGATGCTCGTGGGTTACGACGCCCCCAGGTTAGGTCTCCTTGGGAGAAGTGGGGTGTCTTCATGTCCTAAAGCCGCAGCATCCATTGGTGTGATCCCAGCACTCGGGAGCGAGGAAGGAGTATGGTGGGTTTGACGCCAGCCTGGACTACATAGCTAGACCCTGTCTCAAAAACTAACTCCACAGCATGCCCAAAGCTCCAGCCAGGGGGAGCTGGAATAAACTCATAACCCAGGAGTACCAGGTCAGGTTTAATAACGGACATTTCTTCCCTCAGACTCGAATCCAAGAGAGGCTGCGTTGTGAACGTTCACCTCTGTTACCTTGTTTGGTCTTTGGCTACAAAGCATTGACAAAATGAAAAGGTTTTTAATCATGAATAAGATGTTATGGTAATGTAAAACGTCTAAAGCATGTTAAAACAAGGCTGGGTACCGGTGGCACATGCCTGTAATCCTAGCTACGCAGGAGGCAGAGATCAGAAGATCCAGGTTCAAAGCCAGATGGGGCAAATAGCTCTGTAAGACCCTATTTCAAAAAAACCCATCACAATAAACAGACTGGTGGGGTGGCTCAAGGTATAGGCACTGATTTCAAACCCCAGTATCACAAAAAAAGTGCATAAAACAAAAAAATAAGAATTACCTTTAAGAAAAGTGCATGATATTAAGCCTGATGCTGCAGGCTCACCCCTGTAATCCTCGCTACTTGGGAGGCTGAGGTCAGGAGGATCATGGTTGGAGACCAGCTCAGGCAAATAGTTCTTGAGACTCCCCCCATCTCCTAAATAACCAGAGCAATATTGATTGGTGCCATGGCTCAGGCAGTAAAGCCTAAGGTGTGGCTCAAGCTCCCATAGTCTGGGTGGCTAAGAAAGGTCATGATTCTCCCATGGAAGGCGGAGCTGGGAGCAGTCATTCGCTGGTCAGTGAATGGGACAAAGTAGCCCATTATTTTTCCTGCTGTGCAGGCTGTTACAGTTGAATCAGGAACACAGAGCCATAAGCAGTATTAAGAGAACAAAAGATTGAATGTGTAATTTACAGTTTATGCAAATAAGGATCTAGAGAAGAGGGGAATCAGAACTTCAGAGATTGCCACCAACAGTGACAGTGTGTCAGTGACCTGGTAGACATGTTAGGCCTTGCAGAATCCCAGACTGTGAATGATCATGGAAATTGTCCCTGTTGGGAAGGAGGTTAAGAAATGAAGTCAAGCAGTTAGAGCCTTTTTTTTTTTTTTTTGGTGGTACTGGGGTTTGAACTCAGGGCTTACCCTTTGCTAAGCAGGAGACTACCACCTAAGCCACACTCCCAGGCCTTCAGTGTGTTTGGTTTTGAGGACACCTTTGATTAACAGACTTAAGAATCAGTGTAATGATCTGGAAGTTCCTGTCCGTGATGTCCCTATGTACCGCGTCTGTTTCTGTGAATGGTGTCTCCAAAAAGTGGATAATGGATTCTTTACTTCTAACTTCTAAACTTCATGTAAATTAGATAGTGAATTCTAAGTTGAAGTGATAAAGGGGAGACATTCAGGGAAAGGTAACTCCCAATGTTACCTACACTCTCATGACAAAATTCCCAACATAACCATCCCAGCTGTAGGTTTCATTATAGCATAGATCCCCATTCTTAATTCACAACCAGAATCCAGGAAAAAAAGATGTTGCAAAAAATGACTAGAGAGCTTTGCAATTTATAAATTTTTACAAAAGAACAAAACAAAGTATCCTGGTGGAATATATAAAATATATAATATTTATATGTAAAATAGGTAAGTGTAGCCAAGACAGAGGCATGTACCTATAATATAAGTTGCTCAAGACGTTGAGACAGGAGGGGCTGGTAATGGCTCAAATGGTAGAGCACCTGACTAGGAAGCATGGGGTCCTGACTTTAAACACCAAAAAAAAAGATTGAGAAAGGAGGATCATGAGTTCAAGGCCAGCCTGTGTCACATAGGCCCATTTAAAAAAAAAAAAAAGGATAAGTGATATCCACTGCTATAATAAGCCAGGAAGAAAATTGCAATGTCATAATGACACTTTTACTAACAGGAAAACTTAGACTGTACCTACAAATTAAACTTACTGTCATATTAAAAATATACTTCAAATCTTCGTAAGTCCAATTATCTTGAAAACAAAGAGAAAGTATTTATCCAAAAACAAACTGTAGTTAACTCTTCAAACTTAGGCACAATAGCTGAAAGACTCATAATTCTTACACAATTGGTTATTTGTTAGAGCTGGACGTCCTTTACTTTTGGGTCCACTTTAAGAATGAGGTATTGATAAAGACTATCCTGTATTTATCACAGGTAGTAGTTTCCTCCTGGTGTAAATTTTCTGGGGCATTATTCATGAATTAGCATGAGCTTTCCTCACATTGCTTACAGTTAGTAAATTCCTCTTACTGTGTGCTCTTCATGTTCTACAAAGAGTGACTGGTAACGAAAGCGTTCATGTTTCTTATATGCTCATGTTATCTATCCAGTGTGCTCTGTCATGTGGTTTCGTAAGGAACAGGGCCACTTGAAGGCTTTCCCACACTCTTGACATTGCTGAGGCTTTTCTCTAGTGTGCATCCTCACATGTTTCTGTAAGGATGAGGACCAGCTGAAGGCTTTCCCACACTGCTCACACTGGGAAGGTTTCTCTCCAGTGTGCGTTATCATGTGTCTTTGAAAGGTTGAAGGGTAAATGAAGGCTTTCTCATATTCCTTACACTTATACAGCGTGTCCTTTGGCTGAGTTCTTACGTGCTGAGTAAAACCAGAGAGTTCACCAGAGGCCACCCTGCACTGTGTGGATTCAGAGGTTTTCTCTGCTGTGTGCAACTTCTCATGTTGAGCAAGGGAATAGGGATACTGGAAAGTTTTCCCACATAATGGACATTCATAGGGCTTTTCCCCAGTGTGTCATCATATGTCTTTGAAAGATGGAGGGCTAAATGAAGACTTTGCTACATTCTTTACATTTATATGGCTTCTCTCCAAAGTGAATTCTCAGGTGGTTAGTGAGACTGGAGAACTGTGGAAGGCTTCCCTGCACTGCTTGCACTCATAGGTCCTCTCCGAAGAGTGAATCTTGGTGTGCTGAGTGAGGGAGTAGGAGTGATAAAAGGCCTTCCCACACTGCTTACATTCATAGGGCTTCAGCCCTGTGTGTGTCACCACATGTCTCTGAAAGATAGAGGGATAAATGAAAGCTTTCCCACATTCCCTGCACGTATAGGGCTTCTTTCCAGAGTGAGTCCTCACGTGTTGAGTGAGACTGGAGAACTCAATGAAGACTTTTCCACACTGCTTACACTCATAGTTTCTCTCTGCAACATGAGTCCTAATATGTTGGGTGAGGGAGTAAAAATAAGGAAAACTTTTCCCACATAATTTACACCCATAGGGTTTCTCTCCAGGGTCAGTTCTTAGATGACTTCCTGAATGTGAGGAACAAACGCAGGCCTGCTTACACTCCTGATGTGGATGTGGCTTCTGTCCTCGCTGAGCTCTGACATGCCTCTTAAGAGAGGAGAGACGCATGAAGACTGCCCCACACTTGGCGCACTCGCAGGGTTTCCAGCAGAAATCTTCTCATACAGATCACAGTCTGGAACCCGAGCGAAAGCTGCTTCCTGCTGGTTCCCTTCATCATTTACATACAACCTGCCCACGAAATGATTTCTATTAAAACTGGGAAGCATTTGTACAATATGTTTATTAATGATTTTAAAAAGAGTTACGAGTCTCAGGACTTGGTCTTTAACTACATCTCAGTCTACGTGAAGTTTTCCCATCCTGAACTGTCTAAAAAGAACTAACTCTCAGTGCTCTAGAACTGAGCTCAGACAGGTTCATTATTATGGTATATTCTTTATGTGTGTGTGTGTATGAATATATACACCTGTATCTGCATACACACACCTACATACACGCACATATGGTCTACCTGGAATTGTTTCTAACTGCATTATATTTTAAACACCTGTAATCTAAATCAAATCCAAAAACCTCTTCTTCAAATTTCTGTAAATAAACAAATTTAAGATTAACGAATTAATTTTTTCCCTTTGTAAAAAACAAACATTAAAAAAAAATAAAGCAACTTATACTAAAATTCCCTCCTGGAACACTGCTTTCTCTTACGCGTGCAGCTCACCTCAGCTGTCCCCCCAGGGTTTCACATCCCTCTGAAGTTTCATGCTGATCGTCAATGCTATAGCCTTCCCAAGGTTTTTCAGAAATGTAGGGATTACTTTTGCCATCAGTTCTTTTCTGTTCCTGTGTATTTTTCCCCCAGACATATCCTGCTGAGAAAATGACCTCTAGGCTTTAAATGGAGTCTCATCACCTAAAAGAAAAACATGAACACGTCATTAAGGAAGAAGGTACCTGTGGGCACAGAAAGACATTGGGAACTTGTCAGTAACTGGTGCAGGGGCCAGAATGGTGTGCAGTCCAAAATAATCACAGTATTTCATCTCTCTTTGATCTAAAATGACTCATGAAGCCACGCACACTAATGAGACCAAAGAGCTTCCGGTCTTTTAAACCAAGACAAAAGGAAAATCTGCTTAATATGTAGATTTTCATGGTCATAGATGACTGTGACCACCCATGTCTGTTTACTCCCTCTCAACATTTTGAATATTGGAAAAACACTGGTGAACAAGAAATACTTGTGCACTAAGTGACTAAGGGCAGCATCAACATCTCCCTCACCTATGGAGGCCAGGTTCCAGATGGTCTCCAACATCACATCCCTGTAGAGTTCCTTCTGAGCATGGTTCAGCAAAGCTCACTCCTCCAGGCTGAAGTTCATAGCCACATCCTTGAAGACCACAGAGTCCTGCAATGTCCAACAAATGCAGGAGGATGGTTAAGACTCAACTGGCAGGAAAGTGAAATAGGATTCTGCGGCCACTCAACATCGACTCTGTGTATTGCACGAGTAGCCTTCTTGTGCTCTGCTCATACTCATGCCTGAGAGACTTAATTTCACCACTGACACTGAGCTGCTCTCTACATTTCCACTGGTGATTCCTTTCATTCCCCTCTGTCAGCAGGGTGCAGAGAGAAATTCTATACGCAAGTGAAGGAAATTCTTTCGTTTGAAATTGAGTTGTAAGGGGATCTCAGCAGGCCTGTTATCCCCACCCTCCACATTCCATAGGTCTTTTTTTTTTTTTTAATGGTACTGGAGCTTGAACTCAGGGCTTTCACCTTGAGCCACTACTCCAACCCTATTTTTGTGAAGGGTTTTTTGAGATAGGGTCTTGTGAACTTTTTGCCCGGGCTGGCTTCGAATCGTGATCTTCCTGATCTCTGCCTCCTGAATAGCTAGGATTACAGGTGTAAGCCACCAGCGCCCAGCCTCCATAGGTCTTTAAGACTAGTTCCTGCTGGACACTGGTGGCTTACACCTGTAATTCTAGGTACACAGGAGGCAGAGATCAAGAGGATTGAAGTTCAAAGCCAGCCCAGGCAAATAGTTCTCAAGACCCTGTCTCAAAAATACCCAACACAAAACAGGGCAGGCAGAGTGGCTCAGGTGGTAGAGAACCTGTCTAGCAAGTGTGAGGATCTGAGTTGAAACCCCAGTACGACACACACACCATGTATTGTTAGGTTTGTAATTTAATGAATGTAAGATGTGTAACAATAATGCCAGAAAATGGAGGAGAGGATAGAGCTATGTTAGGAGCAATGTTTCCACATCTCGCAGGGATTAATTTGAAGCTGATCTAATGAATTAAGTTTCACATTTATAGTATTGTAAGCTCTAAAGCAACCAATTAAAAAAATCCAAAAAACAGTAAAAAACTAAACTAATTGGAGTATAACAACAACAACTAGGACAAGAGACACAGAAAACAAGAAGCAAAACAACAAACAAGTATGACTACATGCGTAATAACATTCAATGGCAATGGATTACACAACCCAATCAGAAGGCAGAGGTTGTAGGAATGGATAATAAACTACGTGCTCTCCATAGAATACATGCTTTGGATTCAAAAGTAGAAAGTAAAAGGACAAAAATGACATGCAAATAGCTATGCAAGTAACAGACTTTTTTTTTTTTTTGCAGTACTGGGGTTTAAACTCAGAGACTACACCTTGAGCCACTCCACCAGCCCTTTCTCGTGATGGATTTTTGAGATAGGGGCTTGTGAACTATTTCCCTGGGCTGGCTTCGAACTGCAATCCTCCTGATATCTGCCCCCTGAGTAGTTGAGATTATAGGTGTGAGCCACCAGCGCCTGGCTTTCAGACAAATATTAAAGCAACAACATAGGAAAAATAAAGGAGATTGTATAGTGACATGAGGATCTATCAGAGAGACATAAGAAGAATTATAAACTGTGCACCTAAAAACAGCGTCAAAATACATAAAGCAGTAACAAAAATGAAGACAAATGGAGGATTCAGTGATAAGAGTAGGCTATATTGATACCCACTTTTAATGGCAAAGTACAAGAAAACAGAACAGCCTGGAATGTGCATTCTTTTCAGGAACACATGGAAGATGCCCTAGAATAGACTTATGTGCTGGGCCAAAACACACATCAATAAATATAAAATGGTACAAATAATGCCCTGTTTCCTGGCAACAATAGAGTGAAATAAAAAACTAATACAGAGATTTAGTAAACTTGCAAGTATGTGGAAATGAAACAATGCACTCCTCCATAAATGGTGAAAGAAAAAAATGAGGAAACACAAAACACTGTGAGATGGATGAAAATGAAGAGAAAATACACCAAAACTACTGTACTGCAGCTGAAGACATCTGGAGAAGGATCTGAAAGCTTACATCCATGAAAAACCTGCCTGCATGTTTATAGAACTTTCTTCAGAATTGCCAAAACACAGAAGCAACGAGGTGTCCTTCAGTATGTGAATGAATTAATAAACTGTCATCCATCCATACTATGGAATGTTACCCAGCATTAATGAGAAATAACCTGTCCCATCACAAAAAGACATGCAGAAACTTAAGTGCATATTATTAGGTGAAAGAAGGCAGATGGAAAAGGCCACAAACTGGAGCCAGGTGCTGTGGCTTGTGCCTGTAGTCCCGGCTATTTGGGAGGCAGAGGTAGGATCACAGCCAGAACAAAGAAGTTAGATGCCATTTCAAAAAACAAACCAGGCGTGGTGGTTACTTCTGTAGTCCCACCCACTTGGGAAGCAGAGGTCGGAGGTTCTTAGTCCAAGGTCAGCCTTGGGCAAAAGTATGAGACACTATCTGAAAAATAAACTACGGTTTGGCATGATGTACTCCTAGGTACTTGGGAGGTGGAGATTAGGAGGATCATGGTTGGAGGTCAACTGGAGGAACATTTCACAAGACTCCATCGCAACCAATGGTTGGGTGTGGTGGCATGTTCTTGTCATCCCAGCTAAGTGGAGAAGCGTGGAGCGTGGGTTATGAGAAGCCTATGAGAACTGGACATAAGCAAGGCGAGGTGTAGCTCAGCTGCTTTTCCTAAGATTATCTGGCCACAGAGGGGGAAAATGCAGAACAGCTGCTTCTAAGTTGTTTATGTTCAGAGGACGCAGGTTTCACTTGTAATGTCACGCCCCTCCCTGAGAACCACTGCTCCGCCCTGTTTTACCACTGGGTATAAAAGACTCACTGAAGGACGATGCCAGGATTTTGCTTTGGGGGCTTTTGCTTGAGGCTTTTGGCTTTTTGGTGTGGGAGGCTTTTGGAAGGGAAAAGAATTGCTGAAGGGGAATTGCTAGCAAGCCTGAAGGCCAAGACTTTAAGAAAGCTAAAGAGAATATGGGACAGTGCACATCTAAGAACTGAGACTTTAAGAGTTACGCATGTGCGGTTTTTAAGCACAGCTGTTGTTTGCAAGTCTGAGCACCAAGGCTTTAAGAAAGCTAAAGAGACAGTGCAAGTCTAGGGGCAAAGACTTTGAGGGATTAACAGCTAAGAGAAAACATGACAGAGCGAGTCTAAGGAAAGAGGTTTTAAGCAAGGTTTTAAAGAGCTGTAAAGGCATAAGGCCTTAAAGGCTCACTCCAGAGAAACACAAATAGTAGGACTGCAGTCCAGGCCAGCCCAGGCATAAAGCAAAACCCTATCTAAAAACTAATGCAGAGGACCGGGGAATGGCTCGTGGTAGAGCACTTGCCTAGTAAACACGAGGCCCTGTGTTCAAACCCCAGAACTGCCCCCCCACACACACACACGGAAAGGAAAAAGGCTGTGGAATATATGCATCCTGGGAAAGGTAAAGCTCACAGACAGAAATCAGACAGGGACTGTCTGCCTAGGGTGGGGGAGAAACAGGTGGAGCAGGACAATTTTGAGCCAGTGAAACTACTCCACCGCAGTGGTGGTATGAAGCATTACCCAGTGGAGACCCACACGGTGCCCAACACCTCACTCAAACCCCAGTGTCAACTGTGGACTGAGGGGTGGCGACGTCACGGTGAAGACCCACCAGTTAACAAAGGCACCACGCTGGAGTGAGATGCTGAGTGGGGAGGCTCTGTGTGTTGGGGATGGGGAGGGGAGCTCTTACTTTCCACTCGATATTGCCATGAACCTAAATCAATGGATTCAAAAGCAGAAAGGTTAAGCATGAGGTTTTGAAGTGGCCCATCCAAGCCATTACTAGGAACAGTTGTACTAAGTGTGCATAGCAGTCAGTTGGCACTAGCTGAAAACCTGGCCCAACATACCCACACCATAGGTGTTACTCAGCTCTAAAACACCAAGAAGCGCTGCCACAGGGCGCCGCGCCAGTGAATGAGACTTGGAAACGCGATTGAGAGAGACATCACTCCCACACAACATCCAGACCTGGGAAATCTAGACAGACCGAAAGCAGGTTAGTTCTTTCTTAGGCTGAGGGAAGAGCCCTGGGGGAACAGGAAAGTGACAGCTAAAGGTCATCTTGGGGTGATGAAAATGTTTTAAAGTTGAGTCAGGTGCTGGTGGCTCACACCAGTAATCCCAGCTATTTGGGAGGCAGAGATCAGGAGGATCAGGGTTTGAAGCCAGCTCTGGAAAATAGTTTTGAGACCCTTGCTCAAAAATACCCAATGCAAAAAGGAGCTGGGGTAGTAGCTCAAGTGGTAAAAGCACCTGCCTAGCAAGTGTGAGGCTCTGAGTTCAACCCTCAGTACTGCCAAAACAAAATAAAACAATATCCTAAAGTTGATAGTGGTGTTGTTTGCATAATTCTGTGAATATACTAAAAGCCAATGAGCACTTTATTATAATAATACTTTTTTTGTGGTCCTGGGGAGAAATGTGTTTTTAATATATGTAAATTATGCCAATAACGCTGGTTTTTCTTCTTTAAAAAATAAATAGCGTGAAGTTCACTATTTTCATCAGACCTTAGGTATGACACAGTTGCCCATTACCTCACCCCTAGTCAGTAGTATGTTGGGTCCAGTGCCACCAGAAAACAAACTTTTGTCTTTAGTTGTACCTCTAAGAATTGTGCAAAAGAACAAAATGATAGACCTAAATTCTTTTGACGAGATTGCAAAATGAAAACTTAATATAAAAAGAAACTGAATTGGACATGGTGCTTCATGCCTGTAATCCAAGCATTTGGGAGGCAGAGTCAGGAGGATTGTGAATTTGAGGCCAGCCCCGCGCTACAGAGTGAGATCCTGTGTCAAAAATTTCCCATTTTCCAAATCTAACAGGAAGAAAAAATGTCAAGTAGTTAAATTTTTCTGAATAACAGGAGTGTGCTTACCTATGCAGGCCAGGATTTTAACTCTGCTTTATTAATCTGAGCGATACAGGGGATGGACAAGTACGCCAATGACAAGGAATGTCTTGGGGTCATGGCGCTAAAGATGAGAACGCTGTGGCCTTTCAAAGACGTTGACAATGATGTTAGGAAGTGGAGGAGACGGTTGGCTTTGGAACGGGAGAGGAGACTCAATTCAGTCCTGGAAAAGAACTAGGCTGGAGCTTTCCACGCGGGGTGGGGGCCTCCATTCACGATTCGTGAGGCCTTTCTCACTCGGCCCCAGAGGTCAGAGTGACCTCTAACCCCGGGTGGGTGTTTGTTACAGGAGGCAGCCCCTCCCCCTGCACCGGCTTTGCTCTAGCCCACCTGTGCTGTTAGTCAGCCAGCCCAGTCTGAAGGAAGCCACCAGATTGCACATCTGTCCAAACATCAATGACAACAGGTGCTCTGTGAGGCCGGGAGCAGCCCCCCAACGATGGTAATCTGCGCCCAGGCACCCAGCCCTCGAGGTCGCTGCCCTGACCTGCGCTACAAATGGTGCGGGCAGGACGGGGCAAAACAGGACTTGCCGGCCCGTACCAGCCGAGGGGGACTGGAGGAGCCACCACAGAGGGCCCTCGGAGCTGTCCAGTCCCCTCGAGCTACACTCAGCAGACAGGTACCCCAGAATGCTCCAAAAGAAACTGGGACCAACACGCGACAATGGTGCCGCGCAGCAGGGGGTCTCGGTGCTCCTGGCACGTTTCCCGGGCACCGGCCCTCCGCGAGCTTCACGGCGTGGGAAGCAGGTGGCCGGGGTCCCCGCTGCCCGGAGCGGTGGAGCCGCGTGTAAGGTCCTCGTGGCCTTAAGCCCTCGGTGTCTTCCTAAGGCGACATCCCAGCACACAATATGAAAAAAAAAAAAGAATAAATAAATAAATTTAGAAAACAAAAATGTATTAATGTTTCAGTCCTTCGTTCCAGTACACAAATATTCTCCTTTCAATCTTGTGTTCTGTTGGTTTTAAGCATTCTCCTCCTTGCTTCCTCCCTCTCTGTTACTACCTGTTCACCAAGTAAGACTTTTTTTTTTGCAGTGCTGGGGCTTGAACTCTGGGCCTTCACATTGAGCCACTCCACCAGCCCTTTTTTTGTGTGATGAGTTTTTCGAGCTGGGAGTCTCACAAATTAGGGACTGGCTTTGAACTGAGATCCTCCTGATCTCTGCCTCCTGAGTAGCTGGGATTAGAGGCGTGAGCCACTGGCACCTGGCTAAATGCACATTTTATCAGTTACTGGTGTGGAGGATTTCAGTGTTTCATGGTTTCAAACAAGGCCCCCCCCTAGTTTTGAAGAGTCACTGGGGGGCCTGTAGGACTTAGCATGGAAGCTCTGTGACTGCCACTGAATACACTGAAAAGACAAAATGGCCAACAGAGGACAGGTGCACAGGGTGAAGCTGAGAGGGGCCAGGTACATATCCCCAGAGTCCTCCCCCAGCAGAGTGACAATGTGCACAAGTTCCCCGCATGTGTCAGGTATGACAGCAGAGAAGGTCAGTAGGGAGGAATCTCCAGGGTGTTTATGGGCCAGTCACAGGCATGCGAGGATCCTGACCTTCCAGGAGATGCAGGTGTTCAGGAGTCACTGGTCACCCATGAATGGCATCAAGTTTAGCACATGTGACAAAAGGAGCCATCCCCAAGTCAACTTCCTAATGGTCAGCCAGCCAAGGACAAGTCTCAAAAGCAGGACTTCCTAAGGACAAGGACTCTCAAGGTCAGCCAGGTCACCTTCCCTGCAGTCCACCCAGTGGCCGTGGGCTGATGTCTACAACAAAATTATTACCAGGACTCTGGGAAGCAGGGTGCAAAGAAACTGCAGCATTGATTTTTTTTTTTTGAGATAGGGTCTCACTATGGGACCCAGGCTGCCTGCTGTAGTCTCCAGAGTGCAAGGTTTCCTGGTATGGGACGACATGCCCAGAGCAGTATTGATTTTGGTTGTGTCCTTATGGGTCATCCTGTTCCCCATAAAAGACTCTGAAAGCCAGCTGGCACCCCCCAGTTTCTGTGTTCTTCGTCTGGACTGAGGAGGCATCAACACAGCTCGGGCCAGTAAGATGGAGTTGCCTGAATGTCCTATAGTGTGACGCACACACAGTCCCCTGGGAGCACAGAGCTCACAGTGGTTAGTGTCCCCACACAGGACACACTGGTCAGGCAGTTGGGTTCACAGGGCCCCCAGTGTGCACTCCTTGTGGAGCCCCTGGTCCTGGGGTTTTCAGTGTGGACCAAACAATGCAGCTCTGACAGTTCTGTCATTCATGACACCAGCTCATCCCTCTCTCCTGTGTGGATGACACTTGTAGGTGTTCATCTGGAAAGTTCTAGAACTGGGGTCCCCACTGCTGCACCTTAGCCAGAGCATCCGGTGTGATGGAGGCTCTGCAGCTGGTGCCTGGGAAGCATTGCGGGCAGTTGGGGACAATCCCTTCAGGAGGTGCGAACTACTAGGGTGGCTAGGTGACGTCATTCCAGATGCTCTCGCCAGGGCCGGGCTGGGGTCAGGTAGAGCTTGGCCAACCTGTGCCACCAAACCAGAGCAAAGGACCTCGGCACATGGCTGCCTCAGAGGGCAAGCCAGCCCCGCCTCACACGGAGCTGCGGCCTCAATGTGCAGTACCTCCGGGCCTTTGGAAGAAGAGGTCTGGAGACTGCGATGTTCCCCACGTCCACGGCCAGCTCACCGAGCCACGGCTGCTTCCCGGGCAGCCGGAGTGAGCATGTCAGGTTTGCGCTCTGGGTCAAGTCCAGGCAGCACAGGTTCTTGGGTGAGAATTCCAGGAAACACTGGGGCTTTTCTTCCACAGCAGCGGAGCTGAGACACTGCAGGGCCAGCCAGCTGGGGTCCCGGGGTGTGCTGACAGCAGGACTTTCTTTCTGAAGCCCTTTGGAGGAGAGGAAGCATGGATACAGGCACAATCATCCAAAAAGCCAACATTCCGTGAGAGATGCTGCCAGATCTCTGTCTGGGAGACATGGTGGGTCACTTCAGAATGGGTGTTGAAGCAGAGGAAGCAATAGGTGGACAGGGCCCCTAACGTTGGTGGGGGACACAGTAGCATGTGTGGCCTTGCTGCAAATCAAGTGTCCATCTTCTAATGCAGTCAGTCCCACCCTCCCTCCACATGCGGTGGTGGGAAAGGTTCCTGGTTGAAGCAGAATTTAATAGATGTTGCAGGTCTCTGTGGTCTTTGAGGAAGTGGTCATGGACTTCTCCATGGAGGAATGGGCCTTGCTGGACTGTGCTCAGAAGAAAGGCTACAGAGATGTGCTCCTGGTGACCCTCTGGAACCTGACCTCAGTAGGTGACTGTGACGTTGCTTCACTTAGTCATTTAGAATCTAAGTATTTCTGAGCTAATATGTCCACTCCAATGTGAATGAACAGTGGGAATTTAGCACTAAGTAGGACAGATGTGCTCATATCTCTCATGTAACTCGTGTCCTTTTTGTCCAAGTCCTAAAAGAGCAAAATTACCTGAAGTCTTTTCCCCCCTCAAAGTACATTCTTCTGGTGTGTGCCTATAATCCCAGCTACTGAGGAGGGAGAGGCAGGAGAATCTCATGTTTGAGGTGATGCTCAGGCAAAGTTAGCCACACCCTGTCTCAAAAACAAAATACAAGCCAGGTCCAGTGGCTCACTCCTGTAATCCAAGCTACTCAGGAGGGAGAGATCAGGAGGATCGTTATTTGAGGCCAACCCAGACCTCAAATTTTTTTGAGACCCTATCTCAAAAAAACCCATCTCAAAAAAGGGCTGGTGGAGTGGCTTAAGTGGTAAGAGCGTCTATCTAGCATGCATGAGGTCCTGGGTTCAGCCGTAGTACCACAAAAATGTACAATTTCCCTTATAAAACTCCTTGATGTTTGGATCCCTATTGGGAAGAAATGTACACATTCTCCCACTTTTTTCTGGTCTTCACTCTGCTCTGCTCCTCCAGGAAAGTAACTTTCATTTCCATTTGTTTCATGTTATGACACTGAACTTAACATTCATGTGTCACATCCTCTATGGTGTGTATTTAGGGAAGACATTTGCAGTGAACAGTGTAATTCCAAAAAAAGTGATGTGATTACTGGTACTTTTAGGAGACAATCAAAAATACCAAGATATCGATGACTAGAATAAGAACCAAGGGACATATTTGAGATGAGTGACTTTTACATGAAAAAAGTCTATCTCAAGAGCATGTTAGTGGCTCACACCTATAATCCTAGAGGCAGAGATCAGGAGGATCATGGTTTGAGGCCAGCCCAGGCAAATAGTTCCCAAGACCCTATCTCAAAAAAACCCATCACAAAAAAGGGCTGGTGCAGTGGCTCAAGGTGTAGGCCCTGAGTTCAAACCCCAGTACAAAAAAAAAAGGGTTGGAGGTACGGCTCAAGCAGTAGAGTGCCTGTCTCACAAGTGGAAAGCCCTGGGTTCAAACTCCAGTACTGCCAGAGAGAGAGAGAAAAAGAGAGAGAGAGAGATCAGTTATAAACAATTATCAGGAAAAAACACCTTATGTATGAAAAGTACTGCAAATGATACCTAAGCCTGAATCCTCCATTGACATATGCACTCACTGGAAATGGTGAAACCAGAGTCATACTAATCATTGAAAGTCATCAACAAATCTTTAGCAATTAAGTCATTGATAATATGATTCCTATTTTCAATAGTAGTCATGTGGTGGAGAAGTCTTTGGAAAACACTGGCAGTGGTCAACGTGGAGAAAGCTTCAACTAAATTCTAAAAGCCAATGTTCATGAGAGAGTGTCTACTGGAGTCAAATTCATTACTTTTGAAAAAGCCATCACGGACACTCTGTCCCTGAAGATTCTGGCAGCCTCATCCCAACTCAGCCAGCAAGTTTAACAGTGTGCAGAGAAGGTTTGCTTGTTATTCATCCTTCTGGGCACGAGAGAACTCACAGTGAAGAGAGGCCCTATGCCTATAAAGAGTGTAGGAAAGCCTTCATCTACTTCTGCAAACTGAGAGCACATGTGAGGACCCACACAGGAGACAAACATTACAAATGTCAGCAGTGTGGGAAAACATTAAGCTAACATAGAGAAACCTATGCTCACATAGAGAAACCCACACTGCCAAGAAAACTCATGCTTGCACAGAGTGTGAGAAATCCTTCCAATTCCTTCCTCCCTTAGAAAACATAGGGAAGTTCACAGTACAGAGAAGGCCTATGAATGCATGAAATGTGGGAAAAGCTTCCTGCTTTCCTTTTATCTCTAATACATGCAAGAATGTACTCTGGAGAGAAGGTCCAGGTGCACAGTGTGGGTAGGCCTACATCTGGCCTTTAGACTTGAGGATTCACTCGATGACACCCTGTGACGAGAAGCCTTATACGTGTAAGCACTGCAACAAAGCTTTCATTCTCCCTCATCCTTTAAGGGTCATGTGAGAACTCATACAACAGAGAAGCCATATGTGTGTAGCACATGTGGAAAAGCCTTCAGCAGCTGTTTATACTTCAGAACCCACGGGAGACCTGTGCACAGTGCAGGAAAAGCATCATCTGGTTGTCATCATTCCGAGGGCGTGTGAGAAGTCACAGTAGAGAGAAAACTTATGCATGGAAGTATGCAGCAAAACTTTCAGCAGACGCTCCTCATGGCAAAGACACGTGAGACTCTACAATGGAGACCATCTCTCTCCATGTGAGCCGTGTTGAAAAGCCTTGTGTGGCCTTTCAACACGGCCTTTCCACTGGCCTTTTCCAGTTTCCTTCAAACTGGAGAAGTCGTGCAGGAGGGAAACTGTGTCAGCAAGTAATGTGGGGACACCATCCTGTTGACGGCTTACTGTGCACAGCAAATTCCCACCATTAGACTTTAAAAAACGAGGTCTTAAATATAGAGGTGACTTTATTTGTGCCTTATGTTTAAACTACACTTCCACACATCATTTCCAGTCCTTCATTGGAAAACATTTAGCAGATAACTATTCCTGACCTGCGTCACAAATTGGCACAATGTTGGTGGCTTAAAACAAATGTAATCTTTCATAGTTTTGGAGGTTACAAGTCTGAAATCAAGGTTTCATTTTGGTTGGTTTCTTTGTTTGGGAGGAGGTGGTGTAGAGGATGGAGCCAAGGCCTTGTACATACCCAGCAAGTGCGTGCCACTGAGCCACACCCCTACCCATGGTTGATTTCTTCTAGAGGTTCCAGGAGAGACTGTGACTGTGGTTCTCTCCACGTATCAGGTGGATGCCCACAGTCATTGCTGTTCCTTGTGTTATAGGTGCATCACTGCCATTCGCTCCACTATCTATACATCACCTGAGAGTTTTGTCTACTTCGGTCATGGGGTGTTGGATTCAGGGTCCACAAGAATCCATGATGATCCCTTCTTTTTTTCTCCATGGTAACCGTGGTTTGAACTCAGGTCCCTGCACTGGCTAGGGAAGCATTCTACCATCCCATAGTCCCACGATTTGGTTTGAGAGCCTTCATTACATCTGCAAAGACTTTTCCCAAGTCAGTTTGCATTCATGTGCTCTGGGTGGACATGTCACAGCACAGGATGGGTGCTATGCTACCTGCAAATACCATACAAAACTACTTCACTTGCTGTATACAGAATCTGAATTATGAATTACTTGTACAAAACTGCCTTATCTGTACTAGGAGGGCCTCTGGCCCACACATTGTTTGGAAGCGTGTTTTTAATATATCAGTGTTGGGACTTTAGATGGTTTTATTTATTTCTAATTTTCATTATGCTCCAAACATCTTGCTAGTTTTTGATGCTACTTTGCCACCATTTTTAGGATTTTGTTTATCTCCTAATTTCACAGATATTAGAATTTATATATGTAATACATTTCCTCTAAGAAAAATTTTTTTTCTTTTTTTGACACAGGGTGTCACTATGTAGCACAGGTTGGTCAGGAATTTACAATCCTTCTGCCTCAGACCCTTTGGGTTGGGATTACAGACACGCACCATATACCCATCTTTAGTTGGTTGAAATGGGGTCTCACAAACTTTTTGCCTGGTCACCCTGGAACTGTGATCTTCCTGATCCCAGCCTCCTAAGTAGCTAGGCTTAAAGACAAAAGCCATGTATTTTGTTTTTCAAACAGGGTCTCACTAACCTTGCCCAGGCTGGCGTCAATCAAACTTGTGATCCTCCTGCCTCAGCCTGTAGAGTAGCTGGGATTATAGGAGTGAACCACCACTCCAAGTTGAATCTCCACTGTTTATGGCAACTTGCACCACAGATGAGGGACTATGAAAGGCAGCCTGCCCATGACCTCAAGGGTCATGACACAGTGGGCTACATCATCAAAGTATGTGCTGTTCTGCAGGGGAACGGATCATGTTCTGGCTGTTGAAGCCAGCTCGTCCCTCACCTCAGGATTATGCATCCCCAGCACATCCCAGTTGCCATTTTATTTTGAGAAAGGACTCACGAAAGGCCAGGCTGGTCTGGAACTCGTGATCCCAGTGCTTCACCTGCCAGGTTCTGGGGTGCCATCCCAAACCATAAGAGGATGCTTTCTGGCCAGAAAAATCAACCAGAAGTGTGGAAATCAGAGTAGCGCGGGATTGGAGGGTGAGCTTGCCAGCACTTCCGCTTCCGCTCTGCACCTAGCGCCAGAGGCCAACCAGAAGCGTTCACATCAGGAGTGGGGCGGGACTTTAGAAAGAGAGAGCTCGTCATCACTTCCGATTCCGCCCTGAACGCCGCAGTCTCCAGTGGGCAGGCTTCAAGAAGACCTGCAACTCTCCTTTGGTCCTAGTAGAGGTGCCGCCCTTCAGGATTCTGCACCCGTGCAGTCCAGAAGATTCAGGACTCAACATGCCTCCATGACACCAATTCCCATCCACCCGCGCTGCCTGCTGGGAGCCATCTGAGGATCAGGATTCAAGTCTGTGGGTAAATGCTTGCTTTAAACTACATTTCCTCAAAGGTGTGGGATTATGGGTGCTACGTGCCTATGAAATAAGCCCGGGGTGCAGTGGGGCATGCCCTGTAGACCCTATTGTGTGGGAGTGTTAAACAAGCCCAGAGTTGAATGCACGTGCGTGCTGGTTGGTAGGGGCGGGGCGTCACTGCGCATGCGTACGGTGGGCCCACGGGTCTTGCTGCCAAGTTTCAGGTGATGTGAACCTGGGGTGTTTTGCGGTGCTGGGGACTGACTGAACGCAGGCCTTTCACTTGTTAGGTAGGCACAGCTCTTTTTTTTTTTTTTTCTTTGTTTAGTTATTTCTCCAAGGTGGTTCCTATAGTTTTTGCTGGAACCTACCTACACGGCCCATGTAGCTGGGATTACAGCTATGATCATAATTCCTGGCTTGTTGGTTGAGATGGGGTTTTGATGGCTTTCTGCAGGGGCTGGGGTGAAACTGTGACCCTTGCAATCTCTGCCTCCAAAGTAGCTGGGATTTCATGCATGAGACACCATGCCCGGCTGTCACAAGGAATTTCTGCAGAGAAATGACTGCTAGCGGGCCTAGGTGTGGATGTCTAGTGAACTTTTGCTGCAATGAAATTAGAACTAGGTTTGACTCTGAGGAGTTAGGTAGTCAGAAGTGAGCTGCATATGACCTAAGGACAGGACCTGGGTAGATGTGCAAATGGATCAGGACACTTCCATCAGGCAAAGGATCATCTTGGAACTTTCTAGAGTCCTGGCGTTTGAAGCCACAGTGTTCCCAGAGCTCTGGCCCCAGGAACTGCATGTGAACCTAGAGACCCTGCCCGCTCCTGTCACTGCCCTCTGGTTAAGTGGGTGCTGTGGGGCATGTGAGACTATGGGGAGTGCCCCTAACTTCAGCCTCAGTTCAAGGAAGTTTCCATGGGTAGTGAGTGGGAAGTGGAAAGTACTGTCGCACATCCACAGGTTAGGATGCAAGTGAGATTCCTCTGGGTCTGTGAAAGGGGTTCTTGTTTTCTACTCATTTATCTAAAAATAGTGTTGTTTTCTGCACTGCTGGTTTCGATAAGTTTTCCTAAATACATGCTTGTCCCACCACAATTGATACATGGAAAACGACACCACCATCCCCAAACCACTCCTAGCGTCCATTTGTACTCAAGCATTCACCCAGTCTTTGGACCTGACCTGCTTTACATTCCTGCACCTTCGCTGTTTCCAGAATGTCATGTCAATGTGAGCTGTTGAGAGCTGTGTTTAAAATTTGATGCCACATTTGGGAAACTGGGTAACATTTGTCCTCCAGTGTCGTCTGAAAGTTTCCACAGTGCCCAGAACCAATGGGAGCACACGTGTACCCTGAAGTGGAGACCTCATTATTATGGGGTGCACAGCTTATCAGGACTCTGCTCCCTGTGGTTAAGTTTTTATTTTGGCAGTACTGGGGTTTGAACTCAGGCCTTGCACTTGCCAGGCAGGCATTCGATACCATTTGAGCCACTCCCCAGCCTTTTGCTTTAGTTATTTTTCAGGTCGGGTCTGGTGTTTTTGCCTAAGGCCAGCCTCAGACTATGATCCTCCTACCTCTGCCCCCTCAATGCACGAGGCCCAGTGGCTCACTTTCATCCTGTGTACTGTTTGAAAGGTGTTGAGATGGGTCATCAGATGAGGTAGCTGATTCTGAAGTGACCGTAGTCTGTGCAGAGGAGAGGGCACAGGCAGAGTGCCCAAAGCCACAGGTGCTTTCCTTGTGACTTGAGAGGGGTGTGAGTGCCCCTAGGAAGCAGCCTGAGGGAGTGGCATGACTCTAGGGGCTTTGGCAGTTCATTGAAACAATACTTCACTTGTCACAATGAAAACAAACTCAAATTTCTGGATTTGGGCATGGGTAAAACATTGAATGCAGCTCACTGCCACTGCTCCTTGGACACTTAGGTCCTCTCCTTTCTCCTACAGCACTGGCTTTTACCCACAAACCACAGTGGCTGTGCACGGAAGTGACGTTCACAGGGAGACCTCACAGAGTGGAACACTGTGCCTGTGGCCTTAGTGGCTGTAACTGGTCCCCAAGCTGTGAGCTGCTCTGGCTTCCTCAGAACTGATCTGGTTGGTCAGTGTGTCCAAGCACAAAACGCTGCTGGGAAATATGGAAGGCCACTACCTACGTCCACACTGGGTCCCAGCTACCAGCGTCCCATCTCATAAGCACGTGTGCCATGGACTCACATCTTCACCTTTGCAGAACTGAGGCTGAACCATGATTTTACCTTCGTGCTTAGGGAGACCAATCACTGTCAACGCCATGAATGCCCTAGAGACATTATGGGGACAGTGATTAATGCAGGCTTAGTGGCGTGATTATAAATGAATTGATATCCACTGTCCTGCAGTGTCCTTTCCCGGTGAACTCTCTTGTCACAGTTTATTTTATTTCACTTGGACTTGATGCTACTAATGATAAAAATAATAAGTTTAATCATAACAAGTTTAAGTGTATTTGCGTCTTTTTCTACATTTTAATAGATTCATTTGATACTTAAACTGATAAAAAGCATTATTCACCTTTTTATTATAAGTTAATAAAGAGTAGTTTGGCTCATGAAATTGAGTAATTGCTTCTTCCAAATGTCATGCATGCTGGGGTGTTACAAAACCCTAACATGGAACCACACAGAGAAGGCATCCTGGGAAATGTAGTTCCTAACCTTATACATGTTAATACGGGACAAGCCCCAGAAATTTCTCCCTTCTGATTTCACTTGTGATATCAAAGTGTCCCTTCTTAATTCAGACATACTGGGCAGTGCCCAGCCAGAAGCAAGAGCAAGCAGAACAGGTGAAAATGCATTCAAATGAGACTATACTTTTCAAGACCTACGCATGCTAACAAATTTGTGCCAGCTATTTATTACCCAGCAAAATGGAATTACAGCCCTATGGCTAAAAATTAATTATTTGAGAACACAGACCTATGGTAGAATAGAATACTAGTATAAAAAATGGGCTAGGGGCATGACTCGAGTAGGAGAGTGCCTGTGTAGCACGTGTGAAGCTCTGAGTTTAAACCCCAGTACCACCAAAAGCTTTTTCCATTTTCTCAGTAAGATACAAAGGTGGAATACACGCGACAGGGCAGGTGAAACCCCATTTGGAATACACCTGGCCAGACAATGCCCGTGGGTCATTGGTCTGATAGCCCCATCCTTCAGAATAATAAAAAAAGATATAAAATTACACTTAAAACACAGGTACCGATGGCTCACGCCTAAAATTCTAGCTACTCAGGAGGCAGAGATCAGGAGGATCGAGGTTTGAAGCCAGCCCAGGCAAATAGTTTGAGACCTTATCTCAAAAAAACCCTTCACCAAAAAAGAGCTGGTGGAGTGGAGCAAGTGGTACAGCCTGCTTAGCAAGCATGAGATCCTGAGTTCAAACCCCAGTGCCACCACCAAAAAAAAAAAAGTGAGAAAAAGTAAAACTTACATTTAATGCAAGTTAAAAATATACTTCAAATCACCCATGTGAGCAACACACTTCAAAATGGAAAACGACTGTTACTAAAAAACTCACTATATAAAAATTTATGTCATCTACAGGAGCGTGTCCTTAGAGAATCTCACCTCAATGTTTGCAAGAAAACTAGAAATTCATTTGCTGGGGGTTTGCTTTGAGGTTGAGGTCCTTATGGAGGCAACTTTTATAAGATTTCTCTCCTGGTGTGAAGGTTCTCAGCAATTATACATGAATTAATTTGCATCAGCTTTCCCACACCGTATCTTTGGCCCTGGCTTGGTGGTCAGGCGGTCCACCGCTTGAGCCACACCCCAGCCCTTTTTGCTTCATATTTTTCAGATAGGGTTTCATGTTTATGCCCAGGCCAGCCTGACTGTAATTCTTCTACTTAAGACCTTCTGTACTGTTGGGGCCAGCTTGGCTATTTTCCTGGGATTTACTGTGTCTGGTATTCACCTTGGTTTCCCTACTCTGAGTCTACAAGCAGCGTTCTGCTAGCTCTGCAGTGTTTCCTGTAACTGTGACCGCGTTCTGTAGGAGGTGGGGGACAAACTGTATTTAACCCAGCTCCCGACACAGATCCGGGCTCAGCGCTTTGAGAAATTACCTTCCGAGTCCGCTAGCGTAATAAACTCCCTGCTTCCTGTGAAAATGGTCGCGTTGACTTTGTTTCCTTCGCCGTTTCCCACATTTCAGCTGGAGGTTGAGAATGGGTTCTAGCTAACTTCTTCCCAGGGCTGGCCTTGAGCGGTGATCCTCCCAGTCTGTGCCTCCTGTATAGCTGGGATTGCAGGCGAGCATTCGGTGCTTGGGGCATACTATTTATAGGACTCTTCTCCTGTGTGGCGTGTCGCCGCGTGCCCTTAGAAGGGCTGGGACAACTGAACTCCCATTTCTCACTCGGCTAGGGCTCCACTCCGGACTGCACCTGCCGGCTCTGGGATGGACGAAGGCGGGTGGGAGGCTTCCCCACGCTGCCTACACCTGCGGACTGCTCTGCACCGCACGTCTTCGCGTGCACGCGAGGCCGAGAGACCCGAAGGCTCCTCACCTGACCCCCGCGCGTCGCGTTTCTCCGCAGCCGCCGCGTCTGCGCAGTTGGAGGAAGGGGGTCCCGCTGCGGGCTGCCGGCCGCAGTTCCCCTGCGTGGGCCTCCTCGGCGCGTGCGTCCTCGCGTGCTTGTGCAGGGACGAGGGCCAGGCGAAGGCCTTCCCGCACGTCGCGCAGGCGTAGGGCTTCTCCCCGCTGTGCCGTCTCACGTGCCTCTGGAAGGACGCGAGCCAGCCGTAGGCCTTGCCGCACTGCGCGCATGCGTAGGGCCGCGCGCCGCTGTGTAGGGCCGCGTGCACGCGGAAGGACTTGGGGCAACTGTAGGCCTTGCCGCACTGCGCGCATGCGTACGGCTTCCCGCCGCGGTGCGTGAGCACGTGCGCGCGGAAGGACTTGGGGCAGCTGAAGGGCTTGCCGCACTGCGCGCATGCGTACGGCTTCTCCCCGGTGTGGATCCTCGCGTGCTCGCTGACAGAATAGGCGCGCAGGAAGGTCTTCCCGCACACGGCGCACGCGTGCGGCTTCTCCCCGCTGTGCGTGCCTGTGTGCATGCGGAGGTAGGACGGCCGGCTGAAGGCCTTGCCGCACTGTGCACACTGGTGCGGCTTGTGGCCGGTGTGAATCCTGCGGTGCCTGTGCAGGGACGACGAGTGAGTGAACAGGCCGCCGCACTCACCGCACTCGTAGCGCCTGCCAGCATCGGGGGGCGCCTGGCTCAGCTTAGCATCCAGGGTCCCGGGCAGGGCACCGCCGCGCCTGGTCCGCCTGCGCCCCCCACCGAGGTTCCTCGCCACGTGAACTCTGCGGAAACGGGCAGCAAGTTACCAGCGGCCTGTGTGAGTCATCTCCTAATAGTCATTAATGGGAGTTACAAGTGCAGTCTTACGGTGGCATCAAGGTTTGAACTCAGAGCCTTGCATGTGCTAGGCAGGCACTCCAGCACATGAGCCACGCCCCCAGCCCTTTTTGCTCTGGTTACTATTGGGATAGGGTCTCACATTTATGCCTGGGCTGGCCTGGACAGCGATTCTCCTACCTACACTGTACTGGGGTTACATGCACGTGTCTTGTTATTTGGGATTGAGTCTTAATAACTTCACTTGTGCTGGCATTGAACCACGATCCTCCGGATCTCAGTAACAGGATCACAGGTGTGAGCCACCGGTCCCAGCTAGGAGAGAACCTTTGTATTTTTTAAAAAGTTTTTTTTTAAATGGTGCTGGGGTTTGAACTCAGGGACTACCCTGGGTTGAACAACTCAACCAACCCTTTCTTGTGTGACTTTTTTTTCCGAGACAGGGTTTCTCGAACTATTTGTCTGGTCTGACTAGGAATCACAATCCTCGTGATCTCTGCCTCCTGAGTAGCTGGGATTACAGGCATGAGCCACCAGTACCAGGCTAGAATCTTTGTATTTAATGAATTAAAAACATACTTGCCTGTGGCCTGGCACTGGTGGCTCACGCCTGTAGTCCTAACTAATTGGGAGGGATGGAGTTTTGAGGCTAGCTTGGGCAAATAGTTTCCGAGACCCTATCTTGAAAACGCCCAGAACAGAAAGGGCTGGCAGAGTGACTTAAGTGGTAGAGAGCCTGCCTAGCCCTGTGTTCAAAGAAAAAAAAAGAAAAAGGTTTTCTCCTGGAATCCTTTTTTCTTGCCACTCACCTCAAATGTCTCCTCTGCTTTTTGTGCTTATCTTTAATGCTATGGACTTCCCAATTTTCCCCTAAAAGAGACGCCCAGGTGTCATTTCTTGTGAATCGTGCTATCTTCTGCTTATTGGATAATTTTTCTCCAAAAAGACCCTGGTGAGAAATGGCTGTATTGGTTTGGGCTTGATTCTCATCATCTGAAACAAAAAGAAACAAATCTTAGGTGTCAGCATTGTGAGCAAAGAAGGGAATTCAGGAATTTAGCTGCGTTGTGACTTCATTACTAACAGCCACAAAGGAACATGGCAGACAACTGAAAACAAGCACAGAAAAATCATCACACGAAATGACAAACCTCTCTGTGCCTTTGTGGTAGTCCATTTTTCTGTTGCTATAGCACAGTACCAAGACTGGTTAATTTATAGAGAAAAGAGGTTTGTTTGGGCTCCTTGTTATGAGGCTGGGAAGCCAAGATTGGGTAGCTACATCTGGTGGACTTTTGTTTGGCAGTACTGGGATTTGAACTCAGAGACCTCTGCTTGCAAGCCCAGCGCTCTACCACTTGCGACATGCTGCATCCATTTTGCCTTTAGTTGTTTTTCAGGTAGGGTATTGTGCTTTTGCACAGGATCGCAGGCATCATCACCAAGCCCAGTTTGTTGATGGACATGGGTTCTTGTTAACTTACTACCAGAGCTGGCCTTGAACTGCAGTCCATCTCTGTCCCTTGAGTAGCTGGATTTGCGGGTGTGAGCCACAACACCCAAATCCCAACTCATGAGTTCTGAGCGACATAATTAAACCATATGAGCTCTTAATGTGACCCAGATCAGAACCCTAAATCTTTAAACACAGAGGAAATAAAGACACAGTAGTGTAATGTGCAGATTTTCCTGTTACAGAGATACTCTGTTTTAGCTCTGTGACAGCTGTGACCATGTGTCTTGCTAACCAATGTACTTTGCATGCCCACTGCAAATCTTTGAACAGCCTGAGATAAACAAGAAATATTTATGCTCTAAATAAACGAATGAACAGGTGCTGTGGCCCTCACCTATTGAGGCCAGGTTCCGGAAGTTCTCCAGCATGACATCTCTGTAGAGTTTCCTCTGAGCCTGAGTCAGCAAAGCCCACTCCCTTGCCGTGAAGTCCACAACCACGTCCTCAAAGACCACTGAGTCCTGCAACAAACCACATGTGTGTGCAGTAGGATGGTGACATGCATGGGGACTGGACATAACTCATAAGATGTTCACATGTGATTCTGTGTCTCCTGACGTCTGTTTATGTCTTCTGTCCCTGCTCACTTCCTGTGCAAAAGTGTGTATGGGTTTGAACTCGGCCTCATGCTTGCTAGGCAGCCACTCTATTGCTTGAGCCATTCTGCCAGCTAGTTTTGTTTTTCTAGGTGGGGGTCTCATGGTTTTGCCCCAGCTGGGCTCACACCACTATCCTTCTATCTATGTGTGTCTCCTAGCTGGGATTACATATATGCACCACCACACCTGACTTATTTGTTTAAATGGAGTCATCCTGACCTCTGGTTCCTGAGTAGCAGGGATTATGGTTATAAGCCACTGTGCCCAGTCCCAGTTTTTCTTTTGACAGATAAACACTGTGTATGTTTAGAATGTGCAGCATAATGATCTGAACATATACTCTGTGAAGTCATTACTACCATCAAGTGAATTACCAGCCTTCATCTCACATACTTTAAAAAATTTGGTGGCAGAGAACACTTGAGGTTGTAGATCATGGCATGCTTCAGGCATGAGGTATTACTTCTTGTCACCACATTGTACACTGGGTTTCTAGAACTTATTTTTTTGCAGTTACGGGTTTGAACTCAGGGCCTTGCACTTACTAGGCGGGTGCTCTGCCACTTGAGCACGCCTCTGCTCTGAAATGCTTTCATCTTACAAATTAAAATTTGTACCTTGAGTAATACCTCCCCAGTCCCCAGGCACCATAACACTCTGCTTCTTGGAGTGTGATTCTTTCTGACCCGCATAGGTCAGATCATAGAGTATCTGGCTTTTTCTGTCTGACTTATTTCACCCATCTTATTCTCCCCTACATTCACTCATGCAAATGTCAGCAATTGTCCTTTTTATGGCTGACTAATAATCCATTGCATATATGTGCCATATTCTCCTTTATCCTGTGCCATATCTTACATCACTTCAAAAACACCAAACTTCTGTATACATTCCTACTGTGTCTCTTCCACAGTCACACTCCTCTTTTTTGCAGGGTCATCATAGCCCAGAATGCACTGGAGACATGAGAGACATGTTTTTTTTTTTTTTTTTTTTTTGTCTTTTCTTTTTTTGGTGCTGGGATCGAACCCAGGGCCTCATGCATGCTAGGCAAGCGCTGTACCACTGAGCTACATCCCAGCCCGAGAGACATGTTTTTTAAAAATTCATTTTATGACTGTTGATTTTTTTTCTTTATTTTGGCAGTGCTGGGTTTGTACTCAGGGCCTCATGCTTGCTAGGCAGGTGCTCTACCACTCAAGCCATTCTACCAGGTGACCTTCAGTTTCTTGTGACAAATACTATTTAATCTCTTTCTTGCAGTATTGGGGTTTGAACTCAGGGGCTTCACCTTGAGCCACCCCACCAGCCCTATTTTTGTGAAGGGTTTTTTGAGACAGGGTCTTGTGAACCATTTGTCCAGGCTGACTTCCAACCGTGATCCTCCTAAGCTCTGCCTCCTGAGTAGCTTGGACTACAGGCATGAACCACTGGTGCCTGGCCTCATCTATTTTCTTGCTGCTGATGGCATCACTCAGGACTACATGAAACACAAGTTCAAGCCAGGATGCTTAATGACTGAAAAATACAATGAGTGGGCTGGCAAGTGGCTCAAGTGGAAGAGCACCTGCCTAGCAAGTATGAAGCCCAGAGTTCAAAGGCCAGCATCACCAAAAATATCCACAATGAGTGACACCAGGTTTTCTCCCTCAGCGACCACAGGTTCCCCAGGGCCTGTGGAAACCCAGCTGGCCTTCCGTCCAGGACATTACAAGTGTACCAGCACTCTTGCTGTGGCAAGACATTTTAGGGAGAAATGTTCATTTTGACGTGTGCTGTTCAGCACCAGGTGGTACTGAGCAGTGGAGCTCAGGAGAAGGAGGAAGACAGGTGCCTTCAACACCATTCTGACATCCGTGAGCGCCAGCATGCTGCGTGCCACCGGAACATGCCTTTGACAAGAGGCCAGAGCACCCGCTTCACCACAGTCTTAAAGGCCATTCGTGGGCTGTCTTCACCATGACAAATGACTTGAGAGTCCCACACTGCAAGTGAGGTCGCTGAATTCAGAACTTCTTGTGAATTTGCTCATGACTACAAAAGGAAATGTGGCTACGATTCCAGATCGAATCATAAAGGTGTCAGCAAGGCCGTCCTCAAGAAAGAGACTCCCTATCTGGGTGTGGTGCGATGGCGAGCCTGCACTTAGCCAACTCCGGCACCAAACAAAAAAAAGAAAATCAAAAGGACACTTCCCTATTTCAAATCCCAGGAGGCAGGGATACCCCACAAACTGTTGGACAAGCTACACTACCCACTTCTGCCACTTCTTTGTCCCTTGTGGGTCACATGAGCCCAGCCCCTGAGCCTGGGGACCAATGAGATGCAGACTCTATTCCTTAGTCTCAAGACATCCTCAGCCTATTGATGACATACTTGGAAAGCAGAAGATGGCCACCATGCTGCTGTTCTAAGGGTACAGTTCACCTGCTCTTCCCAGCAGCGACCCGATGCAAATGTCCATCCTATTTATGTGGGAGGAGGAGGAGCTGCCTTGTCACCTGCTTTCTTTTTCTGATGCTGGGTATTGAACCTAGGGCCCTGTCAATGCTATGCAGGTGCTCTCCCAGTGAGCTACACCCCCAGCCTCTTAATTTTTTTCCTTTTATTTTTGGCAGCACTGGGGTTTGAACTCAGAGTCTTGCACTTGCCAGGCAGGCACTCTACCACTTGAGCCACACCCCAAGCCCTTTCTGTTTTATTTTTTAGTAAGTTTTCTTGTTTAGCCTGGATGGACTTGGATCGAGATCCTCCTATCTACTGTTCCCACATAGCTGGGATGACAGGCATGTATCACCACGCCCAGCCAGTGGTTGAGAGGGGGGTCTCATGAACTGTTTTCCTTGGGCTGGTGTCCAACCATGATTCTGATCTCTGCCTCCCAAGTAGCTAGGATTACAGATGTGAGTCACCACACCTGGCCCAAGTGGCATTCTTTAGGCCAAGCCCTGGAATGCCACTTGTCACCACTGAGAAGAAAACAACAGATGTGAGCAGATTAACTACGTACCAAAAAAAGGAACAGAAAAAAACGCACAGAATTTTTAACAAATGGAATACAGGACTAGAACTTATTTCCCCCAAAATTCGCCTCTTTCAAGCCTCTGGAACTCTTATTCCAACAGTGTTCCTTAAACATATGTGACATTTACTGAAAGCTCAAGTAACCCAATACATCTTTTGAAGGTGAAGAAGTCAGGGAGGGCCAGTGCTCAACTGGCAACCAACTTGTCTGACTCAAGGTCATGTCCGGCCACTACCACGTGGGGCACGCACCCCCACCACCTGTTCTCTGAGGCGCTCCCAGAAGAGCCGCCAAGCCATTCTGGCAGGTGTCCCCGCCAGACTCCCAAGGGTGTTTTCTAGGGTGGGGTTCATGTCTACCTTGCCTGAGAACCCAAGGGCGCTTTTGCCCTTCTTCCTCACCGTTCCATCCCGCCAGCTCAGCTGACTTCTAACGATCCCCCAAGAATAAGCCCTTGGTGGGGAAGCTATGCAGTGCCCGAGGGCTCTGTCACGGGAGGAGGCTGTGTCCAGGTCCCCAGGGGCCCCATGCCCAACCCATTGGAGGCGATGAGCCAGGGTGGAGGCTCTCTGCAGTCCCGGGGAGAAGCGAGGACGGATACCCGGGTGTTGTCCCCTGCTACCATCAGACATAGGCTCAGGAGACTAGCGGCTCCCACCCCCTCCTCCCCTACGGGGCACTCACCATCCTCTGCGGCTCGGGCCACTCCGGAGCATCCTCCCCACCGCCCCACGTGAGGACTCGCTCGCTACTGCTGGGGGCCGCAATGTCCCGCCCCCAGGCCTTGATTGGACTGCGTGCGCCTCCTGATGCCAGCAGCTCTGATTGGACACTTCTCTAGGCCCCGCCCAGCTCCTGCCTTTGGAGAGTTCAGCCTTTGGCCAGCCTCCTTGCATCAGGCCGGTGGGTCCCCCCGATGTCCACTTCCTCAGATGAAAGTGGCACTTGTGGGTTAGCCACAAAGCTGAGCGCTGCGACACGTGCTACCCATGTGTGTTGCTCCTCAGTGTGTTGCCAGATGCAGTGACTCCATAGCAGGTCCCACCTCAACTGACCAGTGTCCAGCTATTGAGACTCTTGAAATCAAGTGAGGGATTGGAGGGCGGGGTGGAAGTTCTCCATCTCATAACAAGGAACAGCTCAAATTCTCATTTTCCAGTTCTAGACGCCTCTCCCTACCACTGGTCTCATCTGAACTTTTTGTACAAATTCTTGAGCCATTAACAATAGCGGAGTCTGGTACAGTGTTCATGCCTATAATCCCAGCTACTCTGGACGCAGAGCTCGAGAGGTTTGAAATCCGCCTGGGAAAAAAGTTAGGGAGGCCCTATATCAACAAGCAAGATGGCGGCACACACTTTTGATCTGTTATGTGGGGAGCCATGTTTAGGAGAGTAACAACCTGAGGCTGCCCAGGCAAAAACTGGAGGCCCTACCTGAAAAATAACTAAAGCAAAAAGGGCCGACAGCGTGGCTAAGGTGGTAGAGCACCTGCCTGGTAAGGGCAAAGCCCTGAATTGAAACCCCAGTGACATAAACACAAAACCCCAAACAAAAATAATCATCTGGTCCCAACACCGCCACCAGCCTTGCATGTGAGACCAACAAGTTAGGACACAGATCTTAGGGGTATTTCACTTCACAGTTTCCAAATATAAACTCACATCACACGTCTACTTACTGAAGCCAAACCTCCAGAGACTAGGTTCCGCGTGCAAATTTCTGAGGTGCACATGGACAAAGAATGAACGGAACAGAGTCTGTAGGGCAGAGGGGCCCTGCCCCCATCCACAGAGGCTGGTCCCTATCCTCTGACCAGGGTATTCAGTTAAATGGTCTTTTTTTTTTTCTCTTGTGGCACCGGGGTTTGAACTCAGGGCCTCTAGCTTGCTAGGCAGGCACTCTTACCACATGAGCCCCTCCTCCAGCCCTCTTCTTGTGATGGGTTTTTTGGAAATAGGGTCTTGCGGAACTCTTTGGCCTGGCTTCAAACATTGATCCTCTGATCTCTGCCTCCTGAGTAGCTAGGATTACCGGTGCGAGCCACCAGCACCAAGCTTTTTGCTTTTTAAAAAAATGTTTCAGATGGAGTAGCATTTTTGCCCAGGCCCGTGTTGGACACGATCCATCTCCCTACGCCTCCTGTGCAGCTGGGATGAAAGGTGTGCACTACCACGCTCAGCTTCAAACTCAGCCTTTTTTGGCCTGATTTATTAGAGTTGCAGCAAATTGCTGTGGTTAGAGGCTTGACAAGGACAACTGTCCCCACACAGAGTTGGTGTCCACTTTCCATGAGATTACTCATTGGCCAGCCATGGAGAGTTAGGTTTTCTTAAAGGCGCCTCCCGCTGCATGTGGGTAGACAACCTGGAAGGGATTCACATTTAATGGAACAAATGAGGCTATAAATTAACATAGTCTCTGACATTACTGAAATATTTGGAAAGATGCCACAAAACTCTGCTGACATATTTTCCTGGCTGTCTCCCATGGCCCTGGATGACTGAATGCAACTGCCTTTCCAATTTCTGCTGCTGGTCTTAACTCTTACTATGTTGCTTGGCCAAGTGGTTTTAAAATCCACACTCAAAATTCCTGTTCAATTAAGTGAGACACAGCACATTACAGTGACTGATCAAACACTTTGGGGAGAAACTGTAACAAGTAGGCTGACTTCGTTTTTGATGTTGGACCATGGATGGCTCCTTGCCCTTCTTCCCTGCCTCCCCACGAGTGCCACCTGTCCTGTGACGGTGGGTAGGAGGGTTAGACCTCACCCAGCCCCAGCCTCAGTGCACTATCCAGTCCTGCCCGACAGTCTCTGCTTCCCTCAAGCCAACTGGACCAGCTGTACCTGTCCTGACCATCTGAAGATCACATGATCCAACTATTTATTACACTGTCGGTGCATGTGCCATCATCAGTGTTGAAATCCAAATCCTCCTTGAGTGGGGTTTGTGTAACCTTCAGAGCATGGGGACACGGAAAGTATTTCTGGGGTGAAGGATGTGAGTTTAGTCCTGGCACCCTGAGAGGACAATGGGCTTAGGACATCCAGATGCAGATGATGCCGATTAAGTGGCTTGAGAAGCACTGAAGCACCCCAGGGAGTCACAGGCAGTAGACTCAAGTGAAAATGGCATGGCCTCTGACCTGTCAGTTCTCCTCCAATGTGGGATCAGATTAGATTGACAGGGACATATCATCTTGGCAGTGAGGAAAAGCCTATTGGGATAAAGCTTATCCTGACAACAAGGGACCATTTAGAGACAAAATGTTCAGACAAGGTGTCAGAGGAAGGTGTCAGACTCCAAATGGAGTTACTTGTGCTAACCCTTCTAAAAATCACTAAAGCAGAGAGGTTGTGAAAGCATGGCTCCTACTCACAGGTACGTGATGTTAACACCCACACCTGTCTACCTTTCAAATGGACAGGAAATCCCACCCTTGCCTTTCTCTCACCTGGTATGGACACTAGGAACCCATGAGAAACATGAGGGCATCCCACGCATACTTCTGCTAAAAGGCCTCAGGATTACCCAGGCATAGAGATAGGAGTGGAAGGAATGATTTCTTCCTCCTTAACCTACAAAATCCTGTTGGCAGAGGTGGCTGCTGCCCAAGACACCATAGCCAAACTCTCACAGGCTTACATAGATCCATTGACCCTCTGATGGCTGGGGTCCTACAGAACAAGAGGGCTTTAGACTGGCTCTCTTCCACACAAGGGGGGACCTGTTCTATGCTTGGGGAAGACTGCCGGTTTGGGTTAATAGGTCAGGACTAGTTCAAACTAACCCTCCAAGTCTCTCAACTTAAAAAACGAACCACCTGAGGATGGAACTCATGGGCAAATAGCTGGTCATGGTTATCCTGGCTTCTCCCCTTCTTGGGACCACCAATACCTTTTTTACTCCTTTTCACCATTGGCCCTTGCCTAATTAACCTTCCAAGCAGATTTGTTTCTTCCCACCTCCAGGCTATAAAGTTACAAGTGATGCTAGAAGGTGGGTTCCATGCCCTACGGCATGACCAACCCAGGCCTCTTAGCCCCCAGACCAGGCTCTTGTACAGCTTTATTCTGGCATTCAGTTAGCCCCTGCTCCATAATCCTTTGACAGAACAGCAAAATCACAGACAAGGACATCTCTGCACTTCCCAACTCCGGCAGTTACAAGAAGCTGAGATCTCTGCACCAATTAAACCAGGATAGGTTTTGTTGATCTGTTGGGGGTGGGTGTGGAGGGTCCCCTCCTTCCCTTAAGGAGACATGCTGGGGGCAAAATACCAGTAGCCTGGCAGGATGAAGAACCAGAGGCCAAGAATGAAAAATACTGGAAATACTGAAAATACTGGGGGTGAAAACCAAGAGCACAGAAAGTTCCTGCATGTGAAAATCAAACCAAGATCTGAGGCAGAGAGAACCAAGTATGAAGGCCTGCAAAGAGGATGGCCAATCAAAAGTAGCCTGACCTAAGGCCCAAAACCCACACTAAATCCTTGGCATGGTTTACTCCCTTGTCTAGCTGTCTGCTGTTGCCCCCTTTAATGTTGTCCTAATAAATCTTTGCTTTTCTTAAAAAATGGTATAGCCTCATAAGAGAGCACAGAGCAACAAGTGTTCAGCTAGATGTGGTGGTGCCCACCTGTAATCCAAGTAACTTGGGAAGCAGACACGGGATGACTATGATTTGAGGCCGGTCCAGGCAAAAATGTGAAACTTTACCCAAAAAATAACAAGCAAAAAGAGCCGTGGGTATGGCTCAAGGGGTACAGAGCCTGCCTACCAAGTATGAGATCTTGAGTTCAAACCCCAGTTCTAAAAACCCAATATCCAATAGTAGCTGGGCTCCAGTGAGTCACACCTGTAATTCTAGCTACTTGTGAGGCTGAGAGTAGGGGGATCGAGGTTCAAGGTCAACCCGAGCAAATAGTTTGTGAGAACCCTGATCTTCAAAATAACCTGAGCAAAATGGCCTAGAGATGTGGCTCAAGCAGTAGAGCACCTGCTTTGGAAGCACAAAGCCCTGAGTTCAAGCCCCAGTCCCACATACAGATACACACACAAAGATAAAATTTACACAGCAGACATATCCCTGTCTTGTACATGCCTGGTACCACTGATTTTAGATGTATAATGCTTATATTTTAAAAAATCACAAACTTGGCTTTAAGTCCATAATTGATCACTCTCTCAGGAAGTGGTAACTACCCGCCAACACCTGCTTTTTGGACTTTTGGCCTCCAGAACTGAGACAAAAAATTACTGCTATACTAAACAACTCCATTTTTGGACTTTGTTATGGTAACCCTAGGAAATTTACAGTATGCAACAAAGTTGAAAAGTAAACAGACTACTTCTGAGATGGAAATACCGGTTTTCACAGAAAGAATGCATTTTTTGTGGTGCTGGGGTTTGAACTTAAGGCCTGTGCTTGCTAAGCAGGCCCTCTACCACTTTGAGCAACTCCACCAGCCCTTTCTGCTGTGGTTATTTCTGAGACAGGAACTCACATTTATGGTAGGCTGGCCTGGACTGATCCTCTTGTATATACGCTGCCCATGTATTGGGATGACAGGGGCATGCCGTCTACATGGATTTTCATGGTTGAGATGGGGGACTTGTGAACTTTTTGCCTGGCTGGCCTTGAACCGCCATCCTCCCAGTCTCTGCCTCCCACGTAGCTGAGATTCTAGGCGTGAGCCGCCTCGCCTGGCTAAGCATGCACGCTTTAATAACACAATCACACCTAACAAATACATGTTAAGGAAGTGCGTTCGGCACAATGCCAGAAGCCTTCCAGCGCCTCTGAGGACAGTATCTGTCCTCACGTACGACTTCAAAGGCAACAAGCTAAGTTTCATGCAGGGCTTTTCATGTTTTCCTGGGACGCTGCTCTGATGGTGGAGTGAGGATTACAGAGCACTGGCAGTGTTGAGGGCAGAATTTACAAATGTGTGAAGACAAGAAAAGGGTTGGGAGTGTGGCTCAAGTGGATGAGTGCCTGCCTAGTGAGTGAGGAGCTGAGTTCAAATTCCAGTCCTGCCTCCAGCATTTCTAGAGGAGACCAAGCATCGCAGATGGCACAGCATGGCAATGAGGGTCAGTGGCATGCAGGGTGAGGGGTGGGAAAATGCAGACATTGGGTACCAGGCCCATATGCATTGTTACGCCAGATGTGTCTGTTCAGAACCACACCTCTGACCACATGGACATCCAGCCTGTCTAGGGGATAGTCCAGACTGGCCTGGCCAAGAACCCAGAAAAGAGGCTATGGCTGGCGTCCACAAAGCCCCTTCACACCCATCTCCCTCCATTTCCTGTGGCCCCCAAAACTCAGTACGAGTTTCTTCACTGCTTGCTGCTAGATTCCAATATGGCACCCTCTCGGGAGAGGATTCTTGGAAATTCCATCGCTAATCTTACCCACACCAACAAAGCTCAGTGCATAAGCGTCTCCAACTCTAGGTTTCCCTGTCACACCACAGGTGTCTCAAGTCCAAGCCTAATGTCCAATTAAGATCATAAAAAGGATGAGCAGCAAGTCATAACACTCAACACAAGACTACATTCTTGAAAGAACTTGCAGAATTACAAATTTTGGCTAACTATTGTTAGGAAGAAAGTGGAATATGGCTCCTTTTGCCAAGAAAAACTAATTAAAAATTATCTCTATAAGAAAGGTGGAAAATAGCCTATAGCTACAGCCTATAGCTGATGCCTGTAATCCCAGCTATCAGGGAGACAGAGAGCAGGAGGATTATGCCAGCACTGGGGGCGGGGGGGAAACTTGAGACCCTAACTAAAGAAAAAAAAAAAGCTGGGGAAGTAGCTCAAGTGGTAGAGCAACTGCCTGGCAAGGGCAAGGCCATGAGTTCAAATCCCAGTATTGCCAAAAAAAAAAAAAAAACAGAAAATAGAATAGATAAGTGATGCCTTCGATACTAAGTCAGTTAAAAAAAATCTGGATAAATGCCAGTCTCATTGTTCCAATAACCATTTACTTAGAGAACAATTTAAGACTAGAGGGTTGGGGGTGTGGCTTAAGCGGTAAAGCGCCTGCCTGGCCAATGGGGGGCCATGAGTTGAATCTCCAGTACCATGAAACCAAAAAGGAAACTAAATAGAAATTAAAACTATGTGCATTAAAAAATACACTTCAAATTAATCCATGAGTCCAACACACTATAGATATGTTTTATTTATTGAATTGTAAGAAAAAAAATTCCTTGTCAAAAAATATACATACTCGCTAAGAGTATTTAGAGATTTTATTAAAACAAGGTCTCACTATGTAGCTCAGGACGGCCTGGAACTCAAGATCCTCCTGCCTCCACCTCCTGAGTGCTGGGATCACAAATGCAGCCAGTACACCCAGCTAGAGAATTTTTTGCCTAAATGCTTATTTGTAAGTGGACCACACGCTCTCTGCGTCTACTTTCAGGACGAGGTTTGCAGAGGCAGTGTCATATTTACACCTCTTCCAAGACGGCTGTCCTCGTGTGTGTGGTCTGGAACAGTGTCCACAAGTCCACTCGAAGGTGGATACCCAGGTTTGCGGGCCCAGTGTGTATTTCTGTGTGTCTTTTCGGCACTGTGTATTCGTGTGTGTCTTCTCAAGGATGACGAGCAGCTGAAGGCTCGGGTGCACTGCTGGCACTGATGGGGTTTCTCGCCAGTGTGCAGTCTCATGTGCACTGGTAATGACGACGGCCACTTGAAGACTTTCCCACATTCCTTACACTTGTAGGGCTTCCCTGCAGTGTGGCTTCTCACATGCTGCTGTAGCAGCTCGGGCCAACTGAAGGCTTTACTGCACTGGGGACACGCATAGAGCTTCTCTGCCGTGTGCCTTCGCATATGCTTCTGTAAGGAGGTGTGGCAGTGGAAAAACTTCCCACACAGCTTGCACCCATAGGCCTGGTCCTCGGGATACATTGTGACATGTTCCCGGAAGCAGGTGGCCAAACTGAAGGCTTTCCCACATTGCTTGCACTCATAGGGCTTTCCTCGAGAGTGTGTGTTCACATGTTTGCGTAAGGATATAGGCCAGTTAAATGTTTTCCCACACTGCTGGCACTCGTAGGGTTTCTCCCCCGTGTGCACCCTCACGTGTCCTCGGAAGGATGAGAGATTACTGAATGCTTTCCCACACTGGCTGCATTCATATGGCTTTTCTCTGACATGGGTTCTTTCGTGTCTCCGAAAGGACTGGGGATAAATGAAGGTTTTCCCACATTCTTTGCACCCATAGGGTTTCTCCCCAGTGTGAATCCTCTGGTGTCTCTGATAGGATTGGAGATATATGAAGGTTTTCCCACACTGTTTACACTCGTGCGGCTTCACCCCAGTGTGCGTTATCATGTGTCTGCGAAACGCTGTGGAGTAGCTAAAGGCCTCCCCACATTCCTTACACTGATGCGGCTTCTCTCCAGTGTGCGATATCTGGTGTCTGCGGAAGGTGGAGGAGTAGCTGAAGGCCTCGCCACATTCCGCACACTTGTAGGGTTTCTCTCCTGTGTGCGTGATCAGGTGTCTACGGAAGGTTGAGGAGAAGCTGAAGGCTTTCTCGCATTCCGCGCATTTATAGGGCTTCTCTCCAGTGTGGCTTCTCGTGTGGCTGGTGAGACCTGAGTTGTCGATGAAGGCTTTCCCACATTGCTTGCACTTGTAGGTTTTCTCAGCCGTGTGAGTCCTGATATGCCGATTGAGGGAAGAAGTCCGAGGAAAGCTTTTCCCACACCACTGACACACGTGTGGTCGCAGGTGTGAACCACAACTGGACACCTGTCCCCACTCCTCGCACTGGTGTGGCTTGTGTCTGGTGTTAATTGTACTGTTACTCTTGAGGGATGTGTATTGCATGGAGACTTTTCCACGTGTGCTGTGTTCACCCTGATGGGCACCAGGAGGGATTTTCTTGTACACATGAAGGTCTGGGACCTGGCTGGGGGCTGCTGTACATCCATGATTATTTCCCCAGAGTCTCTCCACCATGGCATTTCTATTAGAAAGAAGCGTACAATGAGTGCTTTGATAATAAAGATGTATTTTTTTTTTTTTTGGCACTGCCGGGGTTTGAACTCGGGCAGGTGCTCTACCACTTGAGCCACTCCACCAGCCCCTTTAATTTTCATTAAAAAGTATTCTATACTATTTTCAGAGTGTATAAGTCACTCTGCCATCACAAAGACAAAATCCCTGACTTCATTAAAGGATGAACTTATTTTGGCTCAGTTTCAGTTTCAGAGATTTCATTCTATCATAGTAGGGAAAGTGGTGTAGAGCAAAGAGTTTCACATCATGGAGGCTGGGATATGGTGGGGATGGGGGGAGACAGAGAGAAAGAGAAGAAGAAGAAGAAGAGGAAGAGGAAGAAGAGAAGAGAGAGAGCCAGCCCAGGCTGGCTTTGAACCGAAATCCTCCCTAATTTCATGCCACAGTAAGAATCTCCCTTAGCCAGTGGCTCTCTCTTGGCTTGTTGAGTACACTCACCTCGGATGGACCCCCTGGTCTGTGCACTGATCTTCAATGCTGACATCTTCCCCAGTGGTTCTTAACACAGAGATCCAGGAATTGTGTCTGGTGAACTTTGATATTTTAGGTTCCTTGGGTGTTTTTTCTCCATAAATGTCCAGTTGAAAAAATGACCCATTGGTCTTAAACCAAGCCTTGTCATCTGAAAGCAAAAGTGAAGAAACCCTTCACCCTTGTGAGCCAAGAAGACACTGAGGGGTTCCACTGTCTCTGAACATCACTGAGCACAAAGGGCCAGAATGACAAGCACAGTGAGATTCTTGTGGGTTATAGAACCCCATCCACTGGGCCCTGGAAGCCTCCATCCACAGCGGCAGCACTGTGGGGTTTGCTCTGAAGAAGGAAAATCTGATTAGGACACAGATTCTGTTGTTAGTCCAGGTGTGACTGTGCCCACATTATTCCCCGTCTATCCCTTTCCACATTCCCAGTCTTGGAACAGGCTGGCAATGGAAGCACTGTCTCCCTCACCTACTGAGGCCAGGTTCCAGATGGTCTCCAGCATCACATCGCTGTAGAGTTCCTTCTGAGCACGGTCCAGCAAGGCCCACTCCTCCAGGGTGAAGTTCACAGCCACATCATCAAAGACCACCGAGTCCTGCCATGTCAACAGACAGGTGAGAGTAACTGCACAGGAGCAGCACCCAGTGCATACACAGTTCAACAAGATCTTGGGGTCCCCCGACATCAACCCTGTGCCTCAGGTGTCACACCTCTTCCTAGCTATACCTCACTGCACTGAACTCACACCTGTATTTTACAAAGACCACTTCAAAGTCCTCTATATCCAAAGTGTTCAGACCACATTAGAGATACCTAAGAAATATTCGAGTGAAACAAACATTTCCATTGAAGGATCATCAGTCCTGATTACACAAACTATTTTTGCTTCATTCCCACTGCATACCTCTTCTCTTAGCACTTCAAGGACTGCAAGCCCAAACCTGGAGGAGGTTTTCAGGGATGGAAGCACCCTGAAAGCAGGGTGTGGTGGTACATGCGTGAGATTGGAAGGACTGTGGCTTGAGGACAGCCTAGACAAAAAGTTCACAAGATCCCCTCTCAACCAACAGCCAGATGTAGTGGTGCACACCTGTGGTCCCAGTTACACGGGGGCATAAATAGGAGGATCACAGTCTATTTGCCCAGCCAGGTCTGGGCAAAAATGCAAGATCTTCCTGAGAAAATCACCAAAGGAAAAAGGGCTGAGGGCGTGGCTGAAGTGGTGGAGTACCTGACTAGCAAGTGGGAGGCCCTGAGTTCAAATCCCAGTACTGACCAAAAAAATTTGGTAAGGTAAAAATGATACCTCTGCACACAAGAGTGGTCTCACTAGCTGGAGGCACTAGCTGTTGGTTAATGAAAGAAGAAAAAAAGTGCATCCAGTGATACTTTTGGGTTTTGTTCTCTCCTCTAGGTAGGAGAAAAGAGGGCCCTATGTTTCCAAAGGTGAGCTTTGGGTGGGAAAAGAAATTGTGGAAAGTCTGCATTGCATTATGAGGGGAAAAAAACCAAATAAGTTTCCAGGGCTGGAAGAAAACATTAGGTACTTGGAAGAAAGAATGGTGGGGCCAGTGCAGCCTTCCCCTCCTGTTGCCACCCAGCCAAAGCCTCCTGTTCAGCCATGATCTCCCTGGGCTACTGGCTGATGAATGCAGTCAGGCCTTGGTGGTGAGTAGCACTGCATCCCCAGAAGATGTGTCCATGCCCTACCTACCCCAGCACCTGACAGAGTGACTTAATTTGTAACTGGGGTCTTTAAAGACATAAACAAATCAAGATGCATCCACTCGGGTGGGGAGGGTTGGAGTCATGGCAAGAGGAGAAACAGGGCCTGGGGTGCAGCTCAGTGCCGAGCAACTCTTGCCTAGCACAAGCTAGGCTCTGGGCTTAGCCCCAGCATTGCAGAAAAGAGGAAGATGCCACACAAAGACAGAGACACCAAGAACCTTTATAAATGCTGGGGGATCACTTCAATTAGTGTTATGAAAAAACAAAGAGAAGGGGTTAGTGAGACACAACTTCCTTGCTCTTTGCCACTGCATGGGTTCAAACCTAAACTCTAAGTATTGGAATAAGACAGGCCAGTGGCTCATGCTTGTGACCCTAGGTACGCAGGAGGTGGAGGCCAGGAGGATCAAAGTTGAAGGCCAATCTGGACAAAAAGGTAGGGAGACCCCATCTCAACCAACAGGCTAGGCAAGTTGGCTTACATCTGTGGTCCAAACCACACAGGAGACATAGGTAATGGGATCACGATCCTAGGTCAGCCCCAGGCAAAATCTTGAGAACGTTAAGTGAAAAATAACTAAAGCAAAAAGGGGTTATGACTCAAGTGGTGGAGCTCAAGTGTGAGGCCCTGAGTTCAAACCCCAGTACTGCTAAAAAAAATAAAAATAAAAAAAGAGGTTAGATCTCCAGAACTAATTTTTACCATTGGAGGTGGTAAAGATGCAGGTGGAAAAAGTGGGAATGTCTTAATGGAGTTACACTGTCAGAGTTTTAAGTAGCAGCTTTTACTTTGTCAATGTGCTCTTAGGAAAACTTTCTTTTTGCGGTGGTGGGGATGGAACTCCAGGCCTCCTGCATGCTGGGCAGGTGCTCTCGCACTGAGTTGCATCACAGCCCTGGAAACTTATTTCTGATTTTGCTAAAAAGCTGATGGCGCTCAGGTCACATGTGCATTTTTTTTTCTTTTTTAAGGATGAATTGGGTCTCAATGTTGACAAAACATAAAGGTCTTCAGAAAGAAATTCCTGCTGTCAGCACACCCCGGGACCCCAGCTGGCTGGCCCTGCAGTGTCTCAGCTCCGCTGCTGTGGAAGAAAAGCCCCAGTGTTTCCTGGAATTCTCACCCAAGAACCTGTGCTGCCTGGACTTGACCCAGAGCGCAAACCTGACATGCTCACTCCGGCTGCCCGGGAAGCAGCCGTGGCTCGGTGAGCTGGCCGTGGACGTGGGGAACATCGCAGTCTCCAGACCTCTTCCTCCAAAGGCCCGGAGGTACTGCACGTTGAGGCCGCAGCTCCGTGTGAGGCGGGGCTGGCTTGCCCTCTGAGGCAGCCATGTGCCGAGGTCCTTTGCTCTGGTTTGGTGGCACAGGCTGGCCAAGCCCTACCCGACCCCAGCCCGGCCCTGGCGGGAGCATCTGGAATGATGTCACCTAGCCACCCTAGTAGTTCGCACCTCCTGAAGGGATTGTCCCCAACTGCCCGCAATGCTTCCCAGGCACCAGCTGCAGAGCCTCCATCACACCGGATGCTCTGGCTAAGGGGCAGCAGTGGGGACCCCAGTTCTAGAACTTTCCAGCTGAACACCTGCAGGTGTCATCCACACAGGTGTCATGGATGACAACACTGTCAGAGCTTGTTTGGTCCACACTGAGAACCCCAGGACCAGGGGCTCCACAAGGAGTGCACACTGGGGACCCTGTGAACCCAACTGCCTGACCAGTGTGTCCTGTGTGGGGACACTAACCACTGTGAGCTCTGTGCTCCCAGGGGACTGTGTGTGCCCTCTGGGGCTTCCTATGTGTGCTTTCCCCACTGGGATTCATTTCAATGAAGTGGGGTGTCTCTGGTGAAATCTGCTTGTTTTACATCAAAGCTGGCCTTCTGTTCAGGGTATTATTTTTTAGTGTTTGTCACCTGTACATATGTCATTTGTATATATTTTATGTTATATTTTATGTGTTATATATATTGATTTATTATATATATTTATATTTTACAATAGAAAAGTTTTAAAACAGTTCATATGACTTGTCTGTAATCATTTTAAGTGCTGAAGAAAACTATTATATATATATATGTATATATGCATATATATTTTTTTTTTCTGTGGCACTGGGTTTGAACTTAGAGTCTACACCTTGAGTCACTCCACCAGTCCTTTTTTTGTGATGGGGTATTTTTAAGATAGGGTCTTATGAACTATCTGCCTGGGCTGATTTCGAACCTAAATCCTCTTGATCTCTGCCTTCTGAGTAGTTAGGATTACAGGCATGAGCCACTGGTACGCAGCTACCTGTGTATCTATATATTTCACAGAGGTAGAAACATTAAAAACCATTTCTTGGCATTATTTTTGCAGTACACATTGTTAGGTGAGCACTCAACTTGAGCCATGTGCTCGGACAATTTGCTTTAAGTCTGTTTTTCAGATAGGGTCTCAAGGTGACTTTGTTGAATCTGGCTTGTAACCATGACCCTCCTACCTCTGCCTCCAGGCTTGGGCCACCACACTTGGACCCTATTTTTGTTTTATTTTGAGACAGGGTCTTTCTAGGTGATGCAGACTGGCCCCAAATACTTCATCCTCCTGCCTCCTCCTCCCAAAGGTTGGGATTACGGGTGTGAACCACCACACCTGACTCTCACTTTCATATTTTTAACCTGAAATCCACTCCCTTGGGAATATTTTACCTTATCTTCCAGTTTCTTTCTCTTTTTTTTTTTTTTTTTTCTCCGCAGTACTGGGAACTGAACTCAGGGCCTTCACCTTGAACCACTCTACCAGCCCTTTTTGTGTGTGTGTGTGTGTGAGAGAGAGAGAAAGAGGGAGAGGGGGAGAGGGGGAGAGGGAGAGAGGGAGAGAGGGAGAGAGAGATGGGTTTTTTTCAAAATAGGGTCTTGTGAACTATTTGCCAGGCTGGCTTTAAACCTCGATCCTCCTGACCTCTGCCTTCTGAGTAGCTGGGATTAGAGGCTCTCCCAGCTCTGTTGATGAAACATGTTACACTGGCTGAAAAATCCAGGGTCCAACAGGAGAGTAAGTGTTTTTATGGAGACAAATGCAGAGAGGAGCACTACTGAACTGACCCCAGGGTGAAGTCCAGCCACTCTGTGCCCCAGACATCCACATCCCCCTGCTCATTCAGTAGCTTCCTGAACAGCGCCCCTGGCCCGTGTGCTGGCTGCGTGTCCCAAGTGCATTTTGCTTTTGAAGTCCCCACACTCCCTCCCGAGCTGGGTTTCTCTCACCTCTGCACTTGGTTTTCCCATTTCATGTGGCTGTGAGTGACAGGGGCCAGGGACCATTTCTGTCCCTGTCACCTTCCCTCCAGCATCCTGTAGGTCACAGAGGACTGATCCCCACTGAGTCTGCAACAGGGAACACCGGGCCCAAGGGTGGCCTTTCCAGGGGACAGGGCACCAGGCCACCCCACCCCACCCCGTCCAGGGAGGACCCCGCGGGGTGGGGGGGCAGTGGGGGCCCGGGCATCCCAGGCGGTGCTGAGACCACAGAGCGGCCAGGGCCCGTCGCAGGGATGTCGTGCGTCCTGCGATGTCGCCTTGGATGACACCGGAGGACAGGAGGGGCACGGGGACCTTACACGGGGCTCCGGCGCCCTGGGTAGAGGGGACCCCCGGACACCGGCTTCCGACGCCGGGGGCCTCGCGGAGCCCAGAGTGCCCGCCCCGTGCTGGCCACCGGCAGACTGAGGCCGAGAGCCCGGCGGCGGACAACGGGGGCCGGAGGACCAGGCCCGCTCCCACCCCGCCCTGCCCGGGCTGGGGCTCCCGCCCGGCACTCACCATCCTCCGCCGCTCCCGGTGCCCAGGCCGTCCTCCCCGCGGCCCTGCCGCCACTGCAGGTGAGCTCCGGGATGAGACGCCTGGGCCCGCCGGAGCAGCGTCGCCCGCCTTCTGCCTTAGATTGGACAAGGCTGCCGACGTCTGTGCCCTGATTGGGCAATTACCTGACTCCCGCCCCTCAGCGCTCCTGATTGGCTAATACTCAGGGCACCGCCCCAGCTCTCCCGATTGTTCTCTGGGTACCGCCCCTGCCTCCCCTGATTAGATGGTTGCTTTAACTCCGCCCCCTATCGCCTGAGTGACAGGTGCGCCGGGAACGCTTCAGGCTGGCTGGGGCTTGGGACCGCTCACCTGAGTTAGTTCAGTTCCAGGCGGACACTGCTCCCTCTGTGTCCCTTCCTAGGATGGAGAGACCAGGTGTGCACGGGAACTCCAGACCGAGTCTCGCCTGGATGACGCCCATTCCCGGACAGGACAGGGCAGGTATCCTGGGGTGCTGTCAGGTCAGGGGACGACTCTGTCTGCGAGGTCGGCGATGCACACGAGCTCTTTACGAGCAAGGACACCCAGCCGGCCGCCGGTGGCTTTCGCCTGTAATCCCAGCTACTCAGGATAGAGATCAGAAGGATTGTGGTTTGAAGCCAGCCCGGGCAAATAGTTTGCGAGACCCTAACTCAAAAAAATCCATCCAAAAAAAGGGCTGGTGGAGTGGCTCAAGGTGTAGACCCTGAGTTCAAATTCCATTACTGAAAAAAAAAATGCAAGGACACTCAACACTGACGTCCCCACGTGGCTTGGGCCGCTCCATGCCGACGCTGCAGTCCCTAAGGGACGCCCCCCCCAAAGCGTGCTCTGGACCCCAGGCCCCCCCGGGCTTCAGGACCCTTTGCACCATGGGGAGGCTGCAATGTGCCGCTCTTGCACAGACAAGGACTTCTCTCAGAATGGCCACAAGAGAGGAGGTCACTAAAATTCGCAGGTGTAGGTTTTTACATTGGAAAGAATTTATTTTAGATAACTCTCTGGGTGTGTCCCTAGAGAATTTTGAAAATAAAAAGGATATGATATTGTACAATAATAGGAGCGCACATAACACCATTGACGCGCACACTGTAAAATGGTCAGGATGGCCGCAGGTGCCGCTGCACTCCTGCAATCCCAGCACCCTGCAGCCTGAGGCAGAAGGATGGAGAGTTTTGGGTCAACCTGGGCTACATAGTGAGAACCTGTCTCAAAAATAAAATGTTTAGGGCTGGGCACAGTGGCACATCTGTGGGTGTGGAGATGGGGAGGATTGTGGTTAGAGCCCAGCCCAGAGGTCAGTGAGATCTCGCTCAATAAAAGCCGGGTCATCCCAGCTAAGGGGGATCCTCAATAGCAGGATGGAGGGCCAGGTCCAAACATGAACGGGAGGCTGTATCCAAATTATCCAAATAAAACTAAAGCAAGAAGGCCTGAGGCATGGCTAAAGCAATGCAGCACCTGCGTCGCAACTCTGGAGCCCAGTGTTTAACACTCACTACAAAAAAAAAAAGGTTAGGATGGTAATGTGTACTTTACCACAATTTTTTTGACTTGCATTTTTAAGAAAAGGGTATGATATCCTGAAGACAACTGAATTCCTATTGTAACTTGTATAGAGAAAACAAATAAATATAAGATGAACCTGAAAACTTTTTTTGGGCTTTGAACTCAGAGCCTACACCTTGAACCACTCCACCAGCCCTTTTTTGTAATGGGTTTTTTTTCGAGATAGGGTCTCATGAACTATTTCCCCGGGCTGGCTTCGAACCTCAGTCCTCCTGATCTCTGCTTCCTAAGTAGCTAGGATTACAGATGTGAACCACCAGCGGCCAGCTGTTTTTTCAATTTTTGATGGCACTAGGCTTTGAACTTAAGGCTTTGCTTTTGTTAGGCAGATGCTGTACTGCTTGAGCCTCACTCCCAGAAAGACATAAAAGTCACAGTCAGGTAACCCCAGGAATCACATAAGCTCGTTTCTTATTGTTCCACTGCATTACACATGCTATAGTCACCCCTTGATATCTAAAGGGGACAGTTTCCAGAGCGGGAGGAGTGGCTCAGCTGCCTGCCTAGCAAGCGTGAGGCCCTGAGTTCAAACATCAGTACCGCCAAAAAAATCCAAAACTACAAGTCTTTGTGTCTTAGCACATACTACATCACCACAGCAGAGCGTGAGCCAAAGTTAATTGACTGATAGGTGGAATGATTCAGGAAAACAATGAAACAATATTGAAACAAAAACCCTAACCAAGTTGCAAGTTGCAAGTTCTAAGCAGAATCCTTTTTTCAGCAGCTGAAGTGACCTGTGATGATTCTTGGCAAGATCCCACTCTGTGGTCGCATGCCCACTGACCAATCTTTTCTTTGTTTTTTGAGACGGGCTCACTAAGTAGCCTAGGCTGGCCTGGAACTCGCCATCCTCCTAAGTGCTTGCCTACTAAGTGCTGGGATTACAGGCGTACACTAGGTGCACTGACTGATCTTTTCCAAAAGTGCCATTCGCACGCCGGGTGTATGATCAGATGGCAATTTCGCTCATCCAAAGGCCCCTTTTCCGTCCTCGCCCTCGGAGCGTACAGGAGGTAACACGCGCGGGCTTGTTTTCCTGGCCAGCGCTGACACCCCAGGAGGTGGCCGCTGGGGCAGAAGGCTGTCCCACAGGCGATGATCTTACAGGCCCTGGGCTGGCGTGGGTTTTCTGGTGCGTGCCGAGGGAGGAGCTCTGGCTGAAGGCCTTCCCGCACTGGCTGCAGCGGTAGGGCTTCTCCCCGGTGTGCATCCTCTGGTGCCGCACGAGCGAGGAGCGCTGGCTGAAGGCTCTCCCGCAGCGGCCGCACGCGTAAGGGTTCTGGCCGGTGTGCGTGCGCTCGTGCTGGTTGAGCGAGGAGCGGTCGCTGAAGGTCTTCCCGCAGGCCCCGCACGCGTATGGCTTCTCCCCGGTGTGCGTCCTGTGGTGCCGGGTCAGCGAGGAGATGCGGTTGAAGGCCTTGCCGCAGGCCCCGCACGCGTGCGGCCTCTCCCCGGTGTGCGTCCGCAGGTGGCGGGTGAGCGTGGAGCTGTGCGTGAAGGCGCGGCCGCACTGCCCGCACGCAAACGGCTTCTCCCCGGTGTGGATCCTGCGGTGCTCATGGAGCGAATGCCACTGGTTGAACAGCTTTCCGCACTGGGGACACGCGTGGGGCTTGTCCACCACGCTGAGTTTGTTGTGCGTGGCGAGAGCCAGCCCGTGACCCAGGGCTTCCCGGCGATGCGGGTGTCCCCCTATCGGGGTTCTTTTCCGCTCAGAAAGCTGAGCGTTGTCGAGGCCCAGGGCCTTTGCACAGCTGCTCCTGTCCCATACTCTGGGATCTGCACAGCCCACGTGGGGGCGGCTGGGGCTGGACTCAGATGCCAACCCCACAACACCCTGGTCGCAGTCACCTAAGGCTTTTCCAATAGAGTTTTCCCGGGACAAAACAAGGTCGGAGCTCAGACACCCGTTTTCCCCAAATGTAGGCCAAGCTCTTTCCTGAGCACTGGCCTGGATTTGGACGTGCACCATTTGCCTCAAGGGGCCCTGGGGGTCTTTGTGGTTCTTCTCAGACTGGCCTCTTCCCTGGTCTCTTCTGGGGAGCCCGAGGCTGCTCACCCCCGATGGCTCTGTGCCCACGCACACCTGCTTGGAGGTGCACCCCTGCCTTTGCACTCCAGTATCCGGATCTGAAATAAATCAAAGGGAAAATTCTGAAGGAAGAAACTGCTAACTTAAGTACAGAGGGGAAAAATTCTCTCTTTCTTGGCAGTACTGGGGCTTGCTCTCAGGGTTAGCACTCTGTCACTTAGCCACACCGCCAGTCTGGCTTTTAGCGTGTCTTTCAGATAGGATCTTATGCTTTTGGCCTGGCTGCCCTCTGACTGTGATCCTCCTACCCCCGCCTCCCGACTACCCCGGATTACAGATGTGAGCCACCACACTCAGCAGTAGAAAATGCACTTTCACCATATACAAGGTCCTTGTGGGTTGATGCTCAACCATCGGCTTCCAACCAGGGGTAGGGTGGGAGAAGGAGAGGCAGGTCAGGGAAGGAGGAAGGCGGATGCGGGCTAAGGAGTCTGGCAGTGATGCTGGGGCCATGGTTGAAGTGGTAGAGTGCTTGCTTAGCAAGCACAAAATCCTGAGTTCAAACCCCAGTTCTGCCAAAAACAAGTATGGCAACTAGAGAGGAAGAATGGTGTAACGTAGGAGGGACTGCTCTAGAAAGAGAGAGAGGGGGTCACCGAGACAGCACAGCAGAAAGAGAGCACTACACACAGGCCAAGGGCTGCAGGGAGGACGTGGAGCTCTTTTCTGCCCCACAGGGACAGGACCAGGCATGCGTGGAAGGAGAAAGGTGCCGGGAGGTGAACCCAGGCACCTCTGCACTCTCCTCTGAGTCAGGGCCTTGGTGAGAACATGGTAGGCAATGACCCATGTCTCCGGGATTCTCACCTGCACAGCCAGCTTGGGAAACAGATTTTCCCTCTGTGCACATGGCTGCTTGCACCAAGTGGAAAGACGCCACTGCTGGAGGACGCGAACGCTCTGTCCACAGGGAGAGGCTGACTTGCTGGGTCTGTGCTAGGTGAAGTGGACCCCTGCCGGGCTCACTGCTGAGAGTCTTCAAGGCTTCTGTGAGAGAGGAAGACAGACAGAAATCCATCTGATTCATACAAAATACAGCACAGAGCTCTGAGTTCAAACCCCAGTGCTACCAAAAAAGAAAACCATATAGTAAAAATACAAAATAAATTTCAAAAACAATTTTCTTTTTGGTGGCACTGGGGTTTGAACTCAGTGCTTTGCACTTGCAAAGCAGGAGCTCTACCGCTCGAGCCACACCTCCAGTCCATTTTGCCCTGGTTATTTTGGAGATGGGGTCTCGACAACTTTTCCCAGGCTGGCCTTGAACCGTGATCCTCCTGATCTCAGCCTCCCACGTAGCTGGAATTATAGGTGTGAACTACTGGGCACCCAGCTCAAACGTGAAAATGTTCATTTCTGCTGGAGAATTCTGTAGCTCAGTGGATGGGGGAGTGACTCAGTTGGTCCCTGTTATCGCCATGTCATCGCCATTTGTGTTAACATCCTTGTGTGAACTGCTGAGTGCATCCTTGCTTTTCATTTTGTGAAAATCTGCCTCCCAAAGAGCACTTGGGGCTCAAAAAGCCAGGTCAAAGTGAATGTGCTTCACTGAAGTACTAAAGTGACAATCTGAGATTCGTTGTGAGGTAGCTTGTCACCGGTGGAAGTTGGGCAGCCTCATGGGAAAAATGAATCAAGCATGCACAGTGCCGCTCGTTAGCAGAAAGAAAAGACACACCCTGACTGTGGTCCCAAGAGGGAGCAGGAGTACCTGTGCCTCTGCTGAGAAGTGTGACTCGAGCCACTCCAGCCGTCATGCACTGACACAAGGTCATGCACTCCATCAGAGACCTGGGGACATGGACTGCCACAGCCACAACCGGGTCTGTGGTGCTCACCTTCCACCCCTAGCTCCCAGCGTGGCAGCACAGCATGCAGCAGCTTCAAGTAAGTGAGAACAGTGACATGGCCTTACCCAGGCAGCCCACGTTGTGGTAGGTCTCCAGCATCACCTCTCTGTACAGGAGCCTCTGAGCAGGGCCCAGCAGCTCCCACTCCTCTGGGGAGAAGTCCACAGCCATGTCCTTGAGGGTCACCAGTTCCTAGAACATCACAGCAGTTCTGTTCCAAATGGGACCCTGTCCCACCCTCTCTCACAGGAGGAGGGGGTGGATGGCGGCCCTGGGGAAATTCAGAGGGATCAGGGTGCAAAGTCTCCATCTGGAGATGGAGACTTTGGGGTTGCCCCTGTGGCACTGGGGATACTGAGCAGGCCATTCTGTAAGGACATCCTGGGCCCTGCTGAGCAGTGTCTCTGGCCTCCACCCGCTTGGTGTCAGGAGCACCTTCAATGTGACAGCCACACTTACCTGGACATTACTATGCGTTCTAGAGACAGAGTCACCCATGAGTGAGACCCACAGCTGTACCCTTAAACTCTTATCTCCTACCTGAGCTCCATCATGCCAATGTCTGTGAACTTGGCTTACACTGTTGCCTCAGTGGAATATTCTCTCCTTAAAGTCCTTCAAAAGGACCAACCCTAGCCCGGCACAGTGGCTCACACCTGTAATCCTAGCTACTCAAGAGGCAGAAACCAAGGATCACAGTTCCAAGCCAGCCAGGCAAATAGTTCATGAGACCCTATCTCGATAAAACCCATCACAAAAAGGACTGGTGGAGTGGCTCAAGTGGTAGAGTGCCGACCTAGCAAGTGTGAAACCCTGAGTTCAAACCCCAGTACCATCAAAAAAAGGATTAAACTTGCCCAAAGTAAGGTCTGGCCTTCTGCCCCCAGCTCTGTCATCTGCACTAACAATGACATCGAGGGTAGAGGGTTGGAGCATGCAGTGCAAGCTGTCCGGAGGGGCTGGAGTCTGAGGACAGCCACACTAGGAGGGTCAGCTTTGTGTACATGACCAACCCCTCCAATAAAGATCTGAACACGAGCAGGGTGCAGTGGTGCATGCCTGTAGTCCCAGCTGCTCAGGAGACTGAAGAAGGAGAGTCATCTGAGCCCAGGAGTTTGGGACCAGCCTGGCAACACTGTGAGACCCCATGTCACAAAGGAAGAAAAATAGTTTAAAAGTTCCGAACGTGAAGGCTTGGGCAGGCCTCCCTGGTTGCCCAAACCCTGTGTGCAGGGTCACATGGGAGAAGTAAGAGCTGTCATGTGATTCCATTGGAGACGACCCCTAGAAGCTTCTGGCTGCTGTCTCCCTGGCTTCTCCTGGTTGCCATCTGCCCTGCGTGCGTCTTCCCGGGGCTAATCCTCATTGCACCCTTCCACGCTAGTAGGCTGTGACCATGACTGTAACAGCTCTGCTGAGGGCTGTCTTTCTACTAAATTATTCAACTTGAAGATGGTTTTAGGGATGCCTGGGAATTTACAGTTCTCACCTATCCAGCCCCAGGCTCTGGGCATTCCCAGCCGAACTCAACTGTCACTTTTCCATGTCACTGTCCAACCCCACTGCTAGAACTACCCTCGTTCCCCCCTCTTGACCCCACTCAGCCTTCACAGACTGGAAACCCTGTGTCCGTCTGCTTGGGAAGACTGATTTGTTCCTCTCTTCCAACAAGAAATTGAAGGGAGGAGAGAATTATTGAGAGCTAGTAGGCACTCACATCCTTCCCTTTGTCCCCAACGACAGAAACCTTGGTAGGCACGGGCACATGGTGAGGGCTCGTGTCTGAAGTATCATGGGTGGTGGGGGGAGCGCTTACACAACTGAACTAGACTTTGTTTTGTGTTTTAATGTAAACACAAGAAAGAAGAAACATGAAAGTTGCAGAATTCTTTTAAAAATAAAACTGTGCTGCCAGATGCCAGTGGCTCACGTCTGTAATCCTAGCTACTCAGGAGGCAGAAATCAGGAGGATCAGGTTCGAAGCCAGCCCAGGCAAATAATTCTCCGAGACCCTATTTTGAAAAAAACCATCACAAAAAAGGGCTGGTGGAGTGGCTCAAGGTGTAGGCCCTGAGTTCAAACCCCAGTACTGTGCAAAAACCAACTGTGATCATAGAAAAATGAGCAAACACAGAAGGATGCACACTGCAGGACTCCACTCACAGGAAGTCCTGAGAGTTGTCAGAGCCACAGAGACAGGAAAGTAGATGGTGGGTGCCGGGGACTGGGGAGGGGAGGGGATTAGTGCTAAATGGGAAAGAACTTCAGTTTGGGGACATGGAAAGTTCTGGAGACGGGTAATGGGGACAACTGCACAGCCATGTGAATGTGCTTAATGCTGAACTGTGCACTGAAAAATGGTTAAGAACACATTTTTGGAAATGTGTATTTTATCATAATTAACAAAAAAATTGATAGTACTGAGGTTTGAGCTCAGGGCCTTGCACTTACCAAGCAGGTGTATTACCACTTGAGCCACACCTCCAGCCCTTTTTGCTTTGGTTATTTTTTAGATAGGGTCTCCTTTATGCCTGGGCTGGCCTGGACCATGATCTTATTTTAGGCTTCCTGCTGTAGCTGGGATGACAGGCATGCACCACCACACCCAGGTGTTTATTGGTTGAGATGGGGTCTTGTGAATTTTTTTGCCCAGATGGCCTCAAAACACAATCCTTCTGACCTCTGCCTCCGTCTCTGCCTCTGCAGCTAGGATTATAGGCATAAGTTACCATGCCTGGCCTCATGACTCAATTTTTTTTTGTGGGGCTTGAATTCAGAGCCTTCATCTTGAGCCACTCCACCAGCCCTTTTTTTTGTGACGGTTTTTTTTTAAGATAGGGTCTTGCAAACTATTTGCTGGGCTGGTTTTGAACTTTGATCCTCCTGAAATCTGCCTCCTGAGTAACTGATTACAGATGTGAGCCACCAGTGCCTGGCTCAAAATTTTTAAGTAAAGAGAAAAGTGCTTTCCTGGGCAGCCTTCCCCACTCTGTGGGACAGTGCTTAATCCCAGCCTTGGGATGGACATATACCTGTTTCTTAGGGAAAGGAGCTGGACTCTAGCCATTCATAGGTATCTTGCCTTACCTTTAGATGAAGTGTGAGTACCTGGCCCCAAAGGCTCATGGGAATGCTCCCAAATTTCCCACAAGGCAGGGACGGTCCTTCTCTGTGAAAGACTCAGTTTCTGATGAGTTTGTTCCCTTCAGGAAGAGGGGGAGCCTCTGAGGAGGAACGGACTCTCACCTGGGACCAGGGAGGCAGGTACCCAGCAGCCATTCTGTCCTCTTGTTAAAAATCAGGTTCCTGGGAGGGCAGAGCTGCGGGAGAAGAAAGGCTGCGATGAAGACCAGACTTGGTGGTGCCCAAATCCCAAAATCCTTGGCTAGAGACCTGCTCTTCTCCCTGGTGGTGAGTGGTCAGTGAACATCAGACTGAGCCAGGGCTCTGTTTTATGGATGAAGGTTCTGATGCTCCTGGAGGCCACCAAGTCACCCAAGTTCATTCAAGCGTCCCTGGCCTCCACCCACTCCATGCGAGGAGCATCCCTAGTTGTGACAGCCACAAATGTCCCCAGACATCGCCCAGCCTACGCTGAGGGCAGACAGCCCCCACTTGGGAGCCCCCGATGTAGCCCCCAGAGCAGATCCTGTGGTCCGGCATCGCAGCCCTCCGTGCCTTTAAGATAAAGAGCCGCTCAGGAGGCAGAGATCAGGAGCATCACAGTTCGAAGCCAGCCCCAGCAAATAGTTCTGGAGCCCTTATCTCGAAAAAACCCTTCACAAAAAAGGGCTGGTGGAGTGTCCAAGGTGGAGGCCCTGAGTTCAAGCCCCAGTACTGCAGTGCAAAGAAAAAAAAAAAAAAGATAAAAGAGCCGTGGTTTGTCCCTTGCGCATTCCTAGGTCTCCACACTCGTACTAAGGGTTTGCTCAGTGTCCCTTGTCATTGGCTGTTCCACAGGGAAAGTCCGACCTGGCCATTCGGGGAGCCAGTGGCCTGACCGAGCTGTCTTCAGACTCCCCATGTCACCTCTTGCAGGTGACAGGTGAAGCCACACCGGACCTCCCAGGCCCCGCCCCACTGACCTCCCCACACCCGGGCCGGCAGAGACAGGACAGGCTGACTCCTTGCGGGGAGTCCCTCGGTGCGGGACCCAGATGCAGGTGCAGGTGATCATGAGCGCGCGGTCACGTACCACCCGGGGCCCTCATCCCCACCGCAGCCCTGCAGATGCTGGACGCCCCCAGACGCGCGCAGGGAGTGTGCGCTGCGCACGCGCGCCGTGAACTACAATTCCCAGCAGGCCCGGGGCGCAACGCCTTTTCTCAGCGCCGGGGAGATCTGGATCACAGCGCCCCCTCTCAGGATGGGCGGTGTCTCCGCAGGCTTGGGAATTCCACCTGCTGCTCCTGCTTCCCCCTTCCTAGCTCTGAGGTTTGCAGAGCTCGTCCTTGGGTTCCGACTCAGTACCTACGGCCTTGCAGTCAGCTTCAGAGGTGTTTCAGAGCTGACTCGTGGCTGATCCGTACCTCCAGTGCCAGATGGGCTCGCGGAGGTACCCAGTTTCATGGGTTGCCCTGGAAAATAGGTGAGAAACCTATTTCTACTTTCTCTGTTCCTTCAGTTTTCTGTTCCTTGCTCTTCATTGGTTAGCTCAGCACAACCACCTGCGTCCTGCAGCCGACCACATTTGGAGTTGTGATCACTGTGGCTCTTTCCACTGTCTTGCCCAAAACTATTGGTCCCCAATTCAGGGCTTCTGAGCTGCATTTTGCCCTCAAGTGCTAGGTTATCTTGCTAAGGCCAGATAGGAACTCTCCACAAAAGAGAAAGAACAAAGCCTGCTGGGGACTGGCAGAGTGGCACAAGTGGTAGAGAGTGCCTAGCAAGTGAGAGACCCTGAGCTCAAACTCCAGTGCTGTCAAAGCAACAATAAAAGTACAAATAAAGCAGGCTCGAGAAAATGTGAGCATCAGAGAAAATGACAAACATTTGGCCAATAGATCATACTGTTCTTGCACAGCAATGTTGAGCAAAAAGAATGCATTAACTTTACCCAGTTAAAAAAGTCTGTCCTTGGGGCAGGCCTGTGGTCCCAGCTGCCAGGAGGGGGAGGCAGGAGGGTCACCAGTTTGGGGCCAACCTGGGCTACTCAGAGAGACCCTGTCTCAAGAGAGAGGGAGGAGAGAAAGAGAGGGAGAGAGAGATTAAGGGAAACCACTAGCCAGGTGATGATCGCTCACACTGTAATCCTAGCTACTTGGGAGGCTGAGATTGGGAGGAACATGGTTCGAGGCCAGCCCAGAAAAATAGTTCTTGGGACCCTCATCTCCAAAATAACCAGAGCAACATGGGCTGGAGGAGTGGCTGAAGTGGTAGAATGCCTACTTTACATGCTCAAGGTCCTAAGTTCAAATCCCAGTCCCACCAAGAAAAAAAAAGGGAAAGCACTAAACTCCAACACCAGTTTTGGGATCTTGATGTTACTTTAGCCTTTACATCTGTTTTTTAATTCTGTCATTTAGTCCTTTATTATTTGTGAAATGGCTCTTTTCCCTGTTTCTTCAAATACCTCTCGAGCAGCTCAGTGGTAAGCACATAGGTGAGCCTACTGACCCAAACCCGGGAAGTCATGGTCTCTCGAGTTATAGCTCATCCACTCATTGTTATCATCCATGACACGAATTCATCCTGCCTATCTTCCATCACAAGGGTCATATTAAAAAAGGTGTCATCTGAGGTTGGTGAAGCAGGTACTGTCTCAGACCCTGTCACATTGGGGAAGCAGGGCTCAAAGACAGCTCAACACTAGCCACAGAGATTTTCCTCCATGCTCCAGTAGACACCATTCAAACCCAGTGCTATAGCCAGGCGTGTGGTTCACGCCTGTAATTCCAGCAGTTGGGAGGCTGAGGCAGGAGGAGCTTGAGTTCCAGGCTAGTCTGGGCTACAGATCCTGTCTCAAAAAAACAAAGCAAACCAGGAAAAAAAAGAAAAACACTTACCTCAGTGTTTCCATTGCAATCTCTTGGTGTTGCCACATGTCGTTCAACACAGTAGCCGCCACCCACATGTGGCTATGGAGTCTTTAAATATACTAAGTCCAAACCGAGACCCGCTGGGTTAGAAAGTAGCTACTGGATTCCACGGACTTTGCTGGAAAAAAGGGATGTATCATCATAGCTTCTGACACTTTGGGAGGGTATTTTGGCCACATTGAGTGAAATAAATTATTAGTTGATTTCACCTGCTTCCTTTTGCTGTGATACTAGACTCAGTGCATTTTCTTCAGAATGCTCTAGAACACAAAGACATCTGCCAGGCGTCCTACAGTGGCTCCCATCCAGGTTCCTTCCAGAGCATTCTCTAGGGCAGAGGCCTTGAGTGTGAGATGCAGTGAGGCCCTGCCACCTGCTGGACACGGCTAGTTGTGCAGCCACTGACAAGTACTCATTGGGGACTGTTGGTTGGGGTGGCTCAGAATCCAGGATTCGGCAGATGTGGCTTAGGTGGTGCTCTGGGCCCCCCACACAGGGCGGGGTGGGCGGCTGTTCGCAACAGGTGCGGGCACGGGGAAGTACATACTGGGTTCTGTGGTGAAGAGGCCCTAAGAAATCGAGTAAGGAGATGAAGGGAGCAGGTGGGGGCAAGCATGGTCCTGTCTCAGGCTGGTGGCCTCTGATCGGCCCTTGCAAGCACTCACCACTAAGCAACACAGTGGCTCCTTGGGGTCATTTTTATAAGGGCACTATGACAAGTATCGAGGGTTTATTTTGGCTCACTTTGCCCAGGGCTGACCTCTGTTCCCTGACAGAGGCAGAGTCACTCCTGGACAGCAAGCTGGGTGTGGGCAGGGTTGGCACATGTGGGACAGCAGATGCAGCAGGCCACTGAGCTTTGCCTCCTCTCAGAGCCAATGCCCACTCCCAGCCCCCCAAATGCTCTGGCTCCATGACTTCAGCACCCCCAATCCAAGAAGGCAGCCCAGGCTGCAGATTTGGGGGTGGGAGACACTACCAGGGCTCCTCTGTAAGTACTAAGGCTCAGAGGCAAAGGCTGGCGACTTATGTGAAGACAGGGTGGACAGGGGCCTGCACACAGGTGCCCATTTGCCTGCGGCCTGAGCCCAGCTCACCGGCAGCTGCCCCAGGGCATGTCTGGATCTGTGCAAGGCCAAGGGGGAGCCCACCTGGGGGTGGGAGGCAGGGAGCACCCCTCACCAGGCTGAGGCTCCCCACAGGTCTCGGTGGGCTCCCTTTGGGTTTTCTTTTTTTCTTGAGCCCCAGGGTTTTGTTTTTTTTCTCTCCCTCTCTCACTGCATATCTTCCCATTCACAACAGACCAGGCTCAGGCAAGGCTGAGGTATGTATGGGGTGGGTAAGAATGCAGCCTGTGGTAAGCAGCCAGAGGCAATCCAGGTATTTTAAGCCCAAGCAACAGCTGCCGAGGGCCCAGTATCAGTTCCACCCACATGGCTGCCAGCTCCCTCAGGGCCCAAGGCTTTAAAGTCACATGAAGGGGAGCAGGAAGCTGGGCTAGGTGCGCCAGGTGGGGCGGGAGGCGGACCTCACAGCCCACGTCCACGGCTGGCCATGGCTAGAGAATGGCATGAAAGGGACGGCAGAAGTCCCATCCACCTGGAGCGGAGTCCAGGGGTCTGACAACCTGCTCAGGCCTCGAAGGGCCCACTGCCTGTCCCCTCATGGAGGGCTGAGGGAGGCAGCTCCTGAGAAGCTCACAGCCACTGAAGAACACACGCACCATCCTGCACATCCTGTCCTGCAGCACCACTGGGAGCCCCGGTCAGAACTTTGCTGTCCAACAGCCGTGGACGCCATGAGGCAGGCATGGCCACTGGTGACTACTCAGAAGGCAGCACACTCTGGCCACGACGTTCCTCGGGTGCTTAGGGGGCAGCCTTTTTGTGGGCAGGAGGGAGGTGGCTGCTGGCAGTACAGGCCCGCATCCCAGGAGGCTGCTGCTCTGTTGGCCGTTCAAGCACCCAGGGGCTACCTGGGCTTCCAGTTCTCTAAGAGCTGAGCTCGGTTCCACAGTGGCTGGGACAGTGCTGACTGCAGCAGGGAAGGAACTTTCCAGAATTATACTAGGCAAGATGTTGGCAGGAAGCAGAAGTCCCTGAGAATGTAGTCCCAGCATTGCAGCCTGGTCGGACAGAACCAGGGCCCTTCCATGCTTCCTAGCCATGGGTTGACCCCCTCCAACAGCTCAGCTGTCCCAGGTCCCCGTCATAACCAGAGGGCTAAGCAGGACAGAGCCAAGGGTGCTCCCACAGCCTCTAATGGAACCCAGGTGGGTCCCACCATCCCACAAGCAAGAGGGCGAGGCAAAAAGATCAGGCCAGGGAGCCCCTTCTGCTTCAAGTGTTTAATGGCTGCCACTCACAGAAGAGCCATCTTGCAGGACCAGGACGCCACCCAGGGAGGGAAGTGTTAGTGCAACAAAGACAATGCCCACCTGGGCACGAGGGCTCTCCAGACACCTGGAGGACAGGCTTTCTAGCCCGGGCTGGTCCCTGACTACAGGGGATCCAGAGTCTGGATGTGACAATGATGAGAAGCTGCCCCGTGCTCACCCTGCCTGCCAGGCCCCAGGAGCGCCATGGGCAGCCACCATCCGGGGCTAGGACTAAGGCACAGGGCGGCAGGGACATGGGCTAGGTGTGAGGCTCTGTATGTGCCATCAGCAGGAGGCTGGCTCGCTGCCCTCCACCTGCAGCCCTTTGCTCAGGAGGAAGGCATCCTGCTTAGGGTCTCGGCCCAGGAACAGCTTCAGCATGGCACTGGCATCCTCGGAGCCACCAGGCCTGAGGATGCTGGTCCTGTAATCCATGCCGACCTGCAGAACAGAACCCAGAGGACTAAGGCCAGGAGGGTGCAAAAGGAGGCACCAGGGCAGACAGCCTGGGTCTCTGTTCACCCCCACCATACTCCAGGGGAGGCCTGTGGGTGTCATGTGGGCTTCGGCACCATGAAGAGACACTGCAGACTCACTCTGAGGGTGCACCCTGCTGCATACGCAGGGACTGGAAGAACTGGTGTCCTACACTGCAGTCTGAAATCCTTAATGGGGTCAAAAGTAGAAAGAAGGACCAGGTGCGTGGAGCCTGAGCTAAGACTGCTAGGCTTACTCTACCAGGGACACAGTGGCCAAGGGTTCAGGCTCCAGTCCTGCCCTCCCCTAGTTGGCTGTGGTACCTGGGAGTTGGTGGCCAAGGACTCGCCAGGACTTATTCCTGGTCCTGGGTGGCAGGACACATGACTGGTATAGCCAAGATCCTTCCCAGGAGTCCTCCGTCCAGGACACCCTCCCAGCTGTCCCTATCATCCCTCACCTTGCGGTTCAGGACCCCCTCCTGCTTGAAGCGTGTGTGGAACATGTCCATGGAGTACACCTCACTCCACAGGTAGCCATAGTACTGGGCATCGTAGCCTCCCGCCAGGTGGCCAAAGGTTGCCGGCATGTTGGTCCCTGGACAGATACACAGTGAAGCTTAGAGTACAGCTCACTGCCAGCCTCGGTGCTTCTCCCAGGACAGAGGACACCCAGCAAGCCCCACTTGGACATGGCAGCAAGTGCAAGTCTGATGGTGAGCGTGGGCCAGGGGGGTGTGTGGGTCAGGCATCCTGAGCTCTGAAGGATACAGAGCAGTATCCCCAGTCCACCCAAACCATGCTGGTTGTGACAACCACAAACATCCCTGACATGGGAAGCAGACCTCTGGGCCAGGAAAGGTTCCCCGTGGCAGGTATTGGCTGCACCACAGAGAGACCCTGGGAACTGGGCCCAAGCAGCCCAGGCACTGTAGGGGAGGAGCCTGCACTCAGAGCCTCAGGTGACACAAGGACATGGATCACCAGCACTGGTGCATTAGCCACACTGCAGAGCCAGAGTAACAGGCCTAAGCGTGAAGGCAGCACAAGGCCAGGGACCCGGTGAGCCTGGCTCCTGTAGAGGGAGTCTCTGCAAGGAGCTGCAGCTAGAGTGGGGGCTGGTGCAGAGCCTGTGGGCCACTCAGTTCACTCCTTTCACATGCTGCGGGGTCCCTTATGATCCAGAGTGGCTGTGAATCCGCATTTCTGGTGGACCCAGCTTGTGAGCAGCTACCTGGTGTGGCTGGGACCCCGAGGATCTCCTGGCAGAGCCGGGCGTACTCCTCAGCGGGGTCTGCTCCTATCTGTGTGTGCAGGGCCTGGTCCACCTTAGCGAGGACGATCTGGCGCAGGTTGAAGAGACCTAGGTGGATGGACACCAGAGGCTGGGTTAGGTTAGTGTACCAGGACCTGGCAGGGGACGGGGCAGGTGTGGGGGTGGAGGCCGCACCTGTGTTGGCTTGCCGTGACTGGATGAGCTTGTCCAGGAGTTCCTGGGGGACGGCACTGCCGGTGCGGTAGTGCTGGGACATACGCAGCAGCGGCTCCTTCTCCCACACCCAGTTCTCTAGCATCTGTGACGGCGCCTCCACAAAGTCACGCTCCACATGGGTCCCGCTGAACATGGCAAACTCCGCCTGTGGCAGTGGGCAGAGTGCCTCAGGAATGGCCTGGCCTCACAGGCCAGCAGGTGACAGGCTGGATGTAGCCCTCCCTCCCAGCAGCCTCAGCAGCCTGGCTGATGCAGATGAAATCCCTGGTCAGCCTGTCCCAATGTGGGGCACACCTGAAGATGGCAGCCATGCACACCTGCCCTGCTAGCCACCCACACTCCTCTCCCCTGTCCAGAACTAATGTCTAGAAAGCTCTACATCCCACAGAGAGGGGAACCAGTGTGGCAGGTGAAACAATGTCCTTGACCAGATGCAAAGCAGCACAAATAAGATTAACACTATGGATAGGACTTCATCCAAGTTGAAAACTTGTGCTTGTCAAGGTATTATCCCTACAGGAGACTATTACTCAGCCATGAACAGTAATGAGGCTCTGATCCAAGCTACAATGTAGAGACCTTGAGGACACAGTGCTCAGTGAGAAGCAGACACACAAGGGCATACAGTGTGACTCCATTGATAGAAAATGTCCAGAACAGGCAAATCCAGAGACAGGAAATGGATTTCTGGGGCCAAGGACTGGGGAGGGCATGGGGTGACTGCTCACAGGGATGGGGCTTCCCTTGGGGTGATGGAATGTTCTGAGGATGGACTGCACTGAGGGCTGCACAACTTGGTGAAGTGGTTAAAATCAACAGCACCCAGTGCCCACATATTCCTGCTACCAGGAGCAATGGTGTCCCATGTGTGTGCAAGACAGAGATGGGGCATTCACTGGTGCAACTGGGGCCCAGGGCACAGACAGGAGGCTGGGAGCCCAGAAATCCTGGTGGCTCCCACCATGACCACTGAAGGCCTATTAAGGGCAGCCACTATGGACTTCCTGAGTCTCAGGTCTGCCCAGAGGGTCAGCACCCACCTCTCTGGGTTCTGCATTCACGTGATCCAGTGGGGGTCCCAGGGCCTCACTCTGGCCTCCACCCTGGCTCTCCCTGGGTCCTGTGGACGTGGTGCTCACTCAGCGCTTGTGGGACTGAGGTCTCTGCTCTGAGCACACTGCAGGGAAATGATGCCATCACCCCCATCTCTGTGAGAGACTGATAGGCTGGCTGTTGTCTCCAAAAGTCACATATTCAGATCCTCCCCCTGGCACTTCAGATTATGACTGTGTTGGCAGACAGGGTCTTTCAACAAGAAAGTAAGGTCCAATCTGCTTGCCTGGTGTCCTTATAAGAGGCATCAGCAGGGTGCCATAGCTCATGACTGTAATCCTAGCTACTTGAGGATCAAGGATCAAGGCCAGTCTGGGCAAGTAGTTCATGAAATCCCCATCTCCAAAATAACCAGAGCAAACTGGATTGGAGGTTTGGTTCAAATAGTAGAGTGCCTGCTTTGCAAATGTGAAGCTGAGTTCAAACCCCAGTCCCACCAAAAAAAGAGAGAAGAGGAAGAGGAAAGGAGGAGAAGGAAGAAGCGAATGAGAGTAAGAGAAGAGAAGAGAGAGAGAGAGAGAGAAAGAATGACCATCAGCAGGGTGCAATATAATCCTATCTACTTGAGAGGTGGAGATCAGGAGGATCACAGTTCAAGGCCAGCCCAGGCAGAAAGTTCAAGAGACCCCATCTCAACAAAAAAACTGGGCATGGTGGTGCATACCTGTTATCCCAACTATTCGGGAAGTGTAAATAGGTGAATGTAGTTCAGGGACTCGATTCAAAAAATAAAGCAAAAAGGGCAGGGGTGTGGCTTAAGTTGTACAGCGCCTGTCTAGCAAGTGTGAGGCCCTGAGTCAAACCCCAGACCTACCAAAAAAAAGGAGGAAAACATGCATAAGGAATGAGGATACAGGGAGAAGATGGGCTACAACCCAGAGGGCTACAAGAAGCCAGCCTGTGACACCTTCAGCTTGGACTTCTGCCTCTAGGACTGTGACAACATGAATGCAGAAGTCAACTACTTTGTGGCACTTGTGGCAGCCTCAGGACACTAATACAAGAGTGCCAATACAAGAGCTCTGTGGCAGGATCAGACACAGTTGGGGGGAGGGGTACAAAGAGACGAGGCCCAAAAAGCCCAACCGTGGGCTGCACCTGGGAGCAGAGCTGGTGCATGACGTGACCGAACTCGTGGAAGTAGGTCTCCACCTCGTCGTGCTGCAGCAGGGACGGGGTGCCTGGTGTGGGCTTCGTGAAGTTCGCCACCATGGCCGCGATGGCTATCTGGCGGCTGCCATCTTGCCGCAGGCAGCCCGGCTGCAGGCCGAAGCAGGCTGCGTGTCCATACTTCCCTTCCCTGGGGAGGAGCATGGGGTCAGGCCAGTGTCTGCCACACTGGCTCAGGGAGGGTCCCTTGCCCCATCAGGTGATGGAGACTGCTGGACATACTGAAAGCCCAGACTTCCTCCTCACCAGGAGCACGGCCACTGCCCATGGCCCTCACTCCTTGGGCAGAGTCCCCTGGGGTGCTGCCCCAGCACTCAGGCCATGGCTCCAGGCCCCTGGCCTCCACAGAGCTGTGGCTGGGGGACAGAGGGGTATGATAGTGACAGCCAGCTGTCAATGGGGTCAGGTTCCCAGTGCTCTGTCCCATGGTTTATCCCTGGAAGTGAGACTTCCCTGGCTCTGTGACTGGGGAGGCCTGCTGGCCCACCTGGGGTAGAGGTCCAGGTAGAACTTGCCGATCTCCTCCCCTGAGGAGGCGTCACGCACTGAGTACAGCCGCACGTCCTCGTGCCACACAGCAGCGCCCTCCTCCAAGGCGAAGGTGAGCCCGAGGAGCTCCTGGTAGATGGCCAGGAGTCCCCTGGTGACCACCTGCATAGGGAAGTATTCCTTGAGCAGGTTCTGGTCCACGCGGTAGCGTGTCTCCTCCACCTGGTTCATGTAGTAACGCATGTCCCAGGCGTGGATGCAGCCATCGAACGGCAGACCCCGCTTCTCGCACTCAGCCTTCTTCAGCTCCAGGATCACAGCCCGCTCCTGCTCCCCGAGGGGCTTCAGCTTCTGGGCCAGCTCATCTGCAGGAAGGCGGGCTCCTGACACTCTACTCTGTGCACCAGCCACTGCCACACCAGCTCCCGTTCAGGAGAAGCTGCGAGCCACTGGCGATAGGGAGGCCCAACATGCCGAGGCCAGCACCACGCCACACCCAAGCAGCGCTGGAAGGGGGCAAGCTGTGCACAAGACGCAGACGATTCACCGTGACATTCATTAGGCCCTCTTCAGGCCGAAGGAAGAAGTCAGGCTGGTTCACAGGTGGAAGAACAGGCTCACAGGCAGCACCCATGCACAGGTCCCAGCAGCCCTCCCGAGGCCAATCCATGGATTGGGCAGTTACCTAGGAAGGAAGCCACGGTCTGGCTGGTCTTAGCCATGTTCATTTCCAGGACATAGTCAGCGTGTGTGCTGAACCCCAGCAGGCTGGACTTCTGTGCCCGCAGCGCTACCAGCTCCTTCAGGATGGCACAGTTTTCCTGCAAACCACAGCCCGCTGTCAGCCAAGGGTCCAGGCACCTGGACCTTCTTGCCCACTTCCCACAGCCTGGACCCACACTCTTCATCCTGCCTCACCAAGGGTGAGAGTCCCTCAGAGCCAGGAAGGGCCACGAAAGAAAAGGGACACAGGGGTGGGAGGCGTCCTCAAGAGTGTTACTACTGTGCTTGGGGATGCTGTCTGTCCAGGGTCTGGCCCAGGCTAAGGCGCTGTCCACCCCTGCCACACATAAGCAGCCAACTGTGGGGACCCATATGGTCTTCTCATTCACTTAGGGCTCGTTCACAACACAGCACAGCGTGGGCAAACCAGCCACAGGGTCCAGCCAAACCCGCCTAGCTGCAGGGGAGTGGCAGCACTTGCCTGCGTTACCAGTCACACACAGAGTCACCCTTGCCCTGGATCTCAGCACATCCCTCACTGCCACTGGGACCCAAGTCTGGGAACCAGATGGGATTCAGGAACAAGGATTCCTGTAGGGCTCCAAAGGGCCACAGTACCCTGGCCTCCTGAGCCATCAGGAAGGTGGAGCCACAGCACAAGAGCTGCCTGTGGGCTGAGGGTAACATGGATTTAAGGCTTATGTCCAGAAGGCAAGACGGCAACCAATGGGACCTGACCCTAGCTCCTGAACAATGGGGTCCCCTCTGTGCAGGCATTTGGCACGGCAGACATAGATCAGCCCCACCTGTGGGTTCCCTTCTCCCCACTCCAACTGCACATGGCCTCTCAGCCAGCTCAGCCTGTCACCAGGAGCTCTGTGCTGACCCCATGGGTGGGCTGTAGTGTTAGCACAGGAGTCCAAGCAGCCACCCTTGCTGCATCCACTGTACAATATGCTCAATAGGGGACACACACAGAGGCCGTCAGGACTCAAAAGGGGTAGCCACAGCAGCGTCCACGTGGAAGCACTAGCCCCAGCACATCTGCAACTCCAGCTCCAGTGTGGCAAGGCCACCCTGCAGCTGAAGTGGGTAAGGGGTGGCCAAAGAAAGGGAAGGAACAAGCATGCACTCAGTAATGCTCAGAAAAGCTACCACAGAAGACACTAGGGGGAGGGGGCAAAGCCCTGCTATGGACTGGGGCGACCAGGCCCAGAGCCAGACCTGCCCCGCAGGGGAGAGGCTCCAGCCAGCTGCCTGTTCTGTGGTGCCTCACCTCCTTGCAGCGGCAGTTGAAGGCCTCCTCTACTTTCCTCCTGGTCTCAGGCACATGGCACTTCTTCAGGAGAGGGAAATAGTGGGGGTACTTGAGGGTGACTTTCAACTTGCCATCCTCTGTCTTCTCCAGCGAGTTCAGAAAGTCCTCAGGGAGCCCTCCTGTGGGTTCAGATTTGGGTGGCTGTGAGAGGAGCAGCCTGTCCATGTGCCCCATGGCTGCAGAGGGGGTGCACCCTGGCTGGAGTTCAGGCTAGAAACAGCTAGCAGGGAGCAGTTCTCAGGCCCAGTCCCACCACTCCACTCCATCCCCTAACCCTCTGACTACCTCTGGGCCTCCAGCTCCGGTATGTGGAATGATGAAAGTGATGGGGGCAGCTGTCAGGTTCCCCTCACAAAAGATGCCAGGGAAGGGCTGGCAGAGTGGCTCGAGTGGTAGTGCCTGCCTAGCAAGCATCAGACCGAGTTCAAGCCTCAGTGCTGCCAAAAGAAGATGCCAGGCAGCCTCAAATGCCACAGTTGAAAATGGGAAGCACTGAAGAGCCAAAAGAAAAGCTAAGAGTGCTGAAGTCTACAACCAGAGGGGACACAGAGGAAAAAGGGGGAGAAGAGGGCAAGGGAGCAATGCCCCAACGAGAGCAATAGCTTTGAGCTTTGCTTTTCCTGAAAGACGGCCCAAAGCCAGCCTCTCGCCCTGAGCTAGTCTCCAGGCAGCCTACTTCCTCTACATCTCCACTGTGGCCTGAACACTGCCCCTGGCTGCTTTCTAACCTGCCCCTCCACAGCAAGCCCCATCTAGATGCTCAGAGCTGTTTCCATAGGCATCCAAAGACACCAAAGTCAGAACAGAGCCAGGCGCCAGAGGCTCACGCCTATAATCCCAGCTACTCAGGAGGCAGAGATCAGGAGGATCTCAGTTCAAAGTCAGCCTGGGCAAATAATTCATGAGACCCTATCTCAAAAATTGGGCTAGTGGAGTGGCTCAAGGTGAAGGCCGAGTTCAAGCTACAGTACTGCAAAAAAAAAAAAAAAAAAAAAAGTCAGAACATGCCAATGAATTGTCCTGCCAGAAAGGAGCCTCAGGAATCCAAAAGCCACACACATAGGTATGAGCCCTGACTGCTTGAGCAAAAAGAATCTCCATCGTGGTGGCACATGCCTGTTACCCCAGTTACAAGGGAGGCAGAGACCAGGAGGATAGTAGTTTGAGGCCAACCCAGGCAAAACCCCATCTCAGCTAACAGCTGAGTGTGGTGGTACATGCCTGTTATTCCAGCTATAAATAGGAGGATCAAAGTCCCAGCTGGTCCAGGCATAAAAGGGCTAGGGGTAAGGCTCGAGTGGTAGAGAATCTGTTTAGCAAGTGCCAGGCCCCGAGTTCAAACTCCAGTAATGCCAGGGAAAGAAAAATAAAAAGATAAAAGAAAGATAAAGCAAAAGGAAAAAAAAAAAAAAAAGAAAGATAAAGCAGATCACTAGAGGTGAGCCAAGAGCACGGGTTTCACACTGCGCTGTTCTTGAGACTTCTGCATGTCTAAAATGACTCATGATAAAAGGCTCAGGCCAGATATGACAGATTCCACCTCTCCCTTGATTCTGTGAGACTAAAAAAAATCACTCTCAGGGATGAGCAAGGTTATGGGGACCTGCTAACTAGTGGTGGGCTGACAGTGGAACCTGTAGTGCAAGCTCTAGAGCAGGGTTCCTGCTGTCAGGCAGGACCTGGGTCAGCCACTAGGCTTCCTGAGGAAGGATTTGGAACATCTACCATGCCCTTGAGTGCACAATGTGAGATGCTCCTTGTCCAGGACAGTCAGGCACCTGCCACTACCCTGGACTACAGAAGTCACAGGGAAGAGGCAGCAGCCCCTGAGGGCCTCTACAACCTGGTCTTCTAGGCAGGACCCTTAGGGCTGCCACACTGTGGCATACCCAGCTCCTCGCGCGTGAATGGCAGGAATGTTGTGTCCTCATTCAGGTTCTTGTTGAAGTCGATGCACAGGAGACTCAGCTTTTTTTTGATGCTCTTGATTTTCTGGGGGGAGGAAAGGCAGTGTAGGAGGGAAGGTCAGGGCAGCAGGGGCCCTCTGTGCAGGGCACTCCTAAGGGTGGGGGCAGGTGACTCACTTCCTGAGTTTCCTTGGGGAGGTGGAGCCCGTTCCTCCGGCCCAGCTTGATCAGCCGCTCCAGGTACCTTGCTGCTTCTGGCCTCAGTGAGTCCTTCTGCACTTTCTCCTGCAAGCAGCAAATCAAAGCATGTTCACTCAAGAGATGACATGGCCCTGAACAGACCCTCCTCTGAGCCTGGTGGGGATATGGAACACTAGCCACTCCTTAGAAACCCATCATGAGCCAGGCCCGGTGGCTCACACCTATAATCCTAGCTACTCAGGAGGCAGGAGGCAGGAGGATCACAGTTCAAAGTCAGCCTGGGCAAATAGCTTGCGAAACCATATCCTGAAAACATCCATCACAGAAAAGGGCTGGTGGAGTGGCTCAAGGTGTAGGCCCTAAGTTCAAACCCCAGTACCACAAAAAAACAAAAAACAAAAAAACCAAAAACAAACCATCATGACCACCACAGGCTTGGGCCGTTGCACTCTTGGGCACTTACCCCAGAGGTGGTGGCTGTGCCCACAAGTGCAAGAGGTTTGGAAGAGCCCAGCTGAGATGAGGCCAGAGTAAACAGGAGGAAGGGAAGACGGGTGACAAAGCCAGCACCTTGGCTATGGGGTTGTACTGAAGTTGTGCACAATGTCACCACTGAAGACCTGTGCAAAGCATACAGGGAGTCCTATGTCATCTCTTAAGACTGTGTATGAACCTACAAAAACTTAAAAAACCATGGCAGATGGGGTGCAGCTCAGTGGTGAGGCTTGCCTAATACAGATGAGGCCCTGGGTTCCATCCCCGGCACTGTAAAGGACCAATTGCAGCTAAGCATCAGTGGCTCATGCCTCTAATCCTAGCTACTCAGGAGGCAGAGATCACGAGGATTGTGGTTCAAAGCCAGCCCAAGGCAAATAGTTCGCAAGACCCTATCTCCAAAAAACCCTTCACAAAAAGGGGCTGGTGGAGTGGCTCAAGATGTAGGCACTGAGTTCAAATCCCAGTACTAAAAAAAAAAAAGACCAATTGTCTTGCCAGCACCAGCTCCTCCCCCACCTCTGTGGCTTGCTTCCAGACAGGGAGAGAGGAACAGTGCATGTGCCAGGCTCCAGCAGCTGGAGAGGTTGAGCAACAGGAGAGGAATCTGGGTCCTTGCCTCCTGGCCACAGCATGTCAGCAGCAAGGGCCCCACAGTGCTGCTCCTGTCGCCCATACAGCCTGGCTCCCTGTAGGTGGCACTGGCCTTTAGCTCATGCTGGCACAGGGTGCTGTAACCAAGCAGAGGGGTAGGAACCTGAAGTGGTGCCTATGAGCCCCATGTGCTGCTTGCCGTGCTTTCTCCAACTGTCACTGGCTCTCTTCAAATTTCATTTTAAGGGAAAAAAGGAACATAAAGGTGACTGTCCCCCTATTGTTTCAGGGTCCGCTTCCCTTAAGCACACACACACTGTTAGTGTGACCAGAATTCCCGCAATGATCCTCATTATCATGCATTTTAAAAGCAAGAGGACAGCACACTCCAGCTTGCTGTGGCTCTAGAGACCAGCTGCCTCCACCAAGACTGCCCTGTGCCTGCACCTGCAGCCAGACGATCCTTTGGTACACGTCCTGCCTCATGCTCATCTCCACGTCAAACTCCGACAGCTTCTTGTCGGCCTCTGTGCTGGCTGCTCGGATGTCCTTGGATGGGGACACATGCTGCGGGAAATCCAGGATGTTCCTTTGCACTGAAACGGACAGTGGATATGGTGTGACAATGGCCCTGGGCTGCAGGCACAGGGACCTTGCCCCACCAGGATGGGCTGGGCCTGGGTGGTGCCACTGCTGGAGGCCAGGCCCAGAACACTGGCTTTTAACCTGAGGGCAATGGAAAGGCCCTGAGGACTGTAAGAGGGAACAGTGGCTGGCACAAGGTTGGATTTATAACCGTTCCAGGTGGAGTGTGGAAGGAGGAAAAGGCTTCAGGAGTAGAATGTGGAACTGACCAGTCATGCTCCATGGGGAGCTGCTGCTTGACAGAAGTGGGGGGCGCCGAGGCCCAGGCTCAACCCACCCACTGAAAGCCAGAGTGAGCAGGAGGCAGAGCCAGCATCAGAGCCATACCTGCAGGTCACAGGTGCCCAGAGCCCCAGTCTTGTCTCCACCCCAACACACTGCCCCTTTCCTAGAGGTAGCACGAGCCCTCTGGAGTCTAAGCAGTATAAGCCAGGGGTCGAGAACCCATCCCAGTCACCCCCCAGGAACACACAAGATCCCCTCAGCTTGAATTCAGAAATCCCTGAAGGCAGGAGTTCCCTTGCTCAGAATCCCCTGCTGCAAGGTCCCTTAGCCATTTGGCAGGTGGACACTGTAGACCTCTAGAAAGGGCTCTGGACAAGATCCCTGTGATCTGGGCCCCCAGTCCTCACGAGGTCAGCAAAGGGACCTAAGGAGAGGAGGAGGCTCTGTGGGTAGGGACTGGGATGCCTGTGGACAGAGGTTAGACAATTGCAGGATAGAGCCTGAGGTGGCAGATGGAGCAGGATTGAAAGGGGCCACCATGGCTTCAATAGGGTGTGTGCCCTCCAACCCTAAGGCTGAAATTGCCTGCCACAGTGGCAGCAGGTCATGGAGAGGTGACTAGGCAGTTAAGAGGGGTACCGCCTTTCCCAGGAAATCATTCTCATTCAAGAGCTGGCTGTGGTGAATTTGGAATCCTCATTCTGCACACGCCCCTTGCCCTTCACTCTGCCACAATCAAAGCTGCATGAGCCCTTACCACATAGACATTTCCAGTCTCCAGGTCTGTGAGACAAAATCAATCTTTTTTTCTTTATAAATTACTTGGTCTCAGGTAGTCTGTTATAACAGAAAACTAGCTAAGAAGTGGGGTGGTGGTGCCTGTCATCCCTGCTAATCAGAATGCTGAGGCAGGAGGGTTGCTTGAACCCAGGAATTTGAGAATAGCCCCGGCAATATGGCAATAGATGTCTCAAAAGAAAATCAAACAATAAATGAACTAAGACAAGGGCCAAGTTCATTAGTTCAGACAGACACTAAATACCCTCTGGCTGGGAACAGGTTAGAAGTGACTCAGGTTTCAAGTTGCCACCTGAATTGGCTCTCTACCACTTCAGGCTCTCAGATGATGCAACCGGGGAGCAGTTTGATTGGAGGAAGTGGAGGAGGGCACCTGCTAGATGCCCAACCAGGTTGGATGGATAAGGAGTGTTTATCTGTCACACCCACCCTGCAGCCAGGGTCAGGAACTGGGATTAATGAGTTCTAGGCTCTGAGCCCTGCAGCCTCTCTTACTTCTTCCCATCATGCTGACTTCCTGGAGACACCAACCCCCGACCTGGGCCCCACGACTGGCTCACCTGTGTAGGACACCTCCACATCAGCCAGCGCCTTGAGCGTGCTCTCATAGGACACCTCCTCAAACTCCTGTGAGCCCACCTGGTCGTATACACGCTTGGTCTGCTCGATGAGCTCCTTGGTGAGCGCCTCAATCTGCAGGGCACTCAGGTCCCACCTCAGGTAGTTCACGACGGAGCACGGAGACGCTGCATCCAGGACATCCCCTGCGCAGGCTGGACAGAGAAGGCAAAAGGCAGCACTGATTGCATCTGACCAAGTCCACACTCAGGGTCCAAGGGACCTGGGTGAGTGAGGCCCAGGGGTCTTGTGGGGACCGATTTGCTGGAGAAGATTCTGTCCACTAGCCAAGGGATACTTGCGGGTGGAGGTCAGGGGCAGTGCTCAACACTCCATCTACAAGCCCAGGAGTCCATCACAGAGAACAACCCAGTTGCTCAAGCTGCTATTAAAAACCTTGCCCTAAGCCAGGCACTGGTGGCTCACGCCTGTAATCCTAGCTATTTGGGAGGCTGAGATGAGGAGGATGGAGGTTTAAGGCCAGGTGGGGCAAAAAAAAAAAAAAAAAAAAAAAAAGCAGCTCCTGTCTCAAAAATAACCATAGGAGAAAAGGGCTGTAAGTGTGGCTCAAGTGGTAGAGCACATGCCTAGCAAGTGCGAAGTGACGAGTTCAAGCCCCAGCACCACCAAAAACCCTGCCCTAGAGACACCAAGCACAGGTGCTGGCCAGCAGCACCCAAGGACCCTCAGGTATTCACAAGAGCAAGTCCAGGAGCACCATGGCACTGCTCAAGTCCCAGCATGCCAGGGTGAGAAACGGATGCACAGTGGGAGTTCCTGATGGAGCCCTTCTACTTCTCCCTTGCACTCCACACCCAGTGAGGAGTGCACAGGCCTTAACTCATTCACAAGTGATTCAGGCTGGCTGTGGAGGTCAAGACACACTGGTGATGTGGGAGTGTAATTATGGGATTGAGAGCAGTACACCTTGCATCCTAAATACAACAAAGTTGTTGAATGGCAGCTGTTGCAACACACCATAATTGCTCATCCAAAAACTCCTGGGGCCAGGATATCCTGAAAATCAAGATTTCCCGAAAATCAAGATTTCCCTTTACTTTAGAAAGGCAATACAGTGCAAAGGCAGTGTATTACATAACATCCAAGAAGGTTGGGGAAGCACCACATAATCTTTCTGCAGTGGTATGAGGGAGTACACACCAGGACCTCCCTCAGCCACCCAGCACTGCTGACATGTGGGACCCCACCATTATCTGGGGTGGGCATCCTGGACCCTGCAGGATGCTAATCAGTGTCCCTGGCCTCTGCCCTATCCATGCCTGGAACCTCCCCGCAAAGTTGTGATAACCATAAATGTCCCCAGATATTGGCTTGGGTCTCAGAGGTAGCATGATCCCTGCAGCTTAGAACCATTGATGTAAAACTAGGTGGGAAAAAGGCTCTACATCACCAAGATTCTGGGGCCGAATGACTTTGCTGCAGACTCAGGCAGAGCATTTGGGATTTCAGAATTTCAAAAAGGGAACTGTGTGCTGTATTAAAACTTGTCAAGGCTGGGCACTGGTGGCTCATGCCTGTAATCCTAGCTACTCAGGAGGCAGTGATCAGGAGGATCAAAAGGCAGTTCAAAGCCAGCCTGGGCAAATAGTTCGAAGGACCCTATCTAAAAAAACTCATCACAGAAAGGGCTAGTGGAGTGGCTCAAGGTGTAGGGCCTACCAGCAAGTTCTCCTGGAGTAGTGAGGGTTTGAAGATCTTATGGACATCCATTCATTCTGTAAATGTTAGACTGCCACCTCTGTGCCAGGTCTCTGAGCCAAGAATCCAGAAGCTTGAACGTTATTATTATTATTACTACAGCAGGCTCAAAGAAGAACCCGGGGAGGGTAGGCAGTCACGAGCAAATTCAAAGATATAAATAAGGAGGCACCACACAACCTGAGTGAGTTTGTAAAATATACAACTGCTCCCTGATGAAACCCAACAGCATCCTTGATTTTAAAATAAGAGGGGCCCCCAGCTGCCAAAGTGACTGTTTGCTCCGATGTTCCTGCCTCCCTACCTTGGCCTTGGCGGTTCCCTCTATCAGGACGCTCCCGCAGGTGCTTCTCTTTAGTCTAGGTTCCAATGTCACTTCCTTCGGGAAGCCCTCCATGACCACTCTTTAATGAAGTCTCTCCAAGCTTGGCCCTACCAGATTTATTTTCTCCACACCAGCATATCTAAGGTCCTCCTTTACTCATGTAAACTTGTTAAGCGTCCATCTCTGGCTCCAAAATTGCAGGAGCATGGGGATCGGGTCCTTACTCTTCCCTGTCGCCCCTGGGTCCGACCCGTGCAAGTATGCACAATGGATGAGCATGTTAAAAGTTGGTTCTTTCATTCCTAGACGAAGGGGCAGGGTTGCCCACCGCCCACTTCCCCCGAGCCCCGGCCGAGGGTCACTCGGCTCGGTCCTAGGCCCAAGTCACAATTCCGGGAGGATCGCGGGTATAGGGGACACCCTGGTCCCGCGAGCCGGACCTCAGCGAGGGACGGCCAATACCTGCGGGGGGCTTCATAGTGAATGGGTCTGCACCGGCGACTTCCTCTTTGCACCTGGTCAGTGTCCAGTCGCCTCAGCCGCAGTGGGCTCCTCACTCAACCAGGTTCCGCTGCCACCGCAGTGGTCCTCAGACTGAGGCGCCCGCCGCCCGCGCGCCCAGGGCATGCTGGGAGAGCGCGTGCGCACGAAGGACCGGGTGCTCACGCGCCGGAGCTCTGCCCACACCTCCAAGTTGCTGACCCGCTCTGCGCACGCGCTACAAACCTCCTGGCCCGTTATTGGCTCTCAGGGGTAGGTGGGCGGGGCTACGGGGCCCACCTCCGCAGAGCTGCCAGGAGGACTTGGAAATAGTGTTTCCATGGAAACCGCACACACCTTTCCGCCTCAGAGCCTCTTTTTAAAATTTTTTTGGCCAGGACTTGGCTTGCGCTTCAGGCCTCTGTATTTATTTGTACTTGCCTCTTTTCTTAAAACTGTGTGTTGGGCCAGTTTTATAAGTTTTGTCTTTCAATTATGGGCCTCAGGTTATATTGTATCTCAACACCCTTTTTTTTTGCACCGTTCTTGGAGATGCTGCAATACCAGTATCGATGCCTGGAGTGGACGGAGCAAGCTCCTGTTTCATCTCACTGTTCCAAAAGTCCATTTAATATATTGTCCTCGTATAGAAGACCTATCAGATATTAAACTGATGACAGATACTACACTTGATCTTGGCCGAGAAGTGATCAACGCACTTTTTGTAGGTAATCTCTCTCCCAGCTTCCCGCCCAGGCATCTAAGGAATAGAGCGCCCTACATACATCAACTGAATGCGGTTCATCAAATAAAATAATCACAGTTTAAGAAAAAAAAAAAAAAGGGCCAGGCGCTAGTAGCTCAAGCCTATAATTCTAGCTACTCAGGAGGCAGAAATCAGGAGAATCATGGTTGGAAGCCAGCCCAGGGAAATAACGCGAGACCCTATCTCGAAAAAAAACCCATCACACACACACACAAAAGGGTTGTTGGAGTAGATCAAGGTGTAGGCCGTGAGTTCAACCCCCGCCCCCTCAAAAAACTAAGCAAGTATAATCAAGAAAGTGTATAATAATACCCGTTGAAAATCGTTTTAAAAACTGGGTGCTGGTGGCTCACACCAGTAATCCTAGCTACTTGGGAAATAAGAGAATAGACATTCCAGGCCAGCTCAGACAAATACTTTGTCAGACCCCATCTGCAAAATAAGGGGGGAAGGGAATAAGAAAGTAACAGAGGGGGTAATTTAATCAAAGCACATTATATGTACGTATGGAAATACCACAATGACAGTCCTTTATACTGTACACAGTGATTTAACAAGAGAGGGCATCAGTGAATGGATTCATGACTTTTGGTGGGGGATAGTATTGGGGTTTGAACTCCGGGTCTCCCATTTGCTAGGCAATGGAGCCTGTTCTTTTTTTATGTTGGTATTTTCAAGATAGGGTCTCAAGAACTATTTGCCCAGGCTAGCCTTGAACTGCTATCCTCCTAATCTCTGCCTCCCAAGTAGCTAGGATTACAGATGTGAATCAATGGTGCCCAGCTGGATTCATGACTTCCAATCACAGTGTTTTGGAACACTGCAGTAAAGATCTACATCTAGTATCCTGGGCTAGAAAGAAAAAAATTCAGACTGGAAGAGTGGCTCAAGTCGTACGCGCTGGCCTAACAAACCTGAAGCCCTAAGTTCAAACTCCAGTACCACCAAAGAAGAAAGAAAAATTGAACGGTCTAAAGCACCCAGAAAAAAAAAATTATTAAAACACGCAAAAGAATGCCCCACTTCCTTTATTTCTGAAAAAAAAAAAAAATTAAAAGAGGCCAAAGCATTACTTTGTGCATGTGTTTTAACTAGCACAAAAATGAATTGAGAAAACTTCTGGCAACTTTAACATTGACAGTGGTCTGTCATCCTGGGCAATTTCCCTTCATCACTCATTCAAATTTTTTTTTTTTTCCTATCTCTTGAGACCACCAAGCTTACTTCTAGGTCAGTCTTCATTTGTGCTCTTCCTGTGCCTGAGGGACTTTCCCTTTGGTTTTTCACCTCTTTCAAGCCGGCAAGTCCCCAGGTAACTTAGCTTCCCAGGACAATATCACACCATTTTTTTTACTCCATTCTGTTCGCCGTTGAGTGAATTTCTTTTTTAGTTACAAATTTATTAGGCTATACCCCATCTACCTCAATAGAAAGTAGTGAATACTTTCTTGCTCTTTAGAGTTGCTTTGCTGTATTTATTCAATAAAGATTAGCCATCTGCTGTATACAAACATCTCTGACTTTACAGCTTATGGACTGAATGCATAAAAGAATGCATTTGTGGGCGAGTGGGTGAATGGGTGGGGAATAAATGAACAAAGATAGCAAGCGAATAACACTGACTCCCATTCACGCAGCGTCCGTGATGTTCTGGGTGTCTGGTGCCCAAACGCAGCGGCACCACGTGGCCAGCTACACCACGTGGTCGGTTCAACCTATCCACTGGAGACTGCCACTGTCCCACTATGCACCGCTTCACACCGGCTCCAGAGGGCCAGTCAGACTTGATTTCCGGCCGCAGAGGTCAGTTTCCCTAACGACCAGCTTCTTCCCGCCTCTAAATTGCGTCACTTCTTCCCACACCCTCCTCGCTCACGGACGCGCCTGCGCAAAATGAAAACAAACCGGCGCGGGACTCCTTCTGCGCAGGCGTCACAGTCTGGGGGCGGGGCCGGGCGGCACCACGGTGCGCAGGCGCAGCCGTCGGTGGGTCGGGTCTCGGTCGCTTCAGAGGTGAGTAGGGGGCTCAGCCGTGAGCCCGATGAGCCTGGGGGTCTGCGGCCCAGGACTCACGGGCCTCGGGAGCCCGTAAAAGGGGGCAGGCAGGTCTGGGGCCGGGTCTCTGCGCTCCATAGAGTCCTGTGAGTGGGCGGCGCGGAGGGGAAACTGAGGCAGAGCGCCGTCGGGCAGGCCCTTTCGAGTCCTCGCCGCTCTTCCCCGGGATTCAGGCCCTGACAATGCTGGTGCGCAGGCGGGTGGCGAGGACTGTGGGGGCTAAAGGCGCCCTGGGCGTAGCGAACGTGTTCCGTGCACCCCGTGGTCTTGAGAGCTGCTTGGAAACACGCTCACTTTGACCCGGAGACCCTGTTTGTCCCAGCGCCACGACTCATTGCCTGGGTGACCTTGGCTGGTCTCTTGCCTGCTTAGAGCCTCAGTTTCCCCGTCTGTGAGATGTTTTCACAGTCCCCTGACTGGGTGGATGAGAGCCACAGGACCCTTAGTGTGTTAACCCCAGAGTGTTAGCAAATGTTAGTCCTGGTTCACATTCAGGTTTTTTTTTTCTTTGGCTAGAGGTAGGAGAAGTGTGGGTTCGAGAACCATCCTGCTTCCTTTCGCTGACTGTGTGGACTCGGGCAAGTCGTTTCCCTTTTCTGAGTCGCCATTCTCTGTCAATTAGTTGTAAAAGCATATGTGTGCCTCACAAAGTCACTCAGGAGGGCTGTGGAGTGGCTCAAGTGGTAGAGGGCCTGCTTAGCAAGCATGAGGCCCTGAGTTCAAACTCCAGTAACACCAAAAAAAAAAAAAAAAAAGAAAATGACAAAGTCACTCAGGTTAAAGGACCCCAAAACGTCCACTAATCAGATGCTGAAAGTCCATAAGCACTTGTTAGGGACTAGTTTTTTTTTTTTTGTCAGAAAACTTTCAAGCTCTCTGTGTCTCTTTTTTTACACTTGGTAGGCAGATGCTCTACCACTTGAGCCACTCCCCCTGCTCTTTTTTGTATTGGGTATTTTTTGAGATAGGGTCTCAAAAGCTATCTGCCCAGTCTAGGTTCAAACTATGATCCTCCTGAACTCTGCCTCCTGAGGAGCTAGGATTATGGGTGGGAGCTGCCAGTGCTCAGGGGTCTGCCTCTCTTGTGCAGAATCATTTTTGTTTTTTATTTGTTTCTATCTCTGATTATTTGTTTTGTCTGGCTTCTCCTCAGAGAAGAACTGAGAGCAGATCTGTCCCCTAGAGACACTGGGCCATGCCTGGGGACATATGGCTGTCACAACTAGGGAGTTCATAGTATGGAGTGGTGGAAGTCAGGGATGCTGCTCAGTGCCCCTCAGGGCCCAAGATGCACCCCTCCCCCCACCAGAGTTATCTGGCCCCAAATCTTAATAATACTGCTGTTAACAAATGCACCCTCTCTGACATGGCCTCCAGGGGATGTGTGTGTGTAGTTCTGTGTGTGTGTGCCCAGTTTTGTGGGGCAAAGAAAGACACGTTGAAGTTTAGTCTCAGGAGTCAGATTTTCTTGGTTCAAAGCTCCTGATTTGGGTTGTAACAGCTGTGGCCCTAGGTGGCCTCAAAGGTCCTTCTAATCCTCGCTTTTTCCTTCTGTAGAATGGGGATTAGAGTAGCAGCCACGTGAAGTGTGTGAGGGTTTAATGATCCAAGATCTCAAATTTGACCAGCGTGCCAAATCCAACTTTTGTGAATGAAGGCCCCTGGGAACCAGGCCAAGCTCTTTGGAAGGTTCACAATGTATCCGCTGTTGGATTTGAGCCGCAATGGCCAAGTGAAACAGGTTGCTGCAGAGACCGTCTGGCCTGTGATGCTGGAGGTACTCCTGCAGGGTCAGAAAATGTTTGCTGATCCCTGAAATGTGCTCTTTTGTGGACAGCAAGTAGCTGTAGCTGGGAGCCCAGAATGTCTCTGAGCGCACCAAGGATTTGAGCTGAGGTTTATTGTAACTCTTTCTGGAAGGGGGAGTGACTCCCCACCAGGTTAATCTCTGCTCAAATTGGCAGCTCGTGGATGGCCCTAGACTGTTCCTCAGTCATAGTCTGCATGACTCAGTTGTACGTGTTTGTACCAGGACCCCACTGTCCAGAGGACATGCACAACAAGGGTTGAAGGAATGAAAGGAACCAGAGACTGCCAGGCCAGAGCGGGGTTGTGTTTTTTCTTTCTTTTTTTTTTTTCGGTTCCACTGGAGTTTGAATTCAGGGCCTCGTGCTAGGCAGGCGCTCTACCACTTGAGCCATGCCCGCAGTCCTTTTTTTTTTTTTTTCCAGGTAGGGTCTCACCTTCTTTGTCCAGGACTAGCCTCAGACTGTGGATCCTCCTACCTGTGTCTTCCACATTAGTGTAGTTGGGGTGACAGGCACACACTACCATGTCCTGCTTCTTTTGTAGAGATGGAGTCTGGCTAGTGTTTTGCCTGGGCTGATCTTGAATGTGATGCTCCTGATCCCCGTTTCCCCAATAGCTGGGATTACAGGTGTGCACCACCTTGTTATCTTCTAAGGAGGAAACAAGAGCCAAAAAGACGTGCCCTTCCCAAGGAACTTCCCAAGGGCTCTGATGTAATGTTCCCAATAGGAAGCCAGTCCAAGAGCTCAGAGCCTGGTGGGGGAGCACAGCCCATGAGGCAAAGGCCTTATAAGATGTGCTGGACCAGGGTAGAAACAGCACTGGGGTTGGCAGAAATCAGAGCTTCTTTCCCAATGCGGGGGATAGATGAGCCAGCCCTGAGTTTGAGTGGGCTGTGGAGGGTTTGAAATGGATCCCCCCACACATGCAGGTGGCACCTGGCACTAAAGGGCACACTCATGAGCACTTGGGGGATTCTAAGTGTGTAGTGACATCCTGCTGCCATTTCAGAGGTAATAGGTATGGTCTGAGGAGTACAGAGGGGACCCAGTTATAACCCAGGTCTCCAAGATGGAATGGGAGCAGAGCACTCAGCTCTCTGAACCTGCTACCTGGGTGGGGGTGCTGTGCATGACTGTGAGGGGAGCAGAGCTGTTGCAGAAGGCGCATGGATGGGGGCCTTGGCTCGCACCTGGGTGTAGGGTGGTAAGACTGTTACTGGAAAGTTAGAGAAGCCATCTTACCTGGTCATTGCAGCTAATCAAAGAAGAACTTAGACAAGACAAGAAAATTAGTGAGAGCCGCAGCAAGGTTTGTTAGGAGGGGACACACTTCCCTAAGCTATCTTTAGGGAGAGAATGAGAATGACAACTGTTTTTACCCTGGCACCAGTTTTTATTGGGGTGGAAGGGGCTTGGAGCCTTAAGTCCCTCCCTAGGACCAGCCCAGGAGACCAAAGTCACAAGGCTAGGGTAGGTGTACAGATTTACAAAGTATTATTGGATCCACCTGACCCTTAGGGTCTGATTTAAAGGCTTGGGGAACTGCTGTTGACCCACCTCTGGGTAGGTGACTCAAAACATCGTGTGACATGGAATGACCCAGGTAGGTTATTTGATCCTAATGGGGACTGTTCAGTGTTTTTCTCCCAGGGACCTTGGAGAAGTCTCCATTTGAAGTTTCTTTTGCATGGCGCCATTGTTTGTGGCCAAGTGCTACCTCACAAGACAACCCCATTTTGGGAGTGTGGGATGTTTTTCCTTCAGTCAGTCCTGGACAAGTAAATAGAAGGAGATGGGGTGTGTCTGTTGAGCTGTGCTGTTTGCATTGTGAAAGGGCTATGAAGCCCACCTGAGGGGGCTTGACCCTTGGGCCAAGACCATCCCCCTCCCCAGCACCCTTTGCCTCATATACCAGGCCTGAGCTCTGTGCTCATAAAGCTGTCACTGTTTGCAGAGAGTTGGGTCCTTTGAGAGTTTTGTCTTGCAGCCAAAACCCTACAAGCCAGAATTGTTGAGATGTGGGTGCCGAGTTGCCTCGAGGGATGCAGGATCCGCCCTCTGGAGGGAGGTCAGGGAAAGTATGGCTTTGATTTGGGAACTGGGTCCTGTCCTCCAGCTTTGGAAGAGAGGAAGCAACAGGTTTTACATCCATCTGGCCATGTGGTGCTGGGCCTCAGCGGTGATCCACAGTCTGAGACCCAGCACACTGCACACAGAGATGTTCTGACAGGAAGTCACTGGGCGAGAAAGGTCTGACCTGTTCTGGCCCACAGCCTGACTTTTCCCACTTAGAGTGTGTCAGTGCCTTAGTTGGGGGTGATTTGTTCATGTTTGGGGACATTGGTGGTTGCCATGACTCAGGGAGCTCCTAGATAGAGTGGGTTGAGGCCAGAGACATTGCTTATCACACTGCAGGGCCCAGGAAGGAGAATAAGTCAACCAGGATGCCAGTCGGCCCACGGTGGAGAGATGCTGAGTCAGTTACTTGTGAAAAAAATATTGAGTCCATTCCCTGCCCTCACCAGACACTAGAACCCATTTTTGATGGGGCAGATGGTGTGACCAGGCACCCTTCACTCAGCGTGCAGATGTCAATGTGGGCAGCATCCTAGGGCCTCAGCAGGGCAGGTGGCCATGGATGCAGAGTTTCCTGGGGCCCATGGAATCCCCCGACCCAGGGGGTGATACTGCCCCTGGGGACTGTGGGCGGAGGCCAGGGATGCTGCTCCATCCTGCAGTGCGCGGGACCCTCCCTCTCCATCCCAGAGATCCCACCAGCCAGGTGGAGAGTCAGGCATTACCTGGCTGAGTCCCCACAACCCGGGAGGATGCCACTGTTGGCTAGTTTTGCAGAAGAGGAGCGTGAGGGCATTGACTGAGGCTATTGTGTATGCTCCCAGGACAGAGTTGACACAGCGTTGGCCTTGGGTGGGAATAGCTGGATGAGAGCATTAGCACTCCAGACTCCTGTCCTCCAGGCAGGTGGATCTTCCCTGTCTGCCACCTATACATCAGGTCTCGGGGAGGTTCCAGGTGACCTCAGGCAGCCACGCACCTGGTCTCAGTGCCCCTGGACAGGCCGCATGGAGGAGGGGAGGTGCTGCCCCAGAGCAGCTGACAAATATTTTCAGTAAAAGGCTGGGTAGTCAGTGCTTGCAGGCTGTGGGCCTTAGGTCTCCTTCACAGCCACCCACCTTTGCCCCAGGCATGTAGGCACCAGAGGCAGCACTAATAAACAACCCATCTGCGTGCCTGGTGAAACGAGGAGAGGAGGGGCACGGCGGGAAGGTGTTGCAGCCTCTTCAGGAGCAGCGTATACAAAGGCCCTGGGGTACAGAGCACCAGGGCAGCTGGGAACTGTGAGCATACAGGGCTGCATGCAGCCACTGCTTTCTGGTTTCTAAACCCTCAGTAGTCCATGGTGGCCGTACTCCATGTTCATAGCTCAGGCCAAAGTTCAGGTATCTTTGGTCTTTCTGTATTAGGACCCAATAGGTAAAGCATGTTCCCACAGTCACACAAAGCCTGGTGTGTATCTGACTGCCCCCAGTGTCCCATGGAGGAATGGTGCTCAGAGGTCACTTAGATCTTGCGGCTGAGGGCCAGCAGTTCATTGTTGTGACCTGCACTTGCCACCATGCTGAGCCTGTCGTCATGTCTTCCAGGGGGCCATGACCCCAGCCTCGCAGGTTTTCGAGAGGACATCTTAGGTCCTGTTGCTGGCAGTGCCTTTGTTCCTAACCTGATCTAGTAAGGCAGGTGTGGCTTTGCGTGCTCTGGCCTGTTGTATAATTGTTGAAGTGTAACCTCTTAAACACAAGTTCTCAATCTGGGGCAGCCCCAGACTCAGAAAACAAAACAAATCTTTCTAATTTTGGTAGGATTGGGGGAATTTGAGCTCACAAAGCAAGGCACTCTACCGCTGAGCCACGCTGCAGCCTTTTAGTCTAATCGTGAAATATACATAAAAGCCACCACCTTAACCAGGCTGAAGCACGAGCCCTGTGTTGAGCACATTCACGTGGCTGTGCAGCCCTCTCTTGCTCTGTCTCCAGACTGAAGCCTATCCCCTCCCCAGCCCTGGCACCTGGCTCTGGCTCTGACAACTCTAGGAACCTCCTGTGTGAGTAGAGTCCTGCAGTGTGTCTTTTTTTGGGGGGTAGGGTGGAGGGACACGGTGCTGGAATTTGAATTCATTGTCTCACACTTGCTAGGCAGGCAGTCTTTACCACTTGAACCATTTCACCAGCCCTTTTTTGGTTGAGTATTTTTTTTGAAATAGGGTCTTGGAACTATTTGTCCAGGACTGGCTTTGAACTGCAATTCTCCTGATATCTGCCTCCTGACTAACCAGGATTACAGGTGGGAGCCACCAGCTCCCAGCATGTCCTTCTGTGTCTGCTCATTTCACTGAGCACTGTGTCTTTAAGATCCATCTATGTTGTAGTGTATGTCAGAGACCCATTCCTTTTCCTGGCTAAGTAATATTCCGTTGTGTACACGGACCACATTAAATTGTTTTTAGATAATTACCCATGCCATTGTTTCCCTGAAACAGAAACAAAGCTCCACAAATGTGTCCAGCGTGTCTTCACCATGCTGTGTGATGCCATCGAGGCACCATGTTGCTGGTACAATGTGAGTCTGGCACTGACCTGTTAAAGCCCATTGGGTTAAGGACTCACTTGAGTGAAACATCCTTCAGTGGCACTGCTGTCAGGAGGCCCACTCCTTGCTCTATAGGCAGTGCAGGCTGTTTGGCCCCGCTGGAGGCATTTTAAGGAGCTAAGACACTTCTGAGCTCTGCTGGAGTGTGAGGCAGGTCAGGCCACTATGGGGTTAGGAGCATGGACGTGCTATATGGTGGTAAGAAATGCCAGGCAGGTCCACAGCCTTCAGATACCTGGCTTGCCCTCTGTGTATTCTGGTCCTGGGGCTCCTGGGCATACCAGGGCACTGAGCAGCATCCCTGGCCCCACCTCCACCTTCTTGCCAGGAGCTCCCCAGTTGAGACAGCCACAATATGGCCCAGGGTCCGGAGGCCAGAGTCACCACCTATTGAGAACCACTGTTCTAGGAGTAAAACAGTCTGGAAAGAGGCACAGATACAGAGTTTTATAAAGTGCCAGGGGAAGCCAGGTGCTGTGGCTCACACCTGTAATCCCAGCTACTCAAGAGGCAGAGATCAGGAGGATCGCTGTTCAAAGCCAGCCTGGGCAAATAGTTTGTAAGACCCTATATCGAAAAACCCTTTAAAAGTGCTGGTGGGGTAGCTTAAGGTGTAGGCCCTGGGTTCAAACCCCAGTACCGCAGGTCCTTTAGGATCTACCTCTTGTAGAAGGCTGGTCTTAGGGTCATTAGTTTGTTCATTAGTGATTCTCTGTCAAGCCAGGCTTGGTGGTCACCCCAGCACTTGGGAGGCTGAACCCGGAACTTGGAGACAGCTGGGCAGCATAGACAGACCGCTTCTCAAAAGCTGTGAATTCTCTGGACATGTGTGGCAGGTGTTTCACGACCACTGGCCAAAAGCTGCTGCAGGCTGAGACTTGAGCCTCTGCCTCTGGTCCAGAGGCTCACCCGAGGCCACCTCAGGGTAGTGTCCTGAAGGTCTGTGTGCATCTACATGCAGGCACATGTGTGGCACCTGGACACCGGGCACGTGTTATTAAAGTGGATGTTTGTAGAGCAATGCTGTGAAACTTCCTTCTATTAGAAGCAAGAACTACTCTCCTGGCCACTGGCTTGTGGGTCCCTAGGAGTGCATGGCCAGTTATCCTTTGTCCCTGGGCCATGTCCCTTGTGAGTGGACACATGGTTGCCTCCGTGTTGACAGCCCATGCGTCCTTACAGCTGACCCTGGGCTGGGTACCAGGCCTTGTGCCTGAATCGGCTCATCTAAAAATAGGGCCAACCTGTTGCTTGGAGCTGTCTGGGGACGGGACCTTGCCTTGATTTGCTCTGGCTATCACAGCAAAGTGCCATATGCTGCAGGGCCTAAAGAGCAGAACTTTGACCTTTGAGAGTTCTGCAGGCTGGAAGCCCAGGACCAGGGGCTGGCTCCCTCCAACACCAGGAAAGGGCATCCACCCCAGGCTGTTCCCCATGTCTGCTGGTGGCTGGTGGGCCTTGGGGTCGCTGGCCTGTATGTGTCTACCTGCATCCTCACATGGGGTTCTCCCTGTTCCCTATCTCCTTTTCCCCTCATCACCTCTGTGTAGACCCCGACCCTACACATGCTTCTGTTCCAGGTTCAGGGAAACTAGGACTTCACTGTGTGGTGTTCTGGGGATACACTTTAGCCCTCACGGTGTTGGGCAGATAGGACTCATACCCACGTACACGTAGTCATGGGCACCTGTTTTGCAGGGGACCTGGTAGCAAGCCCCAGGTGTACTGTCTCTGTCATGGACCTCCTAGGTCCTGGGCTGCGGTTACCTTTCATGTCTTCCTGGTACTTTATTTGCTTTTTGAAAGCTGGCCCAGTGTGTAAAGCATAGCAGTCACAGAGCACCTCAAAGAAGCTGTGACGGGCAGAAGGAGTGAACACCCTCTGGCCTGGTTTGTCCCTAGTCAGCCTCTGGCCAGGCCCCGGTGACAGAGGTCCCTGACCTGTGTGCACAGCACCCTGCTTCCGATGGAGGCACTTTGCGTGCCCTGGAATCTCTGGTCTACCTTCTGCACCCCACTTCCTGGATGCTCAATGCCCGGGTCACAACAGAAAAATGGCTGCCGTGCCCTATGAGAGGAGCATTGGAAAGGCCAGCCCCATCTCTCACTGCCTTGGTCCAACTCTACAGAGAGACAGGAGGTAGTGTGGAGGGGCAGCATTGGCCAGGCCTGGCCCAGGGCACCACAGGCCTGTGTAGGAAAGCACCCAGCCTGGAGGGGACAGAAGGTACAGGGCTCTGCCCTCTACCAGGCTGCCCAGCATTCTGGATCACTCTGCACTTCAACCCTGGAGGAACCACTCCACTGCTGCTTCAGCCTTGGAGGATGGCTCCCCTCTGCCTCCACCTGCCCCAGGGACAGTCACTGCCTGCAGGGACCTGGCTGCTCTGGTGCACACTCAGGAAGAGCCTCCTCCCAGAGCACAAGCACCAGCCCCATGAGGCCATGTGCTCCTTCTCACAGCTGCCCTATTAGAGAGCTGCTGCTACCACCTCCAGGTGATGAAGGAAACTGAGGCTCAGGAGAGTTAGGTCACTTCCCCAAGGTTAAACAGCCCAAAACAGCCAAGCCAGGCCTACACCGTGCCACTTACCTTGAGAAGTTAGTGTTAATGATAGGTTGTAGGACGTTGAGTGTTGGGCTGGGGACTTTCTGGTTATTGTTTCCCAGACTGACAGGCAGCCATGATGGATATTTATCAGTCCTATTTGGACACCCGAGGCCCAGCTGTGGCTTCCCAGAAGCTCAGAGATCAACAGGGCGTCCTCCTCATGGGCTATGCCTCACACACAACCTTAGTCAGTGACTTAAAACTGTCCTGGCCCCTCCTTCACGTCCAGGGACTCGAGTGGTCTCAAATAGCTACGTGCTGAGAGGCTGAACAACAGGTTGATTCTACATCTGGAAGTCCACAGTCTGGCAGTGGCCTCCTCACTCCCTTGAGCCTCTAGGAGGGTTCTTCTGCCTCTTCCAGCCTCTGCTGGCTGCTGAAGTCCTCATGCTCCTTGCCTCTGTCTGCATCTCCTCCCTCGTGTGTGTCTGTCAAGGTGTCCCTCCTTTTGCAAGGACACTAGTCATTGCATCAAGGCCACCCTCCTGACCTGGTATTGATCTCCTTACACACCTTACTTCCACATAAGCCCTTTCTTAGGTTAGGGGGTGAGACTTTGGGGACACTGTCCTACAGGATCAGGTGCCCTGGGTGTCCCTGCTTCTCCTCTTGACTGTTTGTTGGCCAGAGTGTTTGGGGTTGCCCACTGTCTCCAGGGGCAGGTAAGGGCCCAGTGAGGCTAAGCTGGCCTGGAGCAGCACTGCCAGCAGCCCTGCTATGCTCCCTCCCTTCCCTGTGACAAGCACAGGCAGCTTTTGGCAGGGCCATTGTCTGACACCAGGAAGGTCACTGCCACCCCATTCTCTCCCAATCAGTTGGGGCACCCACGATGCCGTGGGAAGAAAGGCACTGTCCATAGGCCATATCTCCAGATTCTAGAGCTCTCCTGGTGTCACTGTCTGCTGCCCCCTAGAGCTTTGCTGGGGAATCTGGGGACCATGAGCTACAGCACCTGCCACGCTCTGGGAGTGGGGACTGAGGAGAAGGGAGGTTCTCAAAGAACCCTGGGGCCCAAGGTGCTGAATTAATGCTCACTGGCATGCCACCGAGGAGATAAGTCAAGGAAGGGGCTTGCCAGAGGCAGCATCTGTGGCTTTGGCCATGATGGTCCTTGGTACCAGGTCAGACTCTGTGTGCACTGGCAGATCAGTGAGCCCCTCTCCCGTCTATGATGTGGCCTACCTTGGTGGCCATGACACTATTGGCCAGTGCACTCGAGACAACTCTCCCTGGTGTCAGGACAGGCAGGGTGGGGCAAGCCAGGTGACTAGTCTGGTGGTTGGAAAGGTTGGCGGATGTGTCAAGTGTCCCTAGCACTCACCAAGGTCTCTGCTTGGACCCACAGATCCTGAGCACCCTGTGTCGCCTCTCCCATCTCAAGATGGACAGCCGGAAGCGTCTGGCCTACGCCATCATCCAGTTTCTACAGGACCAGCTCCGGCATGGTGGGCTCTCATCTGACGCCCAGGAGAGCTTGGAAGGTAGGCACACCTCACCCTGCCTGAACCATGGGGTGTCCTCAGTTCCCAGATGAAAAAATGGTCTGGAGAGGGACAGAACCAGGGACAGAGCCAAGCACTCTGCTTGCTGGCCCTTGGCTGTTCCCACACAGTGCTGCTCTCGCTGGCAGGCTTTATGCAAAGGCTTCTCATGTTTTTGTCATCTCCATCAAGGTGTGGATCTAGAACGTTTTACTTGGTTCCTCAGTGGGTGCATCCCTGTCCCAAGCTCCCAGACTCTGGCATCCAGCTTGGTCTGGCTGTCTTCCCCGTGTGGAACTTGAGACACCATATCTGAGGAGGGAGAGAAAAGCTCTGGGCAGCCTCAGGGTGGTGGGTTCCTGTCTAACCCTCCTTTTCCACTGAAGGCACAGCCTGAGCCTTCCTCTCATTACTAGATGCTACCAAGCCTTTCACGTATAGACTTTGGAACGAGGCTCCAATGGATGGGGGTGGGGAGGACCACAGGGTGGACACTGCCTTCCAGAGGATGTGGATGGCCCCCACGGCCTCACCTGACTGCACAGCAAGCTGTGTGGGCAAACTGGAAGAGTGGTTCCATGGTCATTTTCTGTCCTGTGTGTGGTGTCCAGTGCTGGTGCAGAGGGACATACTCGGGTGATCTCAGGCTCCTGTCTCAGGCCAGGTTGAGCCTCACTGCCCTTCAGCCAAGTAGCCCCTGCATTGTGACCCCACAGTGGGGCCTGAGGCCCCCCAACTGAGTCCCTGTGTCACTGCCTGCCCTGCTGTCATGGCGTGTGGCACATCTGACCATCCTGGGTTTCTGAGGCAGGAGGTTGGTAGAAACGAAGGAGCCCATAAGGGGCACCAGCAATGAGTGTGTTGGGGACCTTTGGGCAAAAAAAAAGCATAGTTGGAACAGGCGGAAACACGCACTTTGCATTGTATCCAGAGAGTCTAGGAGGCTGTGGACAAAACACCCCATCTTTTCTTACAGTTGCCATCCAATGCCTGGAGACTGCCTTTGGGGTGACAGTGGAGGACAGCGACCTGGCACTTCCTCAGACTCTGCCAGAAATATTTGAAGCAGCCGCTTCAGGCAAGGTAAGCCCCCTTTCACCTACTCCCACCCCAAAGATAAAAGCAGCAGTGGCAGTGTCCATGAGAAACCCAGAATGTCACCTGTGTCCCCATGGCTGAGAGGGGCACTGCTGTCCTCTTGCTGAGATGGGGCCCAGTGGTGTTGAGGTCCCTCAAGGTTCCCAGGTCCAGTGAGGGAAAATGAACCTGGGATGGGTTGGACCAGGAGCACAGTGGGGTTGTGTTGCCTCTGGGCAGGAGATGCCGCAGGACCTGAGGACCCCTGAGCAGACCCCACCTTCTGAGGAGGACTTGGCAGAGGCAGAGCGCCTCAAAACTGAAGGTGAGAGGAGGCAGTTCTGTCCCAACTCTGTCCCATGGGTGCCTGCCCTGCTGGGAGAGACAGAGATGGTGAAGGGAAGTGTGGAGAGTGGTCATTAAGCTGGCCTGTGAGGATGGAGATGGGGACGGGGGCATCGCAGCATGAAGTGGAGAAATTGGACCCTTAAGCTTGACTGGTGGGTGGGAAGTGACAGAAGTAGTGTGGGAAATGGAGTGCTCAAGATTTAGCACAGTGTGTGTGGCTGGCCAGCCCACTTGTGGATGCACACCTCGGGGAGGTGACAGTGGGATCACCCAGACACTACTGGACATGCTCACAGCAGCTGGATGGTGTCCATCCATGGGGGACGAGGCACGAAGCATGCTCCCCATACCCACCCCCAACACACACAGAAGCATCACTTGGCATACACAGCACAAAGCTCTGATGTGTCACAAAGGTCCCAGCAAGTGGCTGCATTGATAGGAAACGTTCAGAACGGGCAAATCCACAGAGGAAGTGGACTCATGCAGGCCAGGATGGGGAGGGGGCAGGTGACACTTGTGGGGATGGGGCTACTTTTGGGATTATGGAATGTTCTGGAAATGGAGTCATGACCATACAACTTACTGAATGTACTAAAAGTGACTGAGTTGTCTTAAAGCATGTGCGTTACCTGCCTCAGTAAAACTTTTAAAAATACATGCAGATGCCCAACCACCACCATTGAAATCAGGACGCGTGCCTCCAAAAGGCCAGATTGTCTGTGGAGTTAGAAGACATCCACCAGTTTCAGCTGTCCCCTCCCCATCTGTGGTTTCCTCACCTGCAGATCCCACCGTGTGGATTGAACCCATCAAACACACCATTTTATACAAGGAACTTTAGCATCCATGGGGAGGTCCTGGATCAGTCCCCGAGGACACTGAGGGACTACGTACTGTAGAGGGTGGCCTCCACTTCAGCCACTCCCAGAGAACAAAGCAAAAGGGGTGCTGGGCTGAGCCACATGTTAAGGATCCTGTCAATTGGGGGTCACCAGAATGACAATTGACACTGCTCCCTGGCACAGGCCGCTTCTGCCGCTCATGGGTGTGGCAAGCAGGGCACAGGACTAGAGGACACCACGTAGATCCCAACGATCCAGGGTCTAGGCTCCAGGTCTGTAGTGCGCAGCCTGAGCGCACTCTTTGTCCTTCCTTCAGGAAACGAGCAGATGAAGGTGGAAAACTTCGAAGCTGCCGTGCATCTCTACGGAAAGGCGATCGAGCTCAACCCTGCCAACGCCGTCTACTTCTGCAACAGGTACTGCTGGGTGTTGGGGGGCAGGGGCAGCTAGGTGGCCTGAGCACTACAGCCCAGAGATGGCGAATTTGAGGCTCCAAGTAAGGGACAAGGATCAGGCTGCCAGGGAGGCCATCAGGGAGTTAGTAGTGACATGACTGTCACTCACCATAATTCCCACCTGGACACTGGGCCAGAGAATGAGCAGACACAGGAGCACTCCACACGGTTGTTCAGGAGCTTTTCTAGCGGGGAAAAGTGGGTCTTTCCTGCGCTCCCCTCCCCCTGCCTCTTTGATGGTACTGGGGTTTGAACCTGCTCTCATTCTAATTGTGAACTCTTGCTGTGTGGCTGTTAATCCCACACTTTGCTTTAGTTATGTCTGGTAGGCAAAAGCACAGTACAGGCAGGGTTTGTTCCATCCGCAGTTTCAGGCACCCACTGGGCAGCGTCTTGGAAAAGACCCCTTTGAACAGGGACAGGTTACTGTTTGGGTGTCTTTTTTCTTTTTTGCCATGCTGGGGATGAACCGAGGGCCTCAGTGTGCTAGGCAAGCGCTTATCACTGAGCCACATCCCAGCCCTGTTTCCTTTCTTCAGTGGAACAAGAAGGATTAGGACAAAACCAAGTTTCATCTGGCTAGGCTGACTGCTGAGGTGACTGGCTATGCACTGTCCCCTGGACAAGGTCCCGCCAAGACCACATTCCTTCCTACCTGCCCCAGGGAAGCCGGCTACCATGTGAGGTGGCAGTCAGGTCACCCCGTGGTCGAGGCTTCGTTTCTGTCTCCAGGGTACATGACCTCACTGTGCACTCATGCTGGAACCCTGGCCAGTGGTGTGCTAGTGGCCCCATGCCACGTCTTGTGCTGGGGACTTTGTGTAATTTAACTCAGTCTCCTGCTTACCCAGTGAGAGTGAGTTCTTGTGCCCTCAGACAGATGAGGACACTGAGGCACCAACAGGATGTGGCCAGGCTCAACCATCCACTCTGTTCCCCCGTCACGAGCATGCAGCACATGCTGAGATTAGCAGGCCTCCCTGGCCCAGGTGGGAGGAGCTGCATGGTGGAGTCCAGCAACTCTGTTCCATCCGGTGCTATGGCTGCCCGTCTGCTGTGGGCCAGCCCAAGTCTCCATGTCCTCCTGGCAGCGCGGGGTGGGGGGCGTGGGCCTTGAGCCGCTGTCGAGCTGCCCACCTGCCTTTGTCTCCCCAGAGCCGCAGCCTACAGCAAGCTGGGGAACTACGCTGGGGCCGTGCAGGACTGCGAGAGAGCTATCTGCATTGACCCTGCCTACAGCAAGGCCTATGGCCGCATGGGGTGAGTGGGCCAGGGCCAGGGTTTTCTGCTCCTCTCCCATGGCTTTTCCACACCAGTGGCCACTTCTCCATTGCCACTATGTTTGCACAACATCCTGAGTAGTGCAGCTCCACAAGGCCACCCCTTCCGGTGCCAGCCACTAGCCCTCTCCACCTCAGGTCACTTGCTAGGCTGCCTCCCAGAACTCCAGGAGATTCTCTGGTTGTGTGGTCCATCACAAAGGCTCTTGTACAGCACAGAGGTGTGAGCAAGCAGGCACGGTCCCAGGAGCCTGTGTCCTCTGCTGAGACTCTGGGGGTCTCGCCTGAGTCCCCTCAGTAGTGAAGGGACTTCTTAACACAACAAATCACATCTGCCATTCAAGAAACTCACAGAACAAAGAGAAACCTATTTCTTGCCATTCTACCTGCCTGTAACCTCTGCCCCCACTCATCCTCAGCCACAGGGGTGCCTCGTGTGACTTCACAGAGGCCTCCTGCTGTGTCTGGGCTCCCCTCACGTGTCTCCTCCGAGACGGTGGATGGGACGATGCCCTGCAGAGCTTAGAGGTGGGGAGTGGGAGGCTGGGTGCCATCTGTCTGAGGCCTTGGGGAGAGCCGGCTGGAGAAAGGCTTCTCTGGGTCCCTCACCATGCTCTTGTCCCCAGCCTGGCGCTGTCCAGCCTGAACAAGCATGCCGAGGCTGTGGCCTACTACAAGAAGGCCCTGGAGCTGGACCCTGACAATGACACTTACAAGTCCAACCTCAAGATCGCAGAGCTAAAGCTGAGGGAGGCACCGAGTCCTGTAAGTTCAGTGCTCACCTCTCGTGGTGGAGGCGGGATCAGGGTCACTTGGCAGGAGAGGCCTGGCTGAACCTGCATGGGGCAAGGGTACCAGACATACAGACACAAGGTGACTGTCTTGAGGGGAGTTAATACAATGTCTAGAAATGGGCATGGCACCTCACACAGGGCCATGAGGCAGAGGGGACAGGAAACAGTGGACAGCGGCCCCCACTGTGGTCTTGCAGGGCAGCAGGCTCAGGACTGGCTGGTTGGGGTCACTTTGGCAGGACCTGGGTGTGGGGACTGGGCCTGGGGATGAGGAGATGAGGGCAAGCAAGTAGATGGTACCCTACTTGGAGTCTGGAGGATGACAAGGCTGGGTGGGTTTGCCCCTGAAAGGCAGTTACTGGTTGTCTGTGGGAAGCAGGGAGTCCTCAGAATGCAGAAAATGAAGGGTGTGGCTACAAGACTTCCTGAAGTAGCCACTCAGGTTCCTGCCTTGCAGCTCCAAGCACCCTGTGGCTGTGGCTGTCACTGGCCAGGCTGCTGGGCCTCCTGAGCCCCTGGGGCTCTGCACCACTAACCCGTGTTGCTCTTGTCCCCAGACGGGAAGCATGGGCAGCTTCGACATCGCCGGCCTGCTGAACAACCCAGGCTTCATGAGCATGGTAAGCTCAGCCCTTCTTCCCACCCCAGGCCCAATCCGCGTGTGCTGCCTCAGTGTAAGGATGCTGTGGTTTAGGGGAGATAAGACAGGATACCAGGTGCCCCAGCCTCAGTCCCCACCCTCCAGTGGTAGCATGCTGGTGAGAAGGACACCAGCATGTGGCAGCAGGGCTGGCCCCACTGGGTGTTCTGACCACTGTCTGACTGCACAGTGTGTGCCATAGCCCTGCACTGCAGTGACTGTCTGGTCTGAGCTTCCCGAGCAGGCAGAGGAGGGAACAGTGGAGGCCACCTTTCCATTGTGGCTCCAGGCCCCTGGTAGGGGCAGCAAACAGGATCCTTCCCCATTGTGGGATGAAGCAGTGGTCGCTGACTCCCGACCTTAGCGTTGTTGGGTTGACAGGTTCTGAAAGTCACAGAGACCCCATGGCTGGCAAAAATGAAAATGCTCACCTTGGCCCTCCACCAAGGAGCTGTGTCCCTCAGCCAAACCTGGACGATGCCCCGAAATTTCCTACTCCTCTGCTTCTTTAAGGAGGTCCTAAGAAATAATTCAAATGGAAGTTAGTGCAGGAAAATGCTCAGGACCACACCATTTCTCTAGAATCCAGCTAGAAACCACCCATGTATTCTAATGCCAGCGGCACCTAAAGTGAAGGACAGATGCACCACCTGGGCAGGCCTGACTGCCCACAAGAAATCACCCTCAACAGAGCTAGCCAGGGTGGTTGCCACCCCTGTCATCTCAGTACTTGGGAGACTGAGGCACGAGTTCCAGGCCAGCCTGGGCTATACAGCAAGACCATGACCTCAAAACCAAACACTGGAGTGTGGCTCAGTGGCAGAGTGCATATCTGCTTTGTGAGGCTCTGGGCTCTATCCTCAGCACCCCAAAGAAAAGGAAAATATTCATTTAAAGAAAATAATGTGTCCTGCTACTTAGGAGGCTGAGGCAGGAGGCTCACGTGAGCCCACAAGTTCGAGACCACCCTGGTAGCCACATAGCAAGCGAGCCCCTGTGAAGAGTGTGATGGGCTCAGAGGCTCCCCTTTCCCTGACAGATGTGCTCTGTTTTTCAGGCATCAAACCTGATGAACAACCCTCAACTCCAGCAGCTGTAAGTGACGGTTGTGGCTGTTCTTTGATCTGCTTGTGCTCATGTTTACTGTGAAGATTTTAGCTAGTTTCCAGTGTGCAGTTCGGTGGCACTGAGTGCATTCAGTGTCATGCTGTCTACTTGAACATTCTGTCACCCCAAAGGAGGCCCTCCCATCTCGCCCCCATGAGTCCACTTCCTGTGTATGGATTCTCCTGTTCTGAACGTTTCCTGTCGATGGGGTTACATGCTGAGGGGTCTTGTGTGTCTGCTTCTCTCACTGAGCACAACTTTCTCAGGGTCCCTCCATGTTATAGTGTGGGTCAGAGCCCCATTCCTGTTTGTGGCTAATATTTCATCATGTGGATGGACCTTATGTGTGTCCATTCATCCATAATGAATACGGAGCTGTGTCCATATTTTGACTACTCTGAATCATGTCATTGTGGACACTGGGGCGCAAGGTTTTGAGCCCCTGTCTTCAGTCCTCCAGGGAATATGGTAGGACCCCTGGGTCAGATAGAAATTATTTAATTCACTGAGGCACCACCAGGCTGCTTTCAGAATCAGATCTTAAAGCACTTTCCCAGCCACGACACTGCTGGCATTTGGGTCTGGCTCCTTCTCTGAGGTGGGCGTGGGTACTGCAGGGTGTTGAGCAGAGTCTCTGACCTTCACTCACTCCAGGCCAAGAGCACCCCATAGTCCTAGTCACGGCAACCAGTGTCTTTGGGCCAAAAAGGACCATTCCCGGGAAAGTCATAGGACTTGGGGGAGTGAGGGAGTTGGGGATAGGGAGACCTGGGGGGCTGCTAGGCAGAACAGGAGACGGCTGCTTCAGAAGGGCAGGAGCTGTGAAAGAATTGCCTTCTAGCTGGGTGTGGTGGCATTGTTGTGATCCCAGCACTCGGGAGTTTGAGGCAGGAGGGTAGTGAGTTCTGGACTAGCCTGGACTACATAGTGAGACCCTGTCTCAAAAAAAGAAGAGGGCCTCAGTGGGGACAGGTGTTTTGGGCTGTCAGGTCTGTAACTCACAGGTTCTCTACCCACAGCATGTCCAGGATGATTTCAGGCAGTCACAACCCCTTGGGGACTCCTGGCACCAGCCCCTCACAGAACGACCTAGCCAGCCTGATTCAGGCGTGAGTAGAGCTCGCTGGGGTCATGGGTGGGCAGAAGGAGGAGCACAGAGGCCATGTCGTCCTCCAGCGAGCGTGGGTGCTGCTCTGGAGAGCAGCGGTCTCAGGGTTCAGGTTGGGGAGTGGTGTCTTGGGGCCACCACTGAGCCGCGCCACTGTCTTGCAGGGGCCAGCAGTTTGCCCAACAGATGCAACAGCAGAACCCAGAGTTGATTGAGCAGCTCCGAAGTGAGATCCGCAGCCGGACCCCCAGCGCCAGCAACGATGAGCAGCAGGAATGAGTGGCCAGGTGAGTGGACAGCTCCCAACTCCTCAGGCTGGGACACACTGCCCTGGGTCTGCCTGCTCCTGTGTCCCATCTGGATCAGGCCTAGGGTCGATGCCCCAAGGCTCCAGGAAGAGCTGGTAGCTGATAGTCGGGCAGCTCCTTTTCAAGGGGGCACTAGCAAAATACTCTTTTGCACATACACAATGTGTGTGTAGGAGGGGTGGAGAATGGTAGCTGGTACCTCTGACACCATGCTCCATGTTCTGGGTCGGGTGTTTTGCTGAGAACAGGTGCTGTAGTTAGGATTGCTTTAGAGTGCGCCCTGGGATTCCAGGTGGGTCTCAGGCTACCTTTGTTCATGTCCCCACGAGCCTGAGCTCAGTCTCTTCTGTCACTAGAAGATGGACCCCAGGACAGAGGAGCCATGGCCCATGGGCCTCCTAGGGAGAGGTTTGCATTCTGCTCTCATGTAACCTTGTTTCATTTTGTCATTGTCTCCTTGTCCCTCTGCTCACCCGCCCCTCCCACAAAACTTAAATTTGTATTTATTTTTATTTGGCAGTTCCAGGGTTTGAACTCAGTGCCTTGTGCTTGCTAGGCAGGCACTCTGCCACTTAAGCCACCCCACCAGCCCTTTCAGCTTTAATTATTTTTCTGATAGGGTTTATGTTTATGTCCAGGTGTGCCTGGACCGAGATCCTCCTGTTTACGCTTCCCACACAGCTGGGATGGCAGGCATGCCCCACTGCACCAGGCCACACTCTTGAATTTTGTCACCATGATTGTTCTAGAGACATTTTAAAAAGGAAAACATCAAGAAGCTTCAAAAACAGCTTTTGTTTTCTACCCAGAGCTACACACATTCATATTTGGGGCACTTTTCTTTGTGCTTTTTCCATAAGCCCTTTTCCATAAGCTTTTTAAGTAAAACATAGTTGAGATCGCTTTATATCCATTGTAGCCTTGTTCCCAAAGTACCTCCACCAGCACTTTCATGTCTACTGTCAACAGAGCTTTCTGGACAATGGCCATTGTTCTCTTTCTGCACTAACCTAGCAGCCAGCCCCCAGCCCCACACAGCCATCATGTTTGCGATATGTCCAAGGGGACTGTGACGTTAACTTTGTTTGCAGTCACAACACCCCAGCCCTTGCACCCTTGCGTGTGAGCCTCAGCCCACCGCAGCTCTAACTGCCATTGTCCATTTTCCTCCAGCTGACCCAGCACGATCCTGTCCTTCCACCGGCTGGCAGCCCTCTGGGGTCTTGGCATTTTCTCCTGGCGGACTGTCCAAGAGAGAAAAAGAACAAGAAATTGGACCTGCATGTTAAGATGGACTTTCCCCTGTTTCTTTCTTTGCCCCTCCCTCCATTTTTTGTATTCTTTCAGGCCCCCGGCCCTTCTCAAGAAAAGAGCCAGCGAGCTGCGTGCAGACCAGCACGCGTTTCCTCCCAGCCCGTCAGTTGCTGAAGTATTTTCTAGAATCCCAGGGGTGCGCCTCAGCCGCTCTCAGAAGCAGCAGGTGTGACAGGAGCCACGTGGTGCACACATGGCCTCAGGAGCCTTTCTGAAGCACCTGCCCTACCCCTGACCTGTCTTCAAAGACCTCAGTAGACCTGTCGGCTGTCCTGGTCTGGGCGTCAGCTTCCCACAAGCCGTGGGAGACAGCTCCTGCCTCCCGCGCCCCCTCAGCCAGCACATCCTGGAGCACACAGGGCTGGGTTCCATCACTTCTTCCAGCTGAGAGTGTGGACAGGCACGTGGCTCGCTTCCTCCGACCCTCCTCTTCCAGTCCTCATGGGTGACAGCCAGTCACAACCTTCTGTGCACCCGGCTGTGCTGTTAGCCCTGGGCGGAGGGAGACCATGATGACCTGGCCTGTCTGTGTCCTCTCCTGCTCTCCTTAAGCCCATTGGTGTCCAGCAGACTTGGGGTCCCCAGTGGGTTTTTCAGGGTTAGGGACCCTCTGCCGCCCCCTCAACCCTAGGAAACAGCCAGCAGAGTTGCCTCTAGGGGTGGAGGCTCGCCCAGGAAGTGTGGCCACTGTGCTGTCCCTGCTGCTTTGGTTGCTGTGGGGAGGAAATGAGCTCACAGCACCCCAGGCCATTGATGGTTCGAGGTGGCGGTCAGGGTCATGTGTGAGGTAGAGGCAGTTCCATGTGTATGTAGTCGGTAGAGAGAAGGGCCTCAGAGACCCCACAGCCTCCCTGCAGGCGGCGCCAGGAACCGTGCTGAGGAACAAGCCGTGTGGGGAATAAACAGACATCGTGGCCTCTGTTCCTCTCGCCTTGACCTTTGATTGCCACCATCCCCCTCTCCTGCAGACCTCCAGAAAGCCCAGGGGCATATGTGGACACCACAAGACCTAGAACTGTATACCTCCTGAGATGGGTCCAGAGGGTGGCCTCAAGGCTCCAGCACCTTCCCTTCTTGTGGAGTGTGAAAGAGGCCCAGGGTCCAGAGCTGTGGGGTGTGCTGTGACATAAGTGGCACCAGACGTCTTGTGGGCTTGACTCTTGTTTGTAGCAAGCTGATAGGACCTCAGCTCAGGACCTGAGGTCACCTAGCCAGGAAATAGCAAAACCAGGTAAAGCCATGCTTTGTGGCTGGCTGCAGACCTGTGCCATGACAGGCAGCCACTACCATCACCACTGCTTCAGTCACAGGTGAAGAGTCCAGGTGGGATTCAGGGTTCACCATTACCTGCTGTTTGCTTCTGCAGATGGCAGGAAGAGTTACAAAATACAGGTCTGGAGACCTGGCTCAAGCAGTAGTGCACCTGCCTAGCAAGTGCAAAGCCCTGAGTTCAAAACCCTAGTACTGAAGAAAAAAAAAAGTTATGCAGATGACTGGGGAGACCCTGCTAGGTAGTGGGTGGAGCCAGTGTCCACAGTATTGAGTGCACCCTGCATTCGTTACTTGGAAAACAATTGAGTTGACTCCCTGTTCCACTGACACCAGACTACACTGGTGGTAGGGCAGACCTCCTCTTCATACAGGCTGAGAAACCCTAGAGTCATTCCACATGGTGCCCTAGCCAGCAGCACTAGCATCCCAGGAAGCTTGAGGAAGATGCTTTTTTGTTTTTGCTGGTACGGGATTTGAACTCAGGGCCTTGCGCTTGCTAGGCAGGCCCTCTACCACTTCAGCATGCTCTCAGCTCTTTTTGCCCTCGTTATTTTCTGAATAGGGTTTCATGCTTATTGCCTGGGTTGAACTGGACTGCAATCCTATTTATGCTTCCCATGTGGAGGGATGACAGAGTGTCAGCCACTGTGCCCAGCTCTTTATTGGTTGAGATGGGGAAGTCTCACTAGCTTTTGCCGTGCTGTCCTTGGACTGCTGTCCTGATCTCCACCTTCCAAGAAGCTGGGATTATAGGTGTGAGCCAGCATGATCGGTAATTTCGTTTGTGAGACTGAGAAGCTTGCTAGACAAGATGTTCTATGGCTTAAGCCACACGTCTGTCAAGTTGACAGTACCTCATCCTGGGGCCTGGATGTGTGCTGCAAGACAGACATACACCACAGCTTGAGGATGCTGACGCCATCTTTGGGTTCCACTTCATACACGCAGCCAGCCCCTTTCTCAGCTTGGCATTCAAGACCAGTTTGGGAACCCCACTGCAAAAAGCACTAGTGGATGCTAAAACATGAGCTATGTGTCCCATCTTGGTGTCTCCCTTTCTGGGGTGACCCTCTCGGCACCTTGATTCACCCCAGGCCCAGCCCCTCTTCAAAGAGGGTGATTCCCTCTTTGGAATTACCAGAGTGGTGGGAAAGAGGAGGTGCTGTCAGTGTGTCATCCTGGCATCCAGGACTACTCCACATGGTCCGGTGACAAGTGTGTCGTCATTACGGCTCACTCCCGCCTGAGCTGGAAATGGATGAATTTTTAATATAACTGTCGTAAGTGTGGGTTAGTGTGAGTTGTGACTTGGGTCCTGGCAGTAGGTTGGACCCTTGAATTTGAGGTGGTCCACTGCTCCATGCTCATCAATGGCATGGTTCCCAAATGGGTGGGGTTTTCTCCCTGGGAACACTGGGAGAAACGTGTGGCTGTCACAACTGGGGAGTTCCTGGATGGAGTTTCTGGATGGATGTTGCTCAGCACCCTGCAGGGCCCAGGATTTCCCAGAGAGAAGGACCCAGCTTGGTGTCCACAATGTCATGGCACAAAGACCTTTCCGGTGCCATTACCAACCAACACACAGTAGGCCCCAAATAGAAGTGTCAAACAAAATACCAAGGCATTTGGCCACCAGCAAAAATAACCTAGATCGCGGACTCTAGGATGTTTCTCGATATGGGAAAATATCTCACCCCAAAGTGAGTCAGTTGAAAACCCAGTGTTAAGTGTGCCTCCACACCCCACTCTTGCAAAATCTATTTCAAAGTGTGAGTCGGGGCGCAGGCGATGAGCAGCTGGCGCGATCGCGCGCTCTGCCGGCAGGGGGCGTGCTGGGCCCGGCCGCTCCACGCAGACCCCACCGTGGCTGGTGCTGAACCCGCATGGCCGGGTGCTCTTAGCGCTGCTTCTGCCACAGTTGGGGGAAGACACCTAAGCAGGGGCTCCTGCCGAGCGGATGTGCTCAGGTGGGACCGCCAGGATGCGTGAAGATGATCAGCAGGACAGGGACATCCTGAGTTGCCTGAAAAGAGATCGGGTGAAAATGGAATCCATCAGTTGTGAACTCTAGGGTGCAGATAAACCCAAAAACTCCCGCCATAACCACAAGGTAGATTCTACTCAGCACATATAGCTGTTGTCATGTTGTAGACTTAAGGGGTTCCTCACCGTCCTCCTCTCTTCCTTTCTCCCCCTCCTCCTCCTCCTGTGCCTTTTAATTATCTTTTGAGTGTTGGCATACTCAAAAGTGCACAGATGACAAGTAAACTCCTGGATGGCTTTTCGAAAAGGCAATACACCCATGCCACTGGCACCCAGATCAAGAAACAAAGTCCAACCCCTTTAAAACGCATCTGCTCACTACCACGCTGTGTCAGTCAGCTTTCTGTGACTAACAAACGCCTGAGATAATCACCTTATAAAGAGGAGGTTTCCGTCCATGGTCCTGTTCTTTTGGGCCTGTGGCGAGGTGGCCCGTCGTGGGGGGAGGGGTAGTGTGTAATAGAGAAAAGCTATTCACCTCATGGCCTGAAGTGAAGTAAGAGAGAGGGACCAGGGTCCCAAGAGCCCCTGGGAGGTCACTGGGCAACCCCAGATCTCTCACTAAGCCCTGCCTCCTAAAGGCACTGCCATCTCCCACCAGCATTATGTTAACGTGGGGCTTTGGGGACACTCAGTCCAAACTGGCCAGCTGTGCCTGGCATACCTGCAAACCCAGCACTCAGAGGCGGGAAGATCACTACTAGTTCCAGGTCAGTCTGGGCTACATAGTGAGGCCCTATCTCAAAAAAAAAAAAAAAAAAGTTTTCAAAATAACACTCATATATATATAACCACGTCAAGGCTCACTCCTGTAATCCTAGCTACTCAGGAGGCAGAGATCAGGAGGATCATGGTTGGAAGCCAGCCCAGGCAAATAGTTCATGAGACCGACCCTATCTCAAAACCCATCACAAAAAAGGACCGATGGAGTGGCTCAGGTGGTAGAACCCCTGCCTAGCAAGCGTGAGGCCCTGAGTTGAAACCCCAGTACTGCCAAAATAAGACCAGAGGGAGAGAGAGAAGGAAGAGAGAGAGGGTCTGTCTCATATGTATCCATTTCGCAAGAAACTAAGCAATATTATGTCCCTCGCTTTGAAAACACAGTGTCAATGTGATCCTATTATTGGTGATGTTAACTCTGACATCTTGGTATCAAAAAGTACATTCCACCAGATTTCTCTGCAGTTTCCCCTTTATAATTAATGAGTAATCTAAGGAGCAGAACTTGGCAATTAAATATCCTGATTCCCATCAAACATTCAGTCAAGCCTTAGTTTATTGGTAATGTAGCTCCTTCTTCCTTTAATAGCTGTTATTCTATCCTAAAGGTCTTAGGTCCCCTCCCCATTGTGTCATTCCACAATGACACGTTTAAAAGATGCTATCAAATCGCCATCCAGAAAAGCTGAGATACTGGGCACAGTGGCTCACGGCTGTAATCCCAGCACCCAAGAGGATTAAGCAGGAGGATCATGAGTTCCAGGCCAGACTAGGCTACACAATGGGACCATGTCTCAAAACCAATAATGACATAAAATGGCACAGTATTTGCGTGGAACCTGAGCACAGCCTCCCCTAGACTTCACATCATCTCTAGATGACTTCATTCACTTTGTTCTCCTTATCTCCAGCCCCAGAGAAAGACAGATCTAATTTATCTTTTGAGGACTTTATGTATATAGGGTCACAGCAGCTTGTGTTGGAGTTCTGTTATTTAGCGTATTTGTTGTTGTTTGTTTGGATGGGAGTGGGGTTTGCACTCAGAGCTTCATGCTTGCTAGGCAGGTATTCTACAGCTTGAGTCACGTGTCCAGCTTTTTTTTTTTTTTTGTGGTACTGGGGCTTGAATTCAGGGCTTCCGTCTTCAGCCACTCCACCAGCCCTTTTTTGTGAAGGGTATTTTCAAGATAGAGTCCCATGAATTATTTGCTCTAGGCTGGCTTTGAACCAGAATCCTCCTGATCTCTGCCTCCTCAGTAGCTAGGATTACAGGTGTGAACCACCAGCACCTGGCCTTCAGCTCGTTTTTCTCTGATTATTTTGGATAATCAGAGAAGGATCTTGCTTTTTGCCCAGGTTCCCCTGGACCTCAGTGTTCCTATTTAATATTTCCCACCCTCCTTGGATGACAGGTGCACACCACGTCACTTATTTTTTTTCCATTGAGATGGGGTTTCACAAACATTTTTGCTGGGCCAGCCTTGAACTGTGATCCTCCAGATCACAGCCTCCCAAGTAGCTAGGATTACAGACAGCTGTTGTTTGGTTTTTGAGACAGGATCTTAGTATGCAGTTCAGGCTGGCCTTGAACTTATGATTCTCCTACCTCAGCCTCCTGATTTCTGTGTAGGTGCCACTAGGCCCAGCTTCTTGTACACTTTAAATATTGTGTCATTTATTGTGTGTCAGTAGTATGTCAATAAACCTTAAACTGTTTCATTTCACACTTGTCATATTCTGTACTTTCATGCTTATCTGCATGCATTGAGCAATTTTCTATTTTTTCACCTCAAATATTTTTTCTCCTGTGAATTGCCTGTTCCTCTCCCTTTCTATTTTTATTTTTAATTGTTCTCTATCAATTGTCTCATATTATATGAGACTTCCTTCCAGTCTGTCTCTGGCTTTTTTGTGTGTGGGGGGGGGGCAGCGGCATTGGGGTTTGAACTCAGGGCCTCACGCTTGTTAAGCAGGCATTCTACCGCTTGAGCCACTCTGCCAGCCCTTTTTTGTGATGGGAATTTTCAAGATAGGATCTCATGAACTATTTTCCTGGGCTGACTTTGAACCACAATCCTCCTGATCTCTGTCTCCTGAGTAGCTGGAATTACAGGTGTCAGCCACCAGCTGTCAGTATCTTTTTTTCTTTTAGTCTGAAGATACATAGGTCTTGGTGCACAAGATAGTCTCAAAAACATGTCTTGTATGAATGAGAGCCCAAATATTGCACAGCTTCTCTGAGCAACTTTTCTGTCAAAATACTTACGAATCAATATTGCACAAAAATAGAAGGCTTCAAGAGGAAGAAGTCTTCCTGGGGCATATACCTGATATGCTAATATTACAAAGCATGTTTTTCTCATTGTAAACTATGGAAAATGGAACCAACATGGTGTCTAATAAATAACACTAATAATAAAAATGACCACATGTTGTGTGCTCCACACGATGAAGCCAGCTCTGTGTAGACAGAAAATGAAACTGAAGTGCTGAGAACACATAGGTACCCCATACATAAGCTAGGGGCGTGGCTTAAGTAGTGCATTGCCTGCATAGCAAATGTGGGGTTCTGAGTTCAAATCCCAGTACATCCCCCTGCAAAAGCCTCAGTCTTTCACTAGCTCTCCCTCCTCCAGTCTTTCTAATGTTGACGAACACTATGGACGCCCGTCCCAGTGCTCAAGCAGAGAACTAGATGTTGGCTCTGCCTCTGCCTCCTCCTCCTGCAGCCCCCCAGACAGGCTAGCTCCTGGTCCTTTCAGTTCACCTTCCAAGGTGTTTCTCAGATGCACCCACTCTCCTCCATCTTTCCAGCCAATGGTCTCATCTCAACCTCTGTCATTCCATTTTTGGGATTTGCACTCCGGGCTTCACACTTGCTAGGTTCTTGAGTCACACTCCAAGAACACTCCAGAACTTTTTGCTTTTAGGTTTGGTCTCATGCTTTTGCCCAGGTTGTCTTCAGACTGTGATCCTCCTACCTATGCCTCCTGCCATAGCTTGGATGACAGGTATGCACCACCACTCCTGGTTTGTTGGTTGAGATGAGAGTCTTGCTCTTTTTGCCCAGGCTGACCTCGATCTGCAATCTTTCTGATCACTTGACATCTCTCAAGTAGATGGGGTTACAGATGTGAGCCACCATGCCCAGCCCCCACTCAGCATTCTTGACAGCCTTTATTGCTTTCTATTGTTCTATAGCACTTGTCATCTTCAAACTGAATCTCCTTACCTGTTATGTTTATTATTTTCTTTATCTTTTCCTAGAACATAAGCTGCAAGAAGGGACAGATCTTGGTTTTGTTCACAAAGAAGTGGGGAGGTAGAAAAACTTCTGATGGGCATGCCCTAGTTGCTCAATGGGGATTTGGTGGCTGTTTAACGTATGTTCACCTCATTTCTTTTTGTAGTGATAACACTTAAAATTTGCTTTCTAGGGATTGGGGTATCGTTCAGTGGTAGAGGCTTAGCATGTGCAAAGCCCTGAGTTCAATCCCCAGCACCCAAAGAAAAACCATCTACTTTCTCAACCTGCCCTCAGTGTGCATGGTTCCACATCAGCAGATTCAATGAATAGGGGAATCAAACATATTTTCTAATTTTTTAATCTGTACTTAACAGGTACAGACTTATTATTACTCCCTAAACAATACAACTTAACAACTATTTACATAGATTTACACTGTATTAGATATTCTAAATTATCTAGAGTTGATTTAAACATACAGGAGGCCAGGTGTGGTGGTGCACACCTGTAATCCCGGCTTTCAGAAGGCTGAAGCAGGAGGATCTCGAGTTCCGGGTCAGTCGGGTGTCACAAGGAGATCTATTTCAAAAAAATAACATAGGAAGGATGTACATAGTTTCTAAGCAAATGCCACATCACTTTATAAAGGACTTGAGGATCTACGGATTTTGGTTTCCTAGGGGTCCTGGAAGCAATCCCCTATGAACACCGAGGGATTAATACATCATTATTAATTAGTCACCATGTTGTACAATAGATCTCTTGAGCTTGAACTTACTCCTGTCTATTTTGTTGGACCTGTCTGCTTCTTAAGCCGCCAGGAAGGGCACCAACACTAGGGTGCCTGGAGAGGGACCATCCCCTGTAGGAAATCGCTTCCCTCCAGGCCTCCATTCGAGCGGGTTTCAGCACCAGACACCCCTGGACAGCTCTGGGCGCCAAACCCTCCCGGAACCATTCTTCTCTGGTCCATGTTTCTTGCCGGAGCCCCTTGTTAACTGCGTCCTCCGCTCAGCCGGAGGAAAACTATTTTCCCGTGACGGTAGGAGCAAGGTGAATGGCAGCCATCGCAGCCAATGGAAGGTGGCTTGCGGATAGCTGCGCTCGGGAAAGCCAATAGGCGCGAGCGTAGGCGGGACGTAGGCGGCGGCGCGCTGAGCCGGGGTCTCTCCCTGACCGCGGCAGCGGGGTCGGGGATCGCCGGGCGGTTGGCGGAGGGCGGTGCCGGCTGGCGGGCTAGGGGCCCGGCGCAGGTACGTGCGCGGTTGGTGGTGAGTACGGATCGGCGTGTTGAGGCTGAGGGACCTGGCGGACTCTGCCCGCCTGTTAGTCGAGGCCCGGCTCCAGCGTCCCGCTGCGCGGGACACAGAAGGCGCTCAGTAAGTGCTGGATGAATGAATGAGCCCGTCCTCTCCGCGGCCCAACCCGATCAGTCCCCAGTTTGAGAGCGCCAGCACCCTCACCCCCACTCTACGGACTGGGGCATCCACGCACTGAGCAGGTATTTATTGAGCGCCTGCTGTGTGCCTTTGTGGCTTGGTGCTGGGCTCCAAGCGAGATCGATTCCAATTTAGTTCCTTTCATCTCTGCTGCACAAAACAAGAAAACACTGCCAGGAAAAGGGGGTGGGGGAGGCCCCTTTGCCCGAGGCCTGAAGGTCTGAATAACGGGAGGGGGTGGCGAGAGGAGAGCTGGGGGATTGGTTGGCAGTGAGAGCGCCCACTTGGGGAAAACTCAGAGAGGGAAGGAGTTCCGGCCCCGCTTAAGAACAGTGACATTTTTAGGGCCAGGGTGAGATATCCACTTTGGTCCACTGAGTCACGTAAGGAGGCCCACATGCTTCCACTGTCCACTCATTCAGCCAGCTGTCGCCGACTGTCTGTTCTGTGCCAGACCTTGTGCTGGATCTGAGGGATATGGTGTAGAGCAGAACTCAGCCAGGGAGATGCTGGGGGCAGTGAACCAAAGACATGGACACATTCATGGAAAGTCAGTGGAGAGGGTGTCCCAGGCAGAGAAGCAACTGGTGCAAAGGCCCTGGGGCAGGAACAAGCTTGGTGCTTTCATGGTCCAGAAAGCTGGTATAGGCAGATGCAAGGCAGAAACCAGTCACACAGAGCCTTAGTTTTGGGGTAGAGTGTGGAATCTTTTTTTTTCTTTTTTGCTTGACTGGGACTTGAACTCAGAGCCTTGTCCTTGCTAGGTAGGCACTCTACCACTTGAGCCAGTCCACCAATTCTGTGCCGGAGCAGCCTGACATTAAAACCACTAGGCTCACATGGCTACCAAGCTCTTGAAATGTGCCCAGGAGCCGGGCATCAGTGGCTCATGCCTGTAATCCTAGCTACTCAGGAGGCAGAGAGCGGGAGGATCACAGTTCAAAACCAGCCTGGGCAAATAGTTCTCAAGACCCTATCTCAAAAAATCCATCACAAAAAAGGACTGGAGAAGTGGCTCAAGTGGTTGAGTGCCTGCCTAGCCAGCATCAGGCCCTGAGTTCAAACCCTAGCACTAAAAAAAGAAAGAAAGAAAGAAAGGAAGGGAGGGAGGAAGGGAAGAAAAGATAGAAAGGGATGTGCTCTGCCCAGGGAGCAGAATTTCAGCTTGTACTTAATTTGAATTCATTTAAACAGACACAGGTGGCCAGTGTACGCAGCACCAGGGAACTTTCTGTAGCAGGGGGTGCTATGGATAGGCACTGGGGTGGAGTAGAGTGTACCCCACCCGTGATAGACCCTGTCCCTACAGCTGGTTAGATAACTGTACAGCTGATGCACTTGCCCCTGGTGTTCACAGTTGCTAAATGGAGGCGTAAGCCCCCAGCTGCCTGGCTGGGCACATAGTGCATTGTGGCACTGGCGTGTATGCACACATGATCTGGCACCTCAGTGACGTACATCCCCGGCCACCACCGTGATGAAGCTGTTAGTGGCCAAAGTCCTTTGCATGGTGGGCGTGTTCTTCTTCATGCTGCTGGGCTCCCTGCTCCCGGTGAAGGTCATTCACACGGACTTTGACAAGGCGCATCGCTCCAAAAAGATCCTCTCCCTCTGCAACACTTTTGGCGGTGGGGTCTTCCTGGCCACATGCTTCAATGCGCTGCTGCCTGCCGTGCGGGAAAAGGTAAGGCCTCCCTGGGTGGCACCTTAGGATGGAGGGGCTCTGGTGGTTTTCTACACTGATGTCAAGTTCAATGGTGAGGGGGTCTTGATGCTCAAAGGGTAACAGAAACGAGAAAATGAGTTGCTGTGTGACCTTGTGGTGGTAGCTTCCCTACTCTGTGCCTCACTTGGTAAACAAGGGATTTGGGTTAGACCTGGGTCAGACTAACTGATGACTCCAATGGATGGTGAATGCCTAGACCAGTCTGCCTTCTGCAGATAATACATGTTTTGTCCTGAATTAAGTGTGACCACTGTTTGACCAGATATAGTGGGTCATTCCTGTAATCCCAGGTACATGGGAGGCACAGGTAGGAGGACTGAGGTCTGAGGCCAGCCCTGGGCAAAAATATGAGCCCCTATCTGAACAATAATGTAAAAGAAAATGGCTGGGGGCATGGCTCAAGTGGTAGAGCACTTACCTAGCAAGTGTGAGGCCCTGAGTTCAAGACCCAGTGTAGCCAAACTAGTAAAACAACAACAATGAAGTAAGCGTGGCAACTCTTCTGCCTGCAGCCAGTCGCTGTCGCTGTGGGGCAAACCACAAAGTTGGGCATTTTATGACAACAGGTGTTTATTGTCTCACTGTCCCCATAGATCAGGAGTCAGGGCACAGCTTAGCAGGATCCTTGCTTCAGGACCTCATGAAGCAGCACTCAAGCTGTCCTGCTCTGTTGTCTCTGTCAGCATCTGCCTAGGGAATGACTGGTTTCCAAGCACGTGTGACTGTAATCCTTGTTGACAGTCAGACCAGGGGCCTCAATTTCTCACTGGCTGTTGACTGGAAGTGGCCCTCAGCCCCCGGCCACACGGGTCATCCTTGTGTGGCCGTTGGCTTCGTAAGCAAAATGAGAAGACATTAGACCCTGCAAGATGGACATTGGGTCTGATGTTGTGTCCTAAGGAAAGTGGTTTTGCTTCCCCTCTGTCAGTGAGAAGTAAGTTCCTAGTCCCTCCCATACCCCAGAGCCTGGGGTCAGGCTGTCAGGAGGCAGGGGCATTGGGGGCTGTTCTAGGGGCTGTTCTAGGGCCTTTTGGCTATGACCCCCTAACTGCATCATACAGACAACAGCTGAAGGAGCCTGGCCATGCCCATGGTGACCTCAGGTGAGCTGCTGTCCTCCCTAGGCCAGATGTGAGGGTTGAGTGTGGTGCTGAGATACCACGGCTTTCCTGTCCTTCCCATGAACCCAGCAACCCTGATGTGCAGCCCCTCCCATTCTCTCACATAGGTACCAGGGAGGAGGAAAGGGTTTGTGCCTTCAAGCCTGTTAGGATGCCCCCTCCCTGCTCTGGAGGATGGTTGGGGCTGTGGGCTTGATGGGACATCACTTCTGCTGTGTGCCCTCTAGCAGGAGGAATTTGATGGCTGTAGTGCAGGTCCTGACTCAGCTGACAAGGATAAAAATCACTAAACCAGAAATGACCTGGGTGGGCCTAGCCTAATCAGGCAAGATGTTGTCCTCCTGCTGGCCTCCAAGTAGCAAAAAGCCATGGTGTGTGAGGAGAGGACCACATGGCAAGGACCTGAGGGTACCCTACAGATACTGAGAGGTCAGCATGGACACGGGGACCTCAGTCCTGCAGCAGCGAGGAAGTGGGTTCTACGGAACACCAGCTGGCTCCGAAGTCTTGTGGCTTCTGCCTGCAGGACCCTTTGTGGAGGCTCTGCTCACCTGGGCCTGGCTCTTCTGTTCACGATGGGAGGATGCTGCATATGTGCTGAATAGCAGGAAGTGTGTTGATTTGTTAGGCAGTCTAGGGAGGTAGCACAGTCGGGGTCAGGAGGATGAGATCCTCGGAGAAGACACTCTCTTGAGGCCTTTTGCATGCTACATGCCACTTCCAGCCCCCTCTTTTGTCCCACATGCCCATGGTGTCACCCTCAATCACCCCTCCCTCAGGCCTGAAGTCCTGTGATGGTCTCACTCTTCCCTGTCCTCCTTCAGTACACAGGACCTCCCAGACCTCTCCTAGTCATGTCCCTGCTTGCAGGCTGCCATCCCTCTGTGTGCAGAACCTCTCCAGACCTGACAGCCTCACCAAGTACAGAGCTGCACTCACTTCACCCTCAGAAAACAGGCCCAGGTCTGTGTTGGCCTTCCTGACCCGCAACTACCCCTGTGGGAGCAGCCAGCATTTCTCACGTGCCGCAGTCCCCAGGCGAGGCCCACGGAGGCCTCTGGTTTCTGCAGGCAGTGAGGTAGGTGGCCTCTCTGCTGCAGCAGGATCTTGGCTTCCCCCAGGGGACCCTGGGCCCTGTCTGGGGACATTTGTGGCTGTCCTGACTGGGGAGCTCCTGGTATGGAGTAGGTGGAGGACAGAGACAGTACTCAGCACCCTGCAGGGTCCTGAATGTTGCCACCCTAGTCATGAAAAGCAAAAATGCCTCCAGACATTGCCACATATCCCCTGGGGCAGAATCACCCCAATTGAGAACCACCATGGGGGTGTGTGTGTTTGTGCGCGCGTGCACGCACGCATGGTCAGCTGTAAAAACATCTGTGATGGGAGAAAAGGATACCATGGTGGAGGCAGACTGTGCTGTCCCTCTAAGATGGCTTTATCCCCTTCTGGGGAGTGGCTGTGAACTACAGTGCTGCCCCAATGGGGCTCTGGGGTGGTCATGGGTGTTGCTTTTTAAAATTTTTTTGGCAATGCTGGGGTGAACTCAGGGCCTTGCATTTGCTAAGCAGGCGCCCTACACTTGAGCCACGCCCCAGTCCCAGGAAGCTTCTGTACACTGGCTGATTTATGTCTCTGTCTTCCAGCATCCAGCTTATTCCTACCTAGGCAGTCACTCTCGAAGGGCCTGGCTAGGAGGAAAGTTAGGGTCGGGAGTGCGGCCCAGGGACACTTGGAGGAGGCAGCTCATAAAGCATATGAAGGAACAGAGTGGTCTGTTCCTCATGGACCTCGGAGAGTCAAGCCAGCTTACCTCTCAGGGTCAGTGGGTGGAGAGCTGGCTGGGTGCGCATGCTCCCTCAGGAGGTGGAAGGGAGAGGGGGCGAGGGTACCTGGTCCCAGGCATTGCCCATGCAGGTGTCCAAGGGCAGGCAGTGTGAGTCCCATGGCACCTGAGAGAGGGGCAGTGCGGCATGTCCATGCAGTCCATGGGAAGGGGGGTGTCAGTGCAAGCCACACAGGGCTTAGATACTTCCATCCCATAGGGAGGAAGGTGTCACCTGGAGGCAGAGTATAAAGCAGAGATCTGGGTGGACCCTGGGAGGGACTGGAAGGAGCTGGAAACCGAGCCCTAGAAGCTAAACCTGTCTTTAGACCAGATGCTGAGAAGACATAAAATCATGGGAGTGCACTGTGGTGCCCTGGCTTAGGTACGCCAGGAGGGTGAGAACCTGCAGCCAGGAGCCCAATTACAGGAGGAAAATTCCAGACAGCGGGGCCAGCACGTGCTACTAGAGGACTGGGAGAGCTCAGTGTGCACATCTCTAGGAACTAGGGAGGGAAAGCGAGCCCCTTGTGGCCTGGTCCATTTTTATTGCATTGAAATGAAATGATACCCCATGTCCTCACCCCTGGCAACACCAGCTACATTCTGAGTGCTTATTGGCCACACGTGACTGCTGGCTACCCAATCAGCAGAGAGAACACTTGATCTTCTGGAAAGTTCTCTGCAGCTGCTCTGCCTCTAGGATTCTCAGGGGCAGTGGAAGTGCCAGCAAATTCCAAGTTCATGGCCAGCATGTCCCTTGGGCTGGCATAGTGGGATGAATTCCAGAAGCAAAGCCCCTTCCCCATCATATGCAAGAAAGCCGCACACAGGAAGCTGATAGAAAGGTTGACTGAAACAAGTTACAGGGGCCAGAAGCACAAGATGGAGCTGCCACAGGGCTATCCTTTTTGTTTGTCTTTATGAACCACGGTCTTGCCATGCAGCCCAGGCTGGCTTGGAACTTGCAGTCCTCCTGCTTCAGCTGCCTGCATGCCGTGATGACAGGTGTGGGCCACCGCGCCCACTGGCTGGTCCTTCTGAGGCCTCCCTCCTTGGATGGCAGGTGGCCACTCTCTGACATGGTGTCCCTGTGCACAGGCACTCTGGGGTCTCTTCCTCATTATGTAAGGACATCAGTCCTTTGGACTAGGGCCACCCCATGATCTCACGTTCACCTTGTTACTTCTGTAAAGGCCCTGACTGCAGCTATGTCGACATTTTGAGGTGCTGGGGTGGGGTGCTTCAGTGTGTAAGTGGGGGGGCACAATTCAATTGGTGACACTTTAATTACAGCTGCAAAGACCCTTTTTCCAAATGGGGCCGTGTGCTGAGGTTCTGGGTGAATGTACCTCTCAGGAGCCATAATTCAACCTGCTACAGTGCTTAGAAATTGTGTCATTGATGTGCTCAGTGTGTGTGATGCCCTAGTAAAGAGATTTTTTTTTTTTTTTTGGCGGTACTGGGGGTTGAACTCAGGGCCTCAAGCTTGCTAGGCAGGTGCTCTTCCCCTTGAGCCACTCTCCAGCTCTTTTCTTGCTTTATTTTTTAGTTAGGATCTCCAGTTTTTGCTCTTTTGCTTCTGCTGGCCTCAAATCCTAGTCCTTTTACCTAGAACCTCCTGTGTAGCTGGGATCACAGGCGCAGGTCACCACTAGCTTGTTGGTGCTAACTTTTTGCTAGGGCTGGTCTGGACCGGTCATCCTCCAGATCGCTGCTTCCTAGTTGCCAGGATTACAGCTGTCAGCCAGCACACTGGCTGGGTTTTAAGGAACCCAGGACCTAGGCAAGCGCTCACCACTAGGCCGCGCCCCACGCCCCCCTCTTAGCTTCTGGTGTGAATGGGCTGTCCCTAGGCCTCCCAGGGCTGATCCCCCACCTTCCCACTGCCCCCTGCAGCTCCGGCAGGTGCTGAGCCTCGGACACATCAGCACCGACTACCCGCTGGCCGAGACGCTCATGCTGCTGGGCTTCTTCATGACGGTCTTCCTGGAGCAGCTGGTGCTGACCTTCCGCAAGGAGAAGCCGTCCTTCATCGACTTGGAGACCTTCAACGCGGGCTCGGACGTGGGCAGCGACTCTGAGTACGAGAGCCCGTTCATGGGCAGTGCGCGGGGTCGCGCGCTCTACGCCGAGCCGCACGCGCATGCGCACGCCGCCGGCCTGCGCCTGCAGGAGCTGTCGCGGCCCGGGCCGCTGCGCCTGCTCAGCCTGGTCTTCGCCCTGTCGGCCCATTCGGTTTTCGAGGGCCTGACGCTGGGCCTGCAGGAGGAGGGCGAGAGGGTGGTGAGCCTCTTCGTGGGAGTGGCCATTCATGAGACGCTGGTGGCGGTGGCCCTGGGCATCAGCATGGCCAGGAGCGCCATGCCCCTGAGGGACGCGGCCAAGCTGGCAGTCACAGTGAGCATCATGATCCCACTGGGCATCGGCCTGGGCCTGGGCATCGAGAGCGCCCGGGGCGTGCCCAGCAGCGTGGCCTCCGTGCTGCTGCAGGGCCTGGCGGGTGGCACGTTCCTCTTTGTCACCTTCTTGGAGATCCTGGCCAAGGAGCTGGAGGACAAGAGTGACCGCCTGCTCAAGGTCCTCTTCCTGGTGCTGGGCTACACGGTCCTGGCCGGGATGGTCTTCCTCAAGTGGTGAGTATCCTCTTCGTCGCGGTGGTCATCACTGCTCACCAGAGCCCACTGGGAGTCTCCGTTGGACACAGGCTGCATTCCAGGGCAGGGTGGTGGCCTGCACAGGAGGGGCAGCTGGGAACAGGCCATGCCCAGTCCTCCTCCCCATGCCTCAGGGCACTGATCTTACTTTGAAAATACTCTTAACGGAATTTACCAAAGCTGTGTGGCCATGTCAGCCTTGGGCGGTGGGGTCCGCTCACTTGGGGGCGGTGGGCAACCATGGCCAGGTGCAGTCAGGCCCAGACCCTCCTGTCCCCACCATGCCCCCATCCGTGGACAAGGACAGGAGTGTCCAACCCAACTGTGCCCAGAACCTGAGCGATGCTGCTGTCTGAGCCACAAGAAGCAGTTGGGTGCCCTGTTGCTGAGCTCCTGTCCACCTCTGGCACCCTAAGTCTCAGGGTTCATAAGACACTCGTGCTACAGTGCAGCACCACAGTGGTTTTTGAAAGGAACCCCATATGTGGGCTCTGTCCCTCCTGCCACTGGAGGTTGTGCCTCCAGTGGGACACATGAGCCCCAGTACCAACCCTGGAGTAACAGCTTGCCTTGAGCTCTGGGCAGCATCCCTCTTCTTCCCTGGCTTCTGCTGGAGCCACCTGGATCGGGGAGGCTGCTCTGCACAGGGAAGAGGTCCTGTCTTGAAGGTGACTTGGCAGTGCTTTCTCAGCCCTGCACATACCTGGAGGTCTCCAGAGGAAGATGGGCTCCAGCAGGACGAAGGGACAGGGCAGGTGGTGCCATCCCCCTCCACACACCTGGACACGTGAAGACCACCTTTCCCCAGGGCACACAGAGCAGGAGAGACGGCCCAGCGGGCTGGGAGCACTGGGCCCATCTCTGTAGCAACCCCACAGCCTAACCCTGTCGCTCAGCAACCCCAGCCGGCACCTTGGGACCTGGAGGCATGTGAGCTGCTTTGCTTGGGATTGTGCTCTGCCTGCTCCAATCCACCTGTCTGCGCATGGTACAGCTAGAGGGAACTGGCAACTGTGGCCTGGGGCCAGGTTTTCACGGGCTTCACCACTGCCTCAGTCTGACCTTGAGCCTGGCGCCCATCTCCAGGCCTCAGACAGCCACTGGGGCTGCTTCAACTCACAGAGAGGTCCCATTTCCTCACTGGCCCCCCAGACACTGGATGTCAGGGCCAGTGCATTTCATTCTGGACTTCCTGTGCCACCCCAACCCCAACAAGGAGAGGCCCCCATCTTCTTGAGGCTGTGGGCTGGGCCGTGCCTCCTGTCCTGCACTCTCACCAGGACCAATAGTGACTTGCAGAGGGTGGGTGCCCCAAGGACTGACCTGCCACCACAGCTCAGCTCACAGGACACAAGGCATAAGGAGAAATGACCTTGGGAGCAGCCCTGGCCTTCAGTGTTCCTAGAGCCCCCTGGAAGCCTTGACTGCTGTAAATAAACGAGAGTTCGAATCCCACCTCCTGGCACCCATGTTCCTCCAGCAGGACCTGCACCCTGTTGCTGTTGAAATCTCGGGTCTGTTTCTAGGAACTGTGTTTGAACCTTTCCCCGGGAGCCGTGGGTGAACCCGGTGCAGCCCAACCCTGCCCTGTGCTGGGAAAATGGCCCTGTGGATATAGGACATTTTCACTGTCACAGTTCACTGTTTCCCTTGCTGTCTCATCCTACCTGGGATCTAGAAGGTTTTGCCTGCTCTCCCCGCAGGGGAGGTGTCCAGAGCATATGTGGCTGTGGGATGTGGCCCAAATGATGGCTGGGCCAGGGGAGGAATCCTTAGGGTCCCTGTCTCCCCAAATCTGGCTGGAACCCCATGTAGAGCAGAGAGCAGTGTGCTCTGGGTGGGGGGGAGGGGCATCTGAGCCTCCCTTATCCTTGACAGCTGCAGGCGAGCCGTCAAGAGCACATTGTCCCCCAGGGTACCCCTCAGTGTGGAAGGACTCCAAGTGCCCACCACACTGCCTGGCACCACCCACAGGTAGAAATCTTGGGGCCCAGGCACAGCTGTCCCAGGATCCTCAGCCCAGCAGCTTGGGCAGCCCCAGACGCCATAACCTGCCCACTGTGATGTATTCACGAGGGCCTCCACACTCCCCGGCCCCAGAGCTTATCTAGGCCTGTGGTAATCTGGGAAGGGAAGGACCGTGGTCATGGAACCTGTCTGCTCATCTGCCACCCTCTGCCCCTCCACTGAGGTCTTGCCCTTAGACTGTCCCCTCCACTCTGCTGCAGTCAAGGGAACAGGGTTGGCCCTGGGCTCCCCTGCTTCCACAAGCTGTAGAGGGATAGGCCAGATGCAATCCAAGGCAACAAGTGACAGGTGTCTCTTGGCTCATTTTGGTGGCCATTCCATGTTGGGATGAAAAGCAGCAATGTGGCCATCTCGCCCATCAGACAGAGGCCAGAGAAGCAAAGTTCTCACCAGGTCTCCTTGCTGATGTGATGTGGCCAAGTCTGGCCTGGACCAGATTTTTTTTTTTTTTTGTACTGGGGTTTGAACTCAGGGCCTCATGCTGCTTGCTAGGCAGGTTCTATACCACTTGAACAGTGCTTCCAGACAGCCCTTTTTGCTTTAGTTATTTTTCAGATAGGGGATAGAATCCTGACTTTGTGCCTGCACCAGCATGTAGCTGGATTACAACTGTGAGCCACCACACCCAACTTGTTTGTTGAGATGGAGTCTTGATAACTTTTTGTCCAGGCTGGATTTGAACCACAATAATCCCAATCTCTGCCTCCCGAATCACTGGGACTACAGGTATAGCTGCCACTCCCAGCCCTTGGAACAGGGTCTCATGGCCCCAGCCTCTGTGTGATCACTTGCGCACTGTTACACAGTGATCAGACTTTGGCTTGGATAAGAATGAGGAGTTATGGTTGCACACAGCTGTCAGCCTGCATCTATGCAACTTCAACATCCCAAGAATGTCATGTGGCTCGAAGAAGCTGGGATGCCCCTCCTCTGAAGTCTCTTACTGATTGTGACTCTCAGTTGAGGTGATTGTGCCCTCCAAGGGGACACTGGGCCATGTCTGGGGACATGTAGGTGTTAGGATTAGAGAGCTCCTGGCACGGAGTGTGTGGAGGCCAGGGACGCTGCTCAGTGCCCTGCTGTGCCCAGGATGCCCCTACGGACTGCCCCTGTGGAAAGTCTCAGCAGGGTTGTCAGCTGGATGGAGTCCCCTCCTTCACTGCAGGAGAAGGGGAGGAAGCCACGGGAGGCACCAGCTTCAAGGGTTGAGTCGACCGTAATAACAGCGTGTCAGGCTGTGTTGTCTCTTGTTTGCGCTTCTGTTCAGAAGTTATTAATGGGGGCGGGGACGGGGGAGCCAGCTCCCAGCCCATCTGCAACACAGGCCCAGAAAAGCTTGGGTGGAGGGGAAAGTGGAACAGTGTCTCCCAGCCCTCAGCACCTTCAGAACTTCCGTGGCCATCAGCCGTCATCCCTTTGCTCTGCCTTCACCTGTCCCAGCCACCCACCATCCCTAGCACAGGTCCTAAGTACCAGCTTTGGGACAGAGCCTGTGATCAGTCGTGCTGACGCTCCTGGCCATCCTGGCTCTTCCTAAGCACCACTGCAGACTGGAGGACCAAGACAGAGGAGGGTCCTCCCCTCAAAAGGTGGTCACTAAAGGTGGGGGACTGGTCTCTGAAGATGCCAAAATATGTCTCTGGAATGTCGGGTGTCAAGGCCAGGTTGGGCTGGGGCAGGAAGATGCCCTCTGCACTCCCACCCTTGCCTTCCCAGGGCTCTGGGGCAGGAACCCAGTTGGCCTCGGCCAAGAGCACAAGTGATCCCTGTGACCTGACCAGGCTTGCAGGGGGGGGACTGGGCCAGTGGGTGGGCTGTTCAGAGCCTCCGCTTCCCAGGTGCTGCCGGTGAGACACAGTGAACGGCTGCCACTGAGTCCCACGTCTCCCTGGAGAGAGGTGCCGAGACTGGCCAGGGATGCTCCAGGGATGGTACGGGCCTCCAAACCAGCTGTAGCCAGATGGGTGGCCCTTAGGAAAGGAACCATACCCCCTCAGCACTGTGGACGTTGGGGCCAACGTGTGTTGTAGGCTGAGCAGCCTCAGGGTGGTGCCTGAGTGCTTGAATTTCTACCAACCTCTACCAAAAAAATGCCAACGTGACTGGGTTGGGGACAGTGTGACATTGTTGCCCTACTCCAGGGACCCCCTTGGCAGTGCAGATATGTGCCAGGTCATATTCTGTGGGTGTCCTGGGCCAAGCAGAATGCTGAGGAGCGTCCCTGGTCTCTACCACTCTGCCAGGAGCTCCTCAGTTGTGACAGTCACAGATGTCCCCAGTCCCCTGGGGGACAGAATGGCAGATCTCAGCCTTCTTAATAATAGAAGTGTCTGGGATCTCTGTAAAGAGACCCAAGAGTTTCAGGGGGGTTATCCTGCCAGCAATAAAGGTTTCAGTAATCCCATTCCTCCGAGGTGGTAATGAAACAGCCCCTCCACCCCAACGTGTATTGGTGGAGAGCCCAGGCCACCTCCTGGGGCACGCTCTGGGCTGAGTGTGTCTTCCGTCATCCACTGACTGGATCCTGAGAGCATCAGCAGATGCTGAGGGCACAAGATGCCTAGTCTGGCATCTTGTTTGCCTTACTTGATGCAGGGTCTCACTGTGTACCCCAGGCTGACACGGAACTCTCCATCCTCCTGCCGCAGCCTCCCAAATGCTGGGATTACAGGCAGGTACCACCACGCCTGGCTAAGCCTGTTTTTTTGTTGTTGTTGATGTATATTAGTGTATAGTAAGAACCTATCTGTTTTAGAAGGCAAACTGGATTTTGACAAATGATCATATTTTAAGTATTGAGGCCAAACTTAAGACCAAAAAAGCAACAGAAACCTTCGTGGGTCGAACTCATCAGTGATGAGTGATGAGTGATGGCGCCTCTTGAGGCTGTTGTAGGCAGCCTTGGTTTTGCTCACATTACTGCATTGATCCAAGGAGCCAG